>NW_019154118.1:96611-148660 GCF_002288905.1 Enhydra lutris kenyoni
TGCATTCCCACCAACAGTGGGAATGCAAGCTGGTGCAACCACTCTGGAAAACAGCATGGAGATTCCTCAAAAAGTTGAAAATAGAGCTACCCTATGACTCAGCAATTGCACTACTGGGTATTTACCCTAAAGACACAAATGTAGTAATGCGAAGGGGCACGTGCACCCGAATGTTTATAGCAGCAATGTCTACAATAGCCAAACTATGGAAAGAACCTAGATGTCCATCAACAGATGAACGGATAAAGAAGAAGTGATATATATATATATACATACATACACACACACACACACACACGCGCGCGCATGCGCGCGCGCAATGGAATACTATGCAGCCATGAAAAGAAATAAAATCTTCCCTTTTGCAATGACATGGATGGAACTAGAGGGTATTATGCTGAGTGAAATAAGTCAATAGGAGAAAGACAACTATTGTATGATCTCCCTGATATGAGGAAGTGGAGATTCAACATGGGGGGTTTTGGGGGTAGGAAAAGAATAAATGGAACAAGATGAGATCGGGAGGGAGACAAACCATAAGAGACTCTTAATCTCACAAAACAGGGGGTTGCTGGGTGTATGGGGGTCAGGAGTGGGTGGTGGGGTTATGGACATTGGGGAGGGTATGTGCCATGGTAAGTGCTGTGAAGTGTGTAAACCTGGTGATTCACACACCTGTACCCCTGGGGCTAATAATACATTATATGTTTATAAAAAAAAATGTAAAAAGTTAAAAAAATAAATGCTCATGAGCAAGGAGAGCAGAATTTAAGAGAGAATTAGCAAGGATGTCTCAGCGAACTTAGAATGCATTTTGGAAACAGAAAAGAAGAAAGAGGCCCATGATTCAGAGTGATTACTTGAAAACCACACAGTAAAAGACATTACCTTTCCACTTCCTGAAGGACAGCTTTTTTGCTAATTTCCCTCTATGGGCTAGGGACTGTGTTGAAACTGATATGCAGGGTATTGGTGAAGTAGACTCTGAAATGGACAGTTATGTTAAAATGAGATACCATAAGACACTAAATGTTTGTGAGGATGCAGAACAACTGGAGCTCTCAACCATTGTTGATGGAATATAAAATGTTTCTTTGAAAAAGGTTCTACATACTTCTTATGACCTAAAAGTATGTATTGACGAAAAAAATGTTAAAGACTATTAATAGCATATTTATTCAGAATAGTCAAAACCTGGGAAAAACCCAGGTTTCTATCATTAGAAAAATGGATAAACAAACACAAATATATCTGGTTATTGGAATGCTATTCTACAATCAGTAGGAATGAACTAATGTTTAAACAACATCATGGGGGCATCTGGGTGGCTCAGTGGGTTAAGCCTCTTCCTTCGGCTCAGATCATGGTCTCAGGGTCCT
The DNA here is from genome assembly GCF_002288905.1 of Enhydra lutris kenyoni. Lineage (NCBI taxonomy): Eukaryota > Metazoa > Chordata > Mammalia > Carnivora > Mustelidae > Enhydra > Enhydra lutris. Next base: position 97,991 of record NW_019154118.1, read on the forward strand.
GGGACCAAGCCCTGCATCAGGCTCTCTGCTCAGCAGGGCACCTGCTTCCCTCTCTCTCTGCCTGCCTCTCTGCCTACTTGTGATCTCTCTCTCTGTCAAATAAATAAAATCTTAAACAACAACAACATCATGAATCCCTCCAAAAACCAACACATTAAGTAAGTAAAAGATACTTTATACAAAATAATATATTAATATATACTAATATATATTAATGATGATATGAAGTTCTAGAAAAAAATTGGACTTCAAGCTGTATTACAAAGCTCTAATCATCAAGACAGTATGGTTCTGGCACAAAAACAGACACAAAGATGAATGGAACAGAATAGAGAATCTAGAAATAGACCTTCAACTCTATTGTCAAGTAATCGTTGACAAAGCAAGAAAGAATATCTAATAGAAAAAAGACAGTCTCTTCAACAAACGGTGTTGGGAAAATTGGACAGCCACACACAGAAGAACAAAGCTGAACCACTTTCTTGCATCATACACAAAAATAAACTCAAAATGGATGAAAGGCCTAAAGGTGAGACAAAATCCATCAAAATCCTAGAGGAGAGCAGAAGCAGCAACCTCTTTGATCTCAACCACAGCAAATTCTTGCTAGACACACATCTAGCAAATGAAAACAAAAATGAACCATTGGGATTTCATCAGGATAAAAACCTTGTGCAAAGCAAGAGGATGAATCAATAAAACTAAGAGGCAACGTACAGAATGGGAGAAGATATTCACAAATGACATATCAGAAAAAGGGCTAGTATCCAAAATCTACAAAGAACGTATCAAACTCAACAGCAAAACCCAAAAAATCCAGTCAATAAATGGGCAGAAGACATGAACAGACTTTTCTCCACAGAAGACAAACAAATGACCAAAAAACACATGAAAAAGATTTCATTCTTTTTGATGACTAACATTGCATTGTGTATATATACCACATCTTTTTTTTTTTTTAAGATTTTTATTTATTTGGAGGAGAGACAGACACACATACAAAAAGAGAAAGTGGGAGAGTAAGAGAGAGAATCTGAGGCAGACTCCATGCTAATTGCAGAGCTCAACATAGGGCTCAATCCCATGACTGTGAGATCATGATCTGAGCCAAAACTAAGAGTCAGAGACTCAACTGACGAGGCCACCCAGGCGCTCCTATATCACATCTTCTTTGTCCATTTATATTTTTTTTAGATTTTATTTATTTATTTGAGAGACAGCGGATGAGAGAGGGGAGGGTTAGAAGGAGAAGTAGACTCTCCGCTGAGCAGGGAGCCTGATGCAGACTCCATCCCAGGACCCCAGGATCATGACTTGAGCTGGAGGCAATTGCCCAACTGAGCCACCCTGGCACCCCATTCATCTGTTGATGGACATCTGGGCTCTTTCCATAACTTGGCTATCATAGATAATGCTGCTATAAATATTGGGATGCATGTATTTCTTTGAATCACTATTTTTGTATCTTTGGATAATTACCTAGTAGTGCAATCACTGGGTCTTAGGGTAACTCTATTATTAACTTTTTGAGGAACTTCCATACTGTTTTCCAGAATGGCTGTACCAGCTTGCATTCCCACCAGCAGTGTAAGAGGGTTCTCCTTTCTCTGCATCCTCACCAACATCTGTTGATGTCTGACTTGTTAATTTTAGTTCTTCTGACCAGTGTGAGGTGGTATTTCATTGTGGTTTTTGATTTGTATTTCCTTGATGCCAAGTGATGTTGAACACTTTTTTCATGTATCTGTTCATTTAAGGTTTTTAATACTTCATTTTATGTTACCTTTATTTCAAAACAAAAATAAATAATTTTGAACTCTAATAAATGATAAGGATGAATAAGTGTTTAATGAGAAGTGTACTAATGTTTTTAATATTTCTAAGAGATTTATTGAGGTATATTTTACATACAATAAATCTCACATTTAAATTATAGAATTTGATAATTTTTTATGTAATTCTACATTTATAAGGTATCACTAAATCATATCCTTGCTTACTCTACTACCCCTCCTCCAACAAATACCAATTTGATTTCTGTTAGTACCTATAGTTGAATTCCATATAATTAATTAAAATATTTCAATAGATATTTTTAGGGAATTTTTGGTTTATTAAAAAATGCATAAATTACAAAGTTTCTCTATATGTTCCCCATACACAGTTTCCTTTATTAGTAAAATTTTGCACTGTGTAGTATAGTAGTTACAATTGATGGATCAATATTGATACAGTATTACTAACTAAAGTCAGTAGTTTACACTAGGGTTCAGTCTTTGCATTGTACATTCTGTGCTTTTGATAAAGGCATATCATGTATCCAGCACTATAGTAACACAGAGAATTTCATTTCTTTCCTTGTGTTCTCACTTATTCATCCCTGCCTCCACATTGCCCTGAACCCCTAGAAATCACTGATTTTATGATCTCTGTAGTTTTCCCTTTTCCAGAATGTCATATGGTTGGAATCATATGGTACACAGCTTATCAGATGGGCTTCTTTTCATTAATAATATGTTTTTAAGTTTCTTCCATGTCATTTCAAAACTTGATTGCTCATTTCTCTTTATATCTTATTACTGACATTCTGTTGTGTAGATGTACCACGGTTTATTTATTAACTTGTTGACAGACATCTAGGTTGCTTATAACTTTTGGCAATTACAAATGAAGCTGCTATGAACATTTTTGTGCAGGATTTTGTGTGGACATAAGTTTTCAACTCATTTGAATATATACCTAGGAGCATGACTCCTGGATCAAATGGTAAAACCTTTAGCTTTGTAGGACACTATCTTCCATACCATTTTGTGTTCATACCAGGAGTACATGAGATTGTTGCTCTACATTCTTGCCAGCATTTGAAATTGTCAGTGTTTTGAGTTTTGGCATTTCTCTTCCTCTTCCTCCCTCTCCCATTCTACCTCCCCCTCCTTCTTCCCCTCCCCTTCCTTCTCCTCCTCCTCCTCCTCCTTATTGAGAGAGAGAGAGAGAGAGGGAGTTTGTGCAGGGGAGGGTCAGAGAGACAGTGACAGGATCTTAAGCAAGCTCAATGTTCAGCATGGAGCCTGACTTAGGGCTTGGTCTCATGACCCTAAGATCATAAACTGTCCAAAATCAAAAGTCAGATTCTTAACCACAAACCAAAGACTGTTCAGGATTATAAGAAGCTGGAAGAGATAAGGAAGGATACACTTCTAGACTAGGTTTTGGAGGGAGGATGACCGTTTCAACACTTCAATTTCAAACTTTCAACCTGCAGAACTGTTTTGAATTTCTGTTTTAAAACATCCAGTGAATGGTACTTTGTTACGGCAGCTCTAAGAAATTAATACAATTGAGATTGCATGGATGCTATACATCAAAGTAGGAAAAATTGGTATCTTAATGATATTGAATCTTCCTATTAATGAATATTGAATATCTTCTCTTCATTGAGATCATTGATTTCTTTCATGAGTATTTTATAGTTTTATTCAAATAGAATAAAATATTGTACATATATATGCACATATATAATGTACATATATAATGTTTATATATAATATATAATATATACATTTATACCTAAGTATTTAATTTTTTGATATATATAATTTTTGATATATGTAATATATATAAAATGTTTATACCTAAGTATTTAATTTTTTTGATTAATGTAAATGGTGTTTGTAATTTCAAATCCCAGTTGCTCATGCTTAGTATATAGGGAAACAGTTGACGTTTGTATATTAACCTTCTATCCTGAAACCTTGCTATAATTGCTTATCCTTAGAATGTTTTGTCAAGTCTTGATGATTTTCTGTATAGATGATCATGTCAAACGTGAACAAAGAGAGTTTTATTTCTTCCTTCCCAATTCCCTTCCCTTTTCTTTCTTTTATTTTTTATTTTTTGTCTTACTTCATTATGTAGGCTTCCAGCATTATGTTGAATAGGTGTAGTGAGAGAAGACATACATGCCTTCCTCCTGTTGAAGGTGAACAGAATTTTCTCCTCCAAAATATGTCTCTTTGACATAAGGATTATCTTTAGCTTATTTTTAAGAAAGAGCAGATACAGGAGAAGCTCTGAAAACAGTAAAAGTTACCCTTTCATAACGAAAATTTACAATTATAAGGGAAATCTCTACTTGTAAAAAGGTATCGTCCTATCTTTCAGGATAAGAAGGATAATTAAATTTTTAGAAACTTTTATCAATGGGAGGACAAGGATTTAAATCTGCATAATAATCTTAGCCTTTTTTATTTTGTTATTTCTGGTAAAACTTCCATAACTACACTTTCAGGTTAGTCTTCATTTTTTTTTTTCATTATTATGGATAATATTAGTGCTTTTTCATGCACAGTAATTTTTTATTGGATTGCAAACATTGTGAATTTAATATTTTAGAGTGTTAGTTTTCTATTCCAAACATAATCTGAGCTTTGTTCTGGCTTACAATTTACTTGAACACATTTTGTTCTTTCTAGGCTTTGCTTTTAAAACTTGTTGGGTGGAATGGCATAATTTCTGAGTGTAGGTCTGAGTATTCCCAACTATGGAGGTAAGACCCTTCTGTGTACCCAGTGAGTTATGAAAAAATAGTGAAGTTTTCTAGTCTGACTGGTGAGACTAATTAATATTCCTTGCTTTTGGTGAGTTTTGGACACTGTTATCTTTTTGTTTTGGTTGGGGGTGATTATTGGGTCGGCGGGCTCTGGGAGTGCAGGAGGAACAATAGAAATGACTGCCAGGTCCGCCGTCTTCCAGCCTCCTCAGCCCCCTTTCCTTCACCCTTGACTCTCCCGCCAAAAGGATGTACGCCCAGGTCACGTCTCCATAGGTAACCTGATACCTATGCAGGAAACAGATAAAAGACCCCACCAACTCCCTCCCAGTGTGACTTCCCCCACTCCCCTTTCCGGAGTCAAGGAACCTCGCTGAGGGTGCCCAGAGTGCCTTTAATAAATCTTGCCTTGCGCCTACCTCGCCTGGTGTCGTGTTTATCTCGCCTATAAAACCTTACAGTGATCTTTTAGTGATCTTGAATAGTTTTCTCACATGCACTGAGTAGTGTTCAGTTAAGTCCCCAGGATAGTCCCTTTACAGATCTCTGGGAGTTTCATCTCTGGACATCTGTATTCTCTCTAACATTCAGTTCTGTGAACTCTGTCTTGGTCTCCCCAGACTGTCAGCTCCATCTCCTCAATGCAGGGGTTTAGCCAGTCTCTCTGCCTGATTTCTGTCATTTTGCATTGAGCCTGAAAACATCCTTGGGATAGTAACCAGGTCTACTGTAGAGCTCTTTTCCTTGTTTTATATATCCCAGAGATCATTATTCCATGCTGCCTTCTATATAGGGTCTTAAAAATCTTTATTTCATGTTTGTCCACTTTTTCATTGTTTTACTCAGGAGGGAAAGTCAATCTCTGCTACTGTATCTTGCCAGAGGCCATCTTCTCAGTGCCTACAATTAGTTTTGAAAAACAACAGTAGGGTAACTTGATAGGTGAATAGAATATGAAGATAGATGGATAGGTCTATGGTATGGCTTGTATAATAGATTAAAGTTGGGGGGAAATAGTATGCCCTAGATTTGTCTATTTCTGGCCCACCCACTGTGTACCCTGCAGAGATAACTTGTGCAAATCATTTTTCACTGTGAGAAATTTCTCTAGACAGGTGAGAGTGGAGGGTGAATCTGACTGTTGGAGCATTTTGTCACCTCTCTTGCAAGGCGGAAGACCTTAGGGATAAAGGTGTATGACTACAGGGTCCTCCTCTACCTCTATTCCCATGAGCTCCTGTTTGGCCTGCATGATGCTCCAAATGCACTTCATCTCTGTGGCCAGGCAACCTGGCAGTCTAACAGAGGAAAAGCAACAATCTGGCAAAGCAGAGTATAGCTCAGAAGGTCGTTTGCAAGGAAGGGTATGTATGGGCTGTTAAGTTTCTTTCTGCTGCCCCTCTTATAGAAAATTGTAATATGTCTTGCTCCTTGATGCCTGGGCTGAGTTTTTCTTCTTTTTCACCATAAACTGCCTTTAAATGGTTTGAAGGCAACAATTAAATATTTCCATTGGGGGTTCTGAAATGGTTTGGGTAGGCCTGCTTTGGGGGGATCAAATTCAGTGTTCCCATTGAAACAATACAATCTCCATATCCCCCTAATGGTTTGCCAAATGAAGGCAATAAAAGGACAAAAGTTAGAAAAAGTTAGAAGCCAGCAGTGCCTTGGGCAGCCACGTGACAATCAGCATGAGCTGGTTCAAAGACACATTGTGTTTTTTTTTGTTTGTTTGTTTGTTTGTTTGTTTTTTGTCTTTGTCTCAATGACTTCACAGTCCTAGTATACTAATGGGCCTATAAATAAATGTAATACAGTGCTCTTGCTTTAAATTGGTTTTTCTAAAGTTTATGAGACAGGGAAGCACAAAGCCAGGACCATCATTCCATAGTCATCTATACATTCAATACAATCCCACTCAAATCTCCAGCATCTGTGTGCATGTGTGGTTGTAAAACTGATAAGTCATTTCTAAAATACATATGGAAATACAAAGAACAAAGAATAATCAAGGTAATTTTAAAGAGCAAAACCAAATAACACTTGTAGATATCAGGTCTATTGTAAAGCAATACTTGTTTAGGCAGTAAATTGGTGGTGTAAGAATACATATTCTGACCAATGGAAAAAAAATTGAATCAAGAATGAGATGTGTGTGCATATGATCACTTAATTTATGACATAAGTATTGGGCTGGCAGAAAGGGCTACTTAAGATGGCGAAAGTTCCCGCCACAAGACCTGAGCTCGGACAGGAGAACAAAGGCCCAAGCAGGAATATGAGACCCCCGCCCTGGGCTCCTATGGACCAATGGGACCCCGACGAGCAGGCGAAATATCCGAATAAGGGAAACTTGCCAAAAGACCCCTGAGCTCCCCTCGAGACCCCTTAAAAGCCCCCTCCTCCCTGCCTTAGGGGCGACTTCCCCCACTCTGCTCCCAGAGTTGCAGAACCTCGCCCGAGAGTGCCTTCCTCCCATCGCAATTTTCCTGGCTCTCCTTCTCCTGAGCCCTGAAATTGCGCCGGAGAATGCCTTCAATAAATCTTGTCTTGCACCCACTTTGCTTGGTGTTGTGCTTATCTCGCCAGAAAAACTTTACAATAAGCATCACTCAATACAATGGAGAAAATAATATTCTTTTACAATCAGACATCTATGTGGAGACCTTGGGCCTGCAAGTCAGAGACAGCTCCATACTGTCAGGTAAACCTGATCCTTACCTTTCACCATAAACCATAACAACAGCAAAATGCCCATTTTGAGTGGATTGCAGACTCAATCTGAAAACCAGACAATAAAGCACTTAAGAGGCATACATAAGAGTGATGAAGTTCTAGAATATACATGAGGTTTGGTGGGGTGAGGTCCAGAGCCAATGACCAAGAAAGAATTCCTGAGACAGCTTTGGTGCAAAATGGTGGTTTATTAAGTCACTGGGACAGGACTGTTGGCAGGAAGAGCTGCTGCCCTGGGGTTGTGAAGAGGTGGCAGGTTATATACCACAGGAGTGGTGGAAGTAAAGAAAAGGGAGTTTTCAATAGAACTTTCATATGCTAAAGAGGATCTACAAGATACTGGATACCAGAGGCCTTGCCATTGCCAGGGTCCTTCTGCTCTTTTTATCAAGCTATTAAGTGAAATTCCTAAAGAATGTCACATATGGCCCACCCAGGAGTGGGGGTGGGAGAAGGTTGCTGGGTGTCAGCTTTTGCTTTGTCCTCAGCCAGCCTTCTGTTCCCTCATTAAGAGAACAGCTTCATGATCTTAAAATAGAGAAAGATTTCCCAAAGACTACACAAGATTTTTAAAAAAAGAAAACAAGCAAAAAAGGTGTCAATTTAAATTATACTATAATTAATAACTTCTGTTTATCCATTAAGAGTGTGAAAAGATAACCCAGCTGTGCAATACTCATATCTGAAAAAGAGCTCATATCTAGAATATTAATTAGAGGAAACACAGATGACTCTTAAATGGGCAAAAATCATGAAAAGGCTCTTCATTAGAAAATACTCGATTGCTGATAGACAATAGAAAGTATCATACTCTCTAGCCATCAGAGAAAAATATATTAAATATCACTAAACATCTACCATAATGGTTGAGATGAAAAGAGAAAAAAAAAAACAAAACAAACAAACAAAAAACCAAAAAACCTCCATGAGAATTGGAAGTAATCTTGATGAGGGAGCAGGAGGTTGGCTGAAGACAAAGCAAAAGCTGGCACCTTGCACCCCCTCTCCACCCGCTCCCCCTCGGTAATACGTGTAGCATTCCTCAGGGACCCCTGAGTGCCAAAAACGATAAACAAATAGCTAACTTGCGAGATCACAGTCCTGCAAGACAGGAGTCTCCCTTGCTTTACAAATGTCTTAGAGATCTACAAACAAAGAAGTTAATATATCAATAGCACAAATTTCCAGAGGCAAATACCTCAGTTCCTCAAGCCCTAAATGTCTCCCTCCCCACCATAAATGAAACTGAAGGAGGTTGAGATAGAAGGGAATGTAAATATAGTTAAATATCTTCTAAACCTAAATCTCACTAACAAAGACTATTGGTAGCAGGATTGTGACACCCCACCAAGAATCTCCCAACTATCTTGATGTTAATGGCTAGCCTAAAGACAACATTGATCAAGCCACAAGGGCAAGGCCCCCCGATATCTTGGCACCTTGTAGGCCCTCTTTATCATATGAAAGTTCCATTGAACCCTCCCTTCCCCTCCCCTTCTCCCCAACCGCAAGGTACATAACCTGCCATCCCTCACAACCCGGGGCATCAACTCTTCCTGCCCATGGGTCCTGTCCCCGTGCTTTAATAAACCACCATTTTGCACCAAAGATGTCTCAAGAATTCTTTCTTGGTCATCGGCTCCGGACCTCAGCCCACCGAACCTCACCTAGGTTCTAGAACTTCATCAATCTTGTCTGGGACAGACTTGAGAATCAAAAAACTAGAGAAGAAAACCCAGCAAGGACAGCCCAGGTCTTTTTTCTAAAGATTCTAGGGACACCTGGCCTTGTAAGTAAGACCTGCCAAGGTTGCACCTCACTATCCTTTGAGACCCATCTTAGGAAAATTTCCTGTATTCTAAACATATCTCAGCATTGTTTGGCAAATTATTTCATCAGGTCATTGCAGGCCACATATAGGACTTTCTATTGTGAAACTAATTGTCCCAGTGATGAAGTTCTAGAACATAGGTGAAGTTCGGTGGGGTGAGGTCCGGAGCCAATGATCAAGAAAGAATTCTTAAGACGTCTTTGGTGCAAAATGGTGGTTTATTAAAGCACAGGGACAGGACCCGTGGGCAGGAAGAGCTGCTGCCCCGGGGATGTGAGGAGTGGTCTATTATATACTAGTAAGTTGGGGAGGGGATTAGGGATGATGTAAGTCTCTAAGGAATTTTGGAAGCAAGGTTTCTAGGATCTTGAGGGGCTAGCTATTTCTGGGGAAAAGGTTATCCATTACCAGTAATAAAACCTTCTTGTGAGACCCTTTAGATGTATATCAGTGTGCCATATGCTTGGGAATGATTGTCAACACTATCTTGGAGGTTTAGAGATAAAGTTTCCTAAAGGAATTGTTAAGGTAGACTTACTGGATCCTGGTTGGGGGTAGGGGGTTGGTCAGGCTAGGATTGTCCTTTGCCTTTAGTAAAGCCTTAAGGTGGAGGTCACTCTGCCTGTTTTAAGGGCTTGTCAGTAGGTAAGGAAATTTAATATTTATTCTTCTGCCTCTGTGTCCCACATCACTAGCACCGTGTATTGAAAAGACTATTCTTTCCCCCACAATGTTGAGTGATATCTTTATCATAAATTAGGTAGTCACATACTCACACATCTCTTTTTTGACTGTTTTATTCTTTAATCAAATTGTCTATCCTTGTACCAATAAAATGTTGACATCAAAGTTGCTTTATATTTTTAAGATTTTATTTATTTACTTATTTGACAGAGAGAAAGAGAGAGCACACAAGCAGTGTGGAGGGGCAGAGCAATAGGGACAGGAGAAACTGACTCCCCACTCAGCAAGAGCCTGACATCGGGCTCTATCCCAGGACCTGGCAATTATGACCTGTGTCCAAGGCAGAGGCTTAGCCAACTGAGCCACTCAGGTGCTCCCTCCCCCCAAACTGCTTTATAATAGAAACCAAAATCTGCAAGAATAAGTCTTTTAGTTCCTGGGGCTGGAGGAGAAGAGGCAGTCACTCATATTTCCCCAGTAGTTAGGCAGGGGACTTTTAACAAGCAATCAAACAGGAGACATATTGAAGCCTTTGTGGCATACTGAAGACCAAATCCCCTTAATAGCAAAGATCAGTGCTGTCTTTTTCACATGAGCAAGTTTAGAGGCCACAGCACCTCCACTGAGAAGTGTTCCAGTGAGCTGACTGATTTTCCCAAGAAGGATGCCCTTTCTCACCACTTTACTCAGTGGTCACAATGGACAATCAATCATTCAACTTAGCATAGTTCAATATGCACTCACTAAACACTGCCTAATCATTATCATTCTGCTAAGAGGTATGTGTATGGGAAGAGAAAGGAGTGCTAAAGGATAACATAAGATACCTGTCCTGGTCTAGAGAATGAAACAAAATTAATTAATCCATCAAGCATTTAAATAACCCAAAATCAGACTACAATTTATATGAAAACAAATGTGTTATAGAAAAAACAATATAAGAATTCAAAGAAAGGTGCAATCAATGAGTAGTCATGACCAGTTTCCTGAGCTCAGCCTTGAAGCATGGGTAAGATTTCAACAGTGAAAATCTGGCCAGTGTTGTGGTTACAGCATCTTAATCTCTGGAGAACCTCATATATTCTTGCTCAGAAGTGACTGTGTTTCTCTACTAATAAAAGAAGATGCTGAGTGGTGAATAATGGACCATAGCATAGTTTCTATAGGAACCCACTTGCTCCTCCCATTAGAATGGTGTATTCAAGCACACCCTACCTTTGCTGGTCCTGTGCAATGTTCCACTGGGTAAGCCTTTGCCTAGCATTTGCTGGCATCACAGCAGAGTAGACTTGTTAGTCTTACTTCATCTGCTCTGAGGTCCTGTCTGGCTTAGTGTGAACAGCTGATACAGTGAAGAAAGAGGACCAGGACACACCCATCCTGCATCTCTATCACCCTTGACTTTGTCCTAGGTCTAAGTTCTTGGGGGAACAATGCCATTTAGCATGAGGATCACATGGAATGTCCCACTGATGGGGAGATAGCACAGAGGAAGCAGATGTTGGTACCCATGAGGTTTTTTTTTTTTTTTTAAACTAGAGTTTTATTTATTTGACAGAGAGAGATCACAAGTGGGCAGAGAGGCTGGCAGAGAGAGACAGGAGGAAGCAGGCCCCCTGCTGAGCAGAGAGCCTGATGTGGGGCTCTATCCCAGGACCCTGAGATCATGACCTGAGCCAAAGGTAGAGGCTTAATGCACTGAGCAACCCAGGTGCCCCCCATAAGGTTTTAATGTTCATTTTAAAGACAATCAGAATCACACTCCACATCAATGATTGAGCTAGAACTACAATTTGAGATTCTGGATTCTTATAAAACAGACTTCATTCCTAAAATGCAACTAAATTATTCCTAGTGAAAAGAAAGAACAAATTTGAGGTCAACTTGGATTTGTGGCCAAAAAAAAATTGTTCACCAACTGCAATACCTAGACACTAGATAAACATCACTAGGAATTAAGGTAGAATTCAGGGTAAATACACTTTCCTGTGCATACAAAAAGGAAGAAATGACCTTGAGAGTATATCCAAAGATGGGATGGATATGTTTTGGTTGCAAATTAGGAGAGGGATAAGCATGAAAATGTGTTTGGGAGGATTATGGATGGTCCAGGAAAATGGGTGTGGAGCAATGCCTATCAAGAGCTCCTTTGCCAGAGGGTTTTAGAGGTTCCATGGCTTGACTTGAGGTAGTAAGAAATGGAGATGACCTGTATAGTAGCAGGCTCAGTAGAGATACTGAGCAATGATTTATTGAAGGAAGCATTGGGAACCATCAAGCTTTTGGAATCAAGCACTACCCTGCTTACCTTTCTGGCAGTGGCTTTGGAAAATCTTGTGGAATGACTCATGCCTAAGAATTGGAACCAAGAGGAAGCATCAGGGAGTACAGTGGGTGATGCTTGTTAGGATAAGTGCAATTAACCCCTCTGATGGCCCAGGTCTTGATTTCTATTTACCACTCAGGGGTATAGGATAATTTAATGGGAACTAATAGTGAGAAGGATAAAACAGGGCATTGGTAAGTAGAAAAACTATATAGAGGCTCAGAGAGGTAGAACTTAGTTTTCCTTTTTTTAATAACTGAACTGAGATGTGAGCAATTTGAAGAAAAATACACCAGTACTTTTCTAGTTTGCTATTACCAAAGAGCCTCTGTTAATCTCCCAGTTATATGGGATTTCCTAAGAAGTACTGATAAATGACAATTTCTCAAGTAGTTTACAATGTCCTTTGGTCTCATGTAGTTGGCAGGAGATAGCTCAGATGTTTTTAAGGACAATGTGGAATTTGTGGCAAGATTGCCAGAATTAGATTCTTTATGGAATCTTAATTTCAGTGCCATGAATATAGAAATATAAATAATACTTCCAATTTTGGAGGCAATGAAGGGTTTGTGTAAGGCAGGACCTAGTAACCTAGGTGTCTCTATGAGGTCACCAAATACTTTTAAAAATCAAGCAAAAATCCTTCCATCTTCTATCTTAATTACTGTGTAAAGTTCAATACTCAGCTCTCAACACTTTTGTGAATTCCCATGAATTTTTCCCTCTCTGGTTTCTTCTTCCTTCAGAATGCTTCCTCTCTACAGTTTGCCTATCATTTTAATTTCTTTGCTTCCCTCTACTCTCTAACATACTGAATATGGAACTTGATATCTTCAATGTAGCATTTAACTTGTTCTTTCCAAAACACCAATACACAAGACATTATGAAGAGAATTTTCCTGAGAATTTGAGAAGGTTACAACATAGCCAAGTAAATGAACTAACTAAATTAATTATTTAATAAATAACCTATGTATTAGGCATTCTTACACTTAACAGTCTTATAGTCATTTCTTCTACTAAGATTTTCACACCAGAAACAAATCCCAGTCTCCTCCCACATTCTTGGACTTTCTCAAATTAAAAATCTAGAAAAATGACAAAAAAGTAATTCTTACATAAGTTAAAAGAGAAGAGGTTTGAACACAAAATCAGAAACAAATGATATTAAAAAAAAAACAGAAAGAAATCAGCTCTAATTAATCAATCAACAAATAAACCATTGACCATTGAGAAAGAATAGAAGGATGTGTGCATGTGTATGTATGTATGTGTGTGTGTGTGTGTGTGTGTGTATATATATATATATATATATATATATATATATATATATATAAGTGACCGAGGAAATCTTAAAATTGACTATTTGTATACCACTACAAAAGCAAAAGTGAAATAAATAATTTCTCAGTAAATTACAAGTTCTGCAAAATTATCCCAACAGAGATAGAAAGTTTAAACAGATTAATTTTTTTTAAACAGATTAATTTTAATAAAATAAATATAGAAAGTTATCCAGATCCTGCCCGCCTCCAAACACATACACACAAGCAGCAGGCCCAATGTTTTTATAGATGAATTCTACCATACCTTCTAAGAATTGATAGTTCCAATCCTAAATAAATTGTTCCAACTAATGAAAATGAAGTAAATATTTATATTATTTATGAAGCAGGTATAACGTTGATATAAACCTTGTAAACATACAAGAGAAGGAAAATTACAAAATAATATCACAAATATTGATTCAAAAATCTGAAATAAAATATTAAAGAATCCAAAGCCAGCACTTTCTTTAAGACCTAAACTAAAAGAATCATTTGCTATAAGATTAGATTAAATAAATTAATTTTATTATTTTTAAGTAAATTTTGTTAATTTATGTACCCATATATAATTTTGATAAAGATATCGCTAAAGATGGTATGATTTAAAGACAGATTTAAATATAACAAATCTAATGCATCCTCTCTTGTTCTCTTTCCAAGTTTTTGTCATGAAAGACAGCTTGTCACGGTGGTTAGTAATATGGTCTCTGGGTTCCCAATCTCAGTCCCACTATGCATACCTCTGTGACCTTAGAAATTTTACTTGCCCTCAAAAGACTTAGTTTTCTCATCTGCTAAAGTGGTGCCAATAACAGATATATTTCCTGGAGTCTGGTGATAAGCCAATGAATAATGGATATAAAGAACACAGAGATTGCCAGGTAATAACTCAGTACATTCTTGTTATTAGTCTATCAGTCACCAGTTATTATATACCAAAGCTTTAAGACCACAATTTGGCTACAGTGCTCCCCTATCCAATCTTCCTTCCTCCACATTTTTCTTAAAACTCGCTGTGAAGTCTCTCAAGGTACTAAATACCTCCTGTAATTTCAGCTCCATGGTTTTGGAATAGCTTGGTGTCAGAAACCTCAAAGTTCCTGACTCAGAGCAGCTCTCTCCAAACTTTAGTTCTTATAGTATTTTCTGACTTTTCTTCCACGTGAAGAAGGAGAAAAAAAAAATGCACCTGGATGGCTCAGTGGGTTAAGCCTCTGCCCTCAGCTCAGGTCATGATCTCAGGGTCCTGGGATCAAGTCCCGCATCGGGCTCTCTGCTCAGCAGGAAGCCTGCTCCCCACCCCCCCACCCCACCGCCTGCCTCTCTGCCTACTTGTGATCTCTGTCAAATAAATAAACAAAATCTTAAAAAAAAAGGAGAAAAAATGTATGTAGGGCATAATTAAACCGGTAATTAAAACTCTCTAATTAAAGAAGAGAGAAATTGATATCCTTAAAAATATTGAATATTTAAATGCATTCTGCCTCTCCCCTCATCAATGGCTGGAAACTTTGCAACTTGTCTCTGTCTAAATAATTTCTGTTTTTAAAAAATCCAAGCTTTAATGAAATGGAGCATTTTACATAACAATATTAAATATGATATTCTAATGTAAATTTATTTCATACTTGTTAGGAATCCAGAGACCTTTATTTTTTATTTATTTTATTTTACTTTATTTTTTAAAGATTTTATTTGTTTATTTGAGAGAGAGAGAGAGCACTAATGAGAGAGAGAAAGGACAAGTAGGGGGCAGAGGGAAAGAGAGAAGCCGGCTCCTCACTGAGCAGGGAGCCAGATGTGGAGCTTGATCTCAGGACCCTGAGATCATGACCTGAGTGGAAGGCAGTCACTTAACTGTCTGAGCCACCAAGGCACCCTAGGCCTTTATTTTTAGAACCAGAACAAGGCAGGGGACTTCTTGCCTTCCATTTTTCCACCGTTAACCTTGTTTTCTGCCTCTTTCTCTTGTTTGGTCTTCTGTCACATCTTATTACAATATCTTATTAGACCTTTCCCTAAATCTTGCTCTAAATGTTAGTCATGATGAGTTCCATGTTAAGTTCTTATCAAATGGGATAGCCAGATAAAGTACATCTGCCTCACTAGATACTGGACAGTTACCTGGAGGTTCTATGGAATTACACATGACCCAAGAGCTCTTGATATGCCCTACTCCTGAACTGACCTTTAAGATACTCTGACCCTTTATTTCTAAGAAAAATTTAGATTAACAGACTACTTGGAGACATCACAATCCCAAGTCTGGGATTGTCTATACTGTACCCAAGACCTTGCATTTTCTCCTTGTTCTATACCTTTGAAGTTACATGTTTATCTCAGAGAAGCTGTTAGGTTTACTGATCATCCACCTAAGAAAAGCATCCATGAAGAATGGATAATGGAGCATGGGCTTGTATGAGTGACAGGAGACAATATAGGAACCGATGTTGGACAAAACTCTAAAGACAACTCTGATAACAGGTCAGCAAAATTAGCATCCTCTTCACAAATATTGTAAATTATCCAACAAGAGGAGGAAGTCTTGCCTGAATACTACCTGGAAAATAATTTCACCCTAGAATAAACAAGGAGAGATTAAAAATGATAAATGCATCATACCATCCATTTCCTAACTTAGGTCATGACATAAAGATAGGGAGGGGAGAAAGGTGGGAGTGAGGGTGAGAGGGAGACAATCAATTTCATCAATGACTGCAGCTTGTCTTCCTTAGCAAGACGAGAAGAGGAAATCTGAAAATGGCAAGCTAATACTGAAGAATGGTATTCTGAAATGAAAAACGCCTAATGTGAAAACTCTGCTCAGTTGCAGAATTCTGACATACAGACATCAGCCAGTTTGGTTCTACTCAGTGAGAAAAGGGACAAGAAAAAGTGCAGGAGAGCATTAGGAGAAGGGAAGATATATTAGCCACCAGGGGGTGATTGTTAAAATGTAGAGAAAAACTTTAAAAACACAGTTATTCTTCAAGAAAACACCACATTTCTCCATAAACTTGTTAGTTTCTTGCTTTAGCCTTCTGTGCAGCACCTTAAGAAAATATTTGGTTTTCAGGATCAGAGAAAGAGGCCACCTTATTTTTGTTTCTCAAAAATAAGGTGGACTGCTCCTATTTCTCTCTGCTAGACGATAGCTGTACATTATACATTCATGCTAAACTGTTCAAAAGACAAAAATAAAACAATTTTGCTCGAAGGTGATTGGGTTTGTATCACTTTAGACCCAAAGTGGTAAATATTAAAAACTCCTTGACCATTGAAAATTGAAATTATATTGGCTTCACAGAAAACTTGTTGTTCTAAAGTAACATTGGTAACAGTGGGAAAAAGTCAAATGGTCTTCTGGGAAGTGGATGATTGGCTACTAAATCAGTATGGCTTCACTGTGTAAGTGACTTACAGAGATGGTGACACAGAGCAGAAGCGTGATGGATACAATGGTTCTTGGAGTTTATGGTAGTCCTTGGAAAGTGCTCAGGATTCCTTGGTGCACTTAGTCTGTATTCCTCTGAGGTTTTGTAATTTAATGGTCTCATCTCTGTTTCCAGAGATACATCAGAGATGTGCTCTAAGAATCAATGATGTGTTAAGTCATTATTAAGGTCCTATTTGAGCATACACTACCACAATTTCTGGGTGATTTTGAGGATTATACCAACTGCTCTTTTAATACACAAGTACATTTCTAAAAGGGGAAAATGAAATTTACTAATCCAAACAATGGAAATTTTTATTGACAAAGTATATTAAAGTAGTTTTCATTCATGTCAACTGTATTTTAGACTCTAACCTCCACAGGGCCAGAAACTACACTGGTCTAATATACCAGTGTATATCGACACCACCCCTGGACCTGCTCACATCACCTCAGTCCATCATAAGGATAAGCCATCTCTTCCCTTCATGTTGATCTTGAGTGCCAACCAAAAGATGACAGAACTCAGACTGAGGCTTCTCCTAAAGGAATTGGGGTCAGTGAGGACAAGGGGCAACTTAAGCCTAGGTCATTTTGATGCCATATGTTTGGGTGGGAATTCATGTTCCCACTAAAACTGAGGAAAGACCACCTTCTAGTGGAGGGGTCCCAATGTGCAAAAATGGGTCCAAGTGGAGACTGGGCATGTAGTATGACAGGGAAAGGGGATCATTTAATGGGATCTTTGAGCAACACAAACTACCAGATACAAGCCAAATGATATACAAAACACAGTGCTACAGTTTAACTTAACTTAAAATCAATCTTTTAAATATTAGATTTAATTTGCTTTATGTACACATCACAAGTTTATAGTTATACACAGAAGAAAGACTTGTAAAGGTGCACATGTGTGGCTAACAGATGAAACTTTAAATGAAAATGATGAAAGAAGCCTCACTTCTGGCCCTATGAGAGTTAAGTGGTACCAGGCTTGATCTCCTGTCTACACAATGGGGAAACTGAACAACATGTGTGAAATAACAGTTTTTCCCAAGTTAGACAACACACAGTACAGAACTATGATGTCTGAGAGGAGATATTTTCTCTGGAGTCCCCTTCCTACTATGGCACAGGGAGAGGGAATCCCAGTGGGGCACAGCTGTTTCACAGAAGTAAGAAGCAATTGGAAGCCAGAGACACAAGTTGTTGGAATTTGCAGGGCAATGGCATATGGAAAATATCAAGAAACTTGACAATACTCAAAGATACATAATCCAATAGATATATAATCATATATCCATTATGATTGCATATATCATAATGGATGTATCCATTATATCCATGGAAACCACCTTATGTTGCATTATAGTCCAGTTGCTGAAGAAAAGTGATAAACAGAAAATCTTTAAAAAAAGCAGGGCACAAAAAAACACCTCATTCTATAAAGGAAGAAAACATTAAAATGTTTGCAGATTGCCATTAGAAACAAAGCAAGTCCAAAGATAAAGGAAGTGCATATTTAAAGTCCTAAGAGGGTAAAATAGTGTGTTGGCTTTTTGTTGTTGTTGTTTAAATATCTATATAAATTTTTCTTTGGATTTTTTCTTCACCTATTGGTTGTTTAAGAGTGCTACTTAATTTCTGTACACTTATGAACTTTCTAGCTTTCCTCCTCTTATGTATATGAATGGGATAAAATATTTGCAAAACATTAACCTGATAAGGGGCTAACATCACAAATACATAAGGAAATCATCTCATAGAACTGAATAGCAAATATATATATCTATGAATAGCATATATAAATGGGCAGAGGAGCTGAATAAACATTTTTCCAAAGAAGACATACAAATGGCCAACAGGTACATGAGAAGATACTCAACATCACTAATCACCAGGAAAATGTAAATCAAAGCCGCAATATGATATCACCTCACACCTGTTTGAATAGCTATCATCCCAAAGGTATAAGAGAAAAATAGTTGGCAAGCATGTGGAAAAAAGAGAAGCTGTGTACACTGTAGGAATGTAAATTGGTACAGCCGTTATAGAAGGCATTTCTGAGGCACCCCCCAAAAAAATAAAAATGGAACTACCATATGATTCCGTTATCCTGTTTCTGGTTATATATATGAAGGAAATGAAATCAGGATATTGAAGAGACATTTACACTCCCATGCCCATTGCATTTTTTTAATAGCCAAGGTATGGAAATGAACTATATCTATCTGTGGATGAATGGATATACATATAGATAGCTACAGATAGATAATACAGCTAATAATACTATATTATATGATTGAAAGTTGCTAAGAGAATAAATCTTAAATGTCCCTACCACAAAAAAGGAATGGTGAATTTGTGAAGTGAGGAAAGTGCTAGCTAACTCAACTGTAGTGATCATTTTGCCATATGTGTACCAAATCAATACTTTGTACTCCTTAAACTTACACAATGTCATATATCAATTATGTCTGAATACATCTGGAAAATATGTATAAGAGGAAAGGGATAAAACACTGTCAGTCTTAGGATATTGGTGATAATCTCACTGTAGCTGGGGAAAAAGAACAGAAAAAAAAAGGGGCACCTGGGTGGCTCAGTTGGTTAAAGCCTCTGCCTTCGGCTCAGGTCATGATCTCAGGGTCCTGGGATCCAGACCCGCATCAGGCTCTCTGCTTGGCAGGGAGCCTGCTTCCCTTCCTCTCTTTCTGCCTGCCTTTCTGCCTACTTGTGATCTCTGTCTGTCAAATAAATAAAGTAAAAATCTTAAAAAACAAACAAACAAACAAACAAAAAAACAGAAAAAAAAAAATCAACCCTGAGAGTAGGGAGAAATATGTGCCAGACTCACAACTACACCAGGTGACAGGCAGAATCACCTCACATCTAAGGCTGCCCTCCCAACATAGTGTTTATCTGTGACTGACATATAGCTTAATCAGGTCCACAGAATTCCCGTTCACACTCCAGACCCTATCAGGGTAAGAAGCATGGGTGTAAGTAAGTTGCAGGACACAGATCCTCTCTGTGCCTTATGCAAAAGGAATACTTCAGCATATGGAAGCAGCAGTCCCTGGGAAAAAATATCCAACTAACCCTCACCTTAAACTCCAGCAATCTCTAGAAAAATTTAATATTGTTGTTCTCTAAGGGTAAGTATAGGAACAACAAACTTTAAATCCAGTTCATCAAAAAATTAGGTGTACTCAAACCCTTTCCTAGTAGACAAAAAGATATGCCGACTTCTAGGTCCATAACTATTTATTAGGTATTTTCAATATCTACTGTGCTATACAAGATACACAGCTTCCACAAGAATACCACAAGGAATATGGAACCTCAATCAAAAAATACACTTTTTTTTAGAAGATTTTGTTTTTATTTATTTGACAGACAGAGATCACAAGTAGGCAGAGAGGCAGGCGGAGAGAAAGAGAGGAGGAAGCAGGCTCCCCCTCCGCTGAGCAGAGAGCCCGATATGGGGGTCCATCCCAGGACCCTGAGATTATGACCTGAGCCAAAGGCAGAGGCTTTAATCCACTGAGCCACCCGGGTGCCCCCAAAAATATACTTTTAAGGATCAAAGTAGTCATTAGAACCAGACTGAGATATGAAACAAATGTTAGTACTATCAGATGAGAAATTATACAGATAGCTTTTCTGTTGAATTTTATCAATATTTAAGTACAAAATGATACCAGTACTACTCAAATTATTTCTTAAAATAGAGAATGTAACATTCCCCCACCTCATTATATGAAGCTAACACTATAATAATTTCACAGACAAATAAAAAGTATGGAAACATATCCTTCATGAAATGAACAGTCTTTAGTAAAATATTAGCAAATTGAATATAGCAAACACACATGCACAAATATACAAAGAAATGTAATTCATTATGTCAAGCTTGGATTTATCTAAGCAATGCCAATGTGGTTTAACATTCATAGATCAATCAGTATAATTCATTATATTAACCAAGTAAAAGAAAAAACATTATTTGTCTCAATGGGAGAAAAATCAAAGAATTTCACAAATTTCCACATCTATTCATGATAAAACTCTCAGGTAACTATGAATAAAAGAGACTTTTTCAAATTGATAAAGGGTAGAACAAGGAGACAAATAATTAAACAAAAAAACTATAATATCCTACTTTGTGAAAAACCATGAATGGGAAAAATAATGTACCTCCAAATCTTCTAATATATTGAACATTGTACTGAAGCTCCTAGACTGTCTGTTAAGTCAAGAAAAATATATACAAGATGTACAGATTAGGAATTAAGAACTAAACTCTATTCAAGGAATACCTTATTCCTTGAATATTGAATAGAGAAGAAGATCTATTAAAAACAAACAAACAAACAAACAAACAAAAAACACAACGAAGGGCACCTGGGTGGCTTAGTGGGTTAAGCCTCTGCCTTCAGCTCAGGTCCTTGTCTCAGCATCCTGGGATGAAGCCCCACATAGCGCTCTCTGCTCAGCAGGGAGCCTGCATCCCCCTCTCTTTCTGCCTGCCTCTCTGCCTACTTGTGATCTCTCTCTCTGTCAAGTAAATAAATAAAATATTAAAAAAATAATAGAATGTAGAATTAATAAATTCCAGGAGATTCTATCCTCCTGGGAAGGCCTGGGAGTAGCTCAGCATAGAGGGACACGTGTCACATACCCTAGCCAGATAAATAACCAGTGATGATGTTGGGGTCTAAGGTTTCTTGTCCTCCTGTTTGGACACCAGTTCTCAAGTACCTGTATTATTGAGGAAAGGGAATCAAGGCTTAGAGTTTTCAAAAGGGGGGAGAATTAATCTATTTGTATTGGCTTTGGAAAGAGCAAGTCAAATTCCTCCCAGGAAGTTTGCCTTAAACATTGTAGTATTAACAACCAAATCTGGGTAATTGAGCACTAATCAGTGCATGGGTGTAAGGAAGTCACCCAAGGTCGGAAAATAAGCATCCAAAAGGATTAGAGGTAACAGAACTCAACAGTATCAGAGAATAGGAATAGTACCTGTTTTCACCAGACAGACTGGAAAATCTCATAATTCATGGGACATTGGCTACAGTACACAGGAAAGTCTTGTCTCAATAGCTCAATACAGCATAAGATATGTTGGAAGTAGGACACAAAGGAATAAATTGATTTCAAATAATATAACAACACCCAGAACAAAACCCAATAATATATACAGGAATATAAAAATCCAGCACCTAACAAGGTAAAATTAACAATGAAGAGCATCATGTAAAAATTTACCTGGCATTCAAAGAAGCAGGAATATATGATCCATGGTGACAAAAATCATTGAAATCAACCAGAACCTGCCATAGATATTAGAATTAGTAAACATGGCCACTGAAACAATTATTACATCTGTATTCTATAGTTTGAAAAATACAGAGACATAAAAATATAAAAAGTACCCTAATCAAACTTTAAGAAATAAAAACTTAATTGTGTAAAATGCAAAGAATTTGGATTATGAATAATAGTAGATAGGTATCACTGAAGAGAAGATTAGTGAATATCAACATAAATTACAGAATATTATACAACTTCAACTATTTTAATATATGTGTAATTTGAGTCCTTTAAAGATGAGAGTCAAGAGGAGAATAGAAACAGTATTTGAAGAAATAATGACAATTTTTTTTCAAATATTATGAAAATTATAAAGTCACATCCCAAGGTCAATAAACCTAAGCACAAGAACATGAATAAAAGTACACCAAGGTGCATCATCATCATGTTACTCAAAGACAGTGATGAAGAGAAAATGTCAAAGCAACTATAGAAAAAAGATAGTTTATATGGAATGGAACAAATATAGAATAACAGCAGATTTCCGGTCAGACACAAAGCAAGTGAGAAAACATTGGGTCAACATCTTAAAAGTACTGAAATGTCAACTTTGTCAACTTTGAATCCAGTGAAAATAACTTTCTGAAACAAAAGCAAAACAAAAATGTTTTTAAAAATCTAATAGTAGTAGTAGTAGTAGTAATTCATTTGAATTACTGACTTGCATTATAAGAACGATTAAAGGAAAACTTCCAAGCAGAATAAAATAATTATATCTGATGGGCATCTAAATAATTAAATCTAAACAAATAGATAATTTAATATAGAAATGAAGGAATTAAAAGCCCTGGCAAAGATTGCTAAATTGGATAAAAATACCAAGACCCACTAGTATGCTGCCTCACAGAAACCTATTTTAAAAATAAAGACACAGATAAATTAAAAATAAAAGGATTGAAAAAGATACATTGAGTACTTGTCAAAAGCAAGCTGGAGTGACTACACAATATGAGACAAAGTAGATTTCAGAACAAACGATATAACAGAAAAGAAGACCACAGTAAAAATGATCAGTTCATCAGGATCACATAACCATTCTAAATTTCAAAATATCAAATGAATAAGAGAGTTAGACCTATTAACAGAGTTACTATAACTAATATCAAACGTATCAAAAATGTAGCAAAATACTAAAGAAAAAACTCAGAATTACAAGGAGAAATAAGGAAAAATCCACAAGTTTAATCATGGTTTTTAATATCTGTTTCTCAATAATTCACGGGACAAGTATAGAGAGAATCAATGGAGATACAGAAGATTTGAAAATTATTATTAACTGACTTGACCTAATTGACATTTACTGGATATTACACCCAAAAAAGCACAGTAATCATTTCTTTTCAGCTGCACAGAGAATATTTTCCAAGATTAGACTGTGTTATTGGCCATGAAAATTCTCAACTTAAAATAATTAAGCTAATACATAAAACACTTTCTCTGATCACATGGAATTTTATTAGAAATCAATAGTAGAAATATCTCTTGAAAAGTGCTACTTATCTGGAAACTAAATAACACACTTATAAACAAACACTCAGATCAAAGAAGAAATCAACATTAAAATTATAAAATATAGTTTGGGATGGCAGAAATGAAAATTCAACATTAAACCCAAAATAAGTTGAAAACAAATTGATACTCTGATTTCAGAGGGCAAGAACATGGAAGCTCTGCATTCAGGACCCTTTTATAGCTTACTCTATGTGTCTTTATTTGACTAGTCCTGATCTGTATGCTTAATAATAAAATAGTACTCATAAAAACTCATTTTCCTGAGTTTTATGATTCTTATGAATTACTGAACTTAAGCATAGTGTGGGGATGTTCTGGATTTGTAGCCAGTTGGTCTGAGTATGGGTGACCTAGGGACCCCAACGTTTGGCTGGCATCTAAAGTGAGGGTAATCTTATGGAGGACACAGCCTTTAGTGTCAGATTACATTAGAAAATCATCAATATAATTCACCATATTAGCAATCTAAAATTAGAGAAACCATGTGATTATCTCAACTGATAGAGAAAAAGAAATTGACAAAATCTAACATCCATTCATAATGAAAACTCTATTATCAACCTAGCAAAAGGAATTCACGAAAAACCTGAAGTTAATGTCATCCTTAACAGCGAAGATTGAATACTTCACTCAAAAGTCCCTCAGTAGGGAGACAAACCATAAGTGACTCTTAATCTCACAAAACAAACTGAGGGTTGATGGGGGGGAGGGGGATTGGGGGGGTGAGATTATGGACATTGGGGAGGGTATGTGCTATGGTGAGTGCTGTGAAGTGTGTAAACCTGGCGATTCACAGACCTGTACCCCTGGGGATAAAAATACATTATATGTTTATAAAAAATAAAATTAAAAAAAAAAAAAGTCCCTCAGTAAATAAGAAAAAGACATATGGTTTTTATCTACAACAGTATTTTAGAACTTCTAAGCACTTAAAGAAACGAGAAAATTAAATAAAAGACATCCAGGCTGAAGAGAAATAAGTAAAACTGTCTTTCTTTATAGATGATATGCTTACTTAAGTTAAAAAAAGAAAGTACAAAAAACAAAACTATATAGTGGAAATGATAAATGTGTTTAGCAAGTTTTCAGGATACAGATTGATTATATAAAAATCAATTATACCTATTGTTCATATTTTGGTTTCTAATATCATTCTCCAATAAAATGAACCAGGGGTCCCCAGAAAAATGATTGATTCTAAGTCTGGACAAGAAATAGACAAGAGAATCCCGGAGCAGAAAGTAAGAAAGTGCTAACAAGAACAACAAAGCCACATTGATGAAGGAATGTCAATGAGATTAGGAAGCCAACTGAAAGTGCACCCAGTGGCCAAAACTAAAACAAAATTGAGCAATAAAATAAATTAATATTGGATTATAACCCAGTTAAATATCCATGAGTTTACATCGATATAAATGAGTGACTGAATAGACAAATACACTGGAAAGATGAGACAACTCCCCATGCAGAAGAATGCCAAAAATTTTATGTAGTTACTCTGCCCTCAAGCAGGGAGAGCATTAACAACCCAGTCCTTAGGTGTGAGCTGCATACAGTGACTTCCTTCTTAAAAGTCCAATATGGGAAGGGGGGAAAAAAGAATAACTTTGCAGTGGAGAAATCTGACAAACTTTGCCCTAGCCAGGTGATGAAGGGAACAATAACAATAATAGCTCATGTTGATAGGTGGACCCTTTGGTGATCCATCTTCCAAAACATCTGTAAACCCAGTCTCATCATTAGAAAAAATCAGAGAAATCCCAATTGAAGGACATTTTAAAATTAATATTTTAAAAAATATTTATTTGAGAGAGAGGGGGAGAGAGAGCACCAGAGGGAAAAGGAGAAGCAGACTCCCTACTGAGCAGGGAGACCAACATTGGATTCGATCCCAGAACCCTGAGACCATGACATTAGCGAAGGCAGATGCTTAACTGACTGTGCCACCATGGGATCCCCCAACTAAAGGACATTCTACAAAACACTTGACCAGTACTCCTCAAAACTGTCAAATTCATCCAAAACAAGGAAAGTCTGGGAAACTGTTAGAGCCAGGAGAAGACCAAGGGGACATGCTGACAAAATGTGGTGTGGTTTTCTGGATGGCATCCTAAGGCAGGAAAAGGACATTAGGGAAAAGCAAAAACAAACAAACAAAAAACCCAAAAAACCTAATGAAATTTGAATAAACCATGGACTATAGTACATAATAATCCATCAATATAGGTCTATTAATTGTGACAAATGTACCATGCTAATATAAGTTATTTGCAGTAATGGAAAGTGGGGCAGATATATATGAAACTCTCAGTGCTCTCTTTTTTTTTTTCTAAAACTGTTCTAAAAAAATTAAGTCTGTTTAAAAATATATATCCATGATAAAAATGAATTGTATTTTTTAATACTAACAAAGGATATTTTGGTACTTAAGGATTTTAAAATACTATTTAGAAGAAGATAAAAAATATGAAGTATTTAACACTAAATTGGGCAAAAGATGTGTAACACTGAAAACTATAAAACATCTCCAAGAGAAAAAGACCTGCATGAGAATAACAGGACTGCATAAAGGAGGAACTTTGCCTGACTAGGGGTCATGACTCAATATTCTTACCAGTTCTTCCCAAATTGATCTACGCATTCAACACAGTTCCAAAGTCCCAGCAACATTGTCTTAAAAATTAACAAAAAACTGGAAGAGATTGTGCTGAATGAAATAAGTCAAGCAGAGAGAGTCAATTATCATATGGTTTCACTTACTTGTGGAGCATAAGGAATAACACGGAAGACGTTGGGAGATGGAGAGGAGAAGTGAGTTGGAGGAAATCAGACGAGGAGATGAACCATGAGAGACTGTGGACTCTGAGAAACAAACTGAGGGTTTTTGGGGGGTGGGTGGGAGAGGAACGAACCTGGTGGTGGGTATTATGGAGGGCACGTATTGCGTGGAACACTGGATGTGGTGCATAAGCAATGAATTTTGGAACACTGAAAAAAAATTAAATTAAATTTTAAAAAATTAACAAAAAAATTTAAAAATTCATAAGGATAGGCAAAAGCCAAACTTGAAGACTTAACACTACCTGATTTGCACTGAGTGTGAGTGAAGCAGTCATTTCCTTGCTGTCTGTGAAAATATTCACCCACAGTTGAAGGAGGTGTTCATATCTTTTCACTGTTTTAAATGGCTGCCAAGACATTTAGCTCAGGATGAATGCATCATTAGCAGGGGTGCACAATCTTTGATGTGTTTATGCTTCAGGCTTGTTCCTTCCTAAACAATAATAATGTTTTAATAGATTTTATTTATTTATTTATTTATTTATTTATTTTGAGAGAGAGAGAATGCACATGAGAGAGGGGAGGGGCAGAGGCACAGGTAGAGAGGAAATCTCAAGCAGGCTCTATGCTGAGTGGCTGAGTTCCCTAAGTGGGGCTCAATCTCACAACCCCAAGATCTTGACCCAAGACAAAATCAAGAGTTGGATGCTTAACTGACTGAGCCACCCAGGCACTCCAGCAATAATAATTTCTAATTTCTCATCTAAACAAGTCTAGTAGTAGCTCCTCTAGTGCCTGCTAATCCTTAAAGTATAAAATGAAGCCCCCATCTCTCAGGGTCCTGCAGACCTTCAGGAAAATGGCAAGGAGACCTAGATCCATTATAAGTACTCATTTCCTTTCAGATGGTCCTCCTCATCAATGTCAATCCATGATACACACACCTCACTCTGTGTGTGTGTGTGCACGTGTGTGTGCGTGTGTATGCATGTGTGCATGCACACACACACGCATGCATGCATGAGCTTGTGGGAGACAAAGAAGGGGTACAATATTCCTCTCCTTCAAATGTTCCAGTCCAAAAATCTACAAGAAAATAAATGCCCAACAGCTCCTAAATTATCAGGTGATAATTTGCTTGTGCTCTATGGGTGAAGTCCACCTCTCCTTTTTCTACACCTACTCACCCTCTGAGCTTTTTCTTCTAGATGTTTTCTTTCTAATCTTCTTGGTTCTCAGAGGGGACCTTCTGGTTCATCTACAGGCTGACAAACTTACCATCTCCAAATGTGAACCTAGCATATATTTTTCTCAATATTTTATTTACCTAAAATAGATAATCTTGAAACTTTGGTTTCTATTAAAACAGTTTATAATTTCATTGTTGTAACTGGCATGTTTTAACTGCAATATTTTAAAATTTGGAGGGATTTTATGATCATGGTACAGCTCCTACCTCAAATCCTTTGTACCAAACAATAGAGAACCAAGACTGGAAGTGTTGAGTTTTCTCAAGACCACACAGATGATTGAGCAAAGGTGTAATGAGAGTTCATGTCTCCTGGGTTGTGATGAAAGGTATCACCACTATATCCATTCTGCATCTCAGGTTCTGTCAATGACAGATCACAGGTGAGAAGGTGAGGACCAAACTACCCATATATCAAGGATTAGCACTGACACAGAGCTGAAATGGAAGGTAGAAAAACTAGCACCACCTCTGCTAAATTGCCAAAGTTTGGAAGCAGAAAGAAGGGTGAAAGGCACATTACGTCCTTCCTTTCACACAGGTACATATGCATGGGTGCTGACAGGCACACACACACACACACAAACACATGCACATACACACACACATACATGCACGTTCATGGAGTCAGATGATAAAATAAAAGCAATCTATATGAATACATCTATACTTTTCATCGAAAATATTTTTCAGAGTATTTTCACATTAGACAGAAAATTAGTGATTCATAGTGTCCCTACCAACAGTAACATGGGATGCTATGAGTCTCATCTTGGATGAGTACTTTAATAATACATCTCACTCTGAGCTGCCCTCTCTGAGTGAGCATTAAGTCAGTCAACCAAGGGTCCTAGCACCCAGAACACACATTTGCTGGATGCAAGGACTCAAACTCATCCTCTGCTTACATTTCAAATCCATCGATTTTCCAGTATAGGTTTTATTTACCCCAAATGCAGAGACTTCCCTTCCATTTCCTTTTCTTTAACCTACCCAACATTCTAGCCTGCATCCTGCATAATGCAAGGCCAAGTGGTATTCAAGGAATACTTTCCATCAGGCTGGCTCTCAGGTTCCCCCGTGCTCTCTTCAGTCTTCTCCTAACCTTCATTCCCCCCACCCACATAATTTTATCTGCTTCAGTCCATCTGCACATATCTTTTTTCTGTAGGGCTAGCAGTTCAAGATGATACCAGCCAATGGCTCTCACAGGAATTCTGCCTCTGTGTCCACACAACTGTCAGTATTGGCCTTTGGAGTCTTTGGAGACATAATCATGTGGTACTCATCCTTCTGGTTGAGGCAGAGAAGAAGAGACGATCCAGAAAGGATGGGGTCAGATTGCTGAGACCTGATTCCATTTCTGATGCAGATCCATCCCAACTCTCAGGGCCTCTCTCTTTCTCAGCCTCCCCAAGTTCTAAAAACATTCCACCAGAGGGACAAGGTTACTCTTTGTCATCCTGAATCATTCCCTGGGGTTCGTTTCCAAAAGTCAGCTCTGAGCCATGAGTTTCAAATCCAGTCATTACACAGAAGCACCAAACTATATCACACAAAGTCAACATTCTTCATTACAATTCCATCTGTAAATTTTGAAACAAATCATACAACATATTTATGATTCCTTCTTCTCCTCCCTCAGGCCATAAATCATGATACCATAGAAGATGGAAAAGTTAGCATTCCCCACTGGGTTTTTTCTTTTTTCTTTTTTTTTTTTTCCTTAATTTTCTTTTTGTTGTTGTTGTTTTTAAATCTGTTCTGGCACCAGCTCTGGGTCTTAACAAATCTAAACTGGAAGAGAATTCCAGTGTCCGCATCAATAACTTGTCTGAGCACAACACCCCCTCCGAAGCAGGAGGGTCCTGAGGGCACCTGGAAGGCTATAGTAGAGAAGCAGTGTCCAGATTCATTCCCCAGGAATTTCTGTGAATAAGGTATATTGTGGGATTCTTTTAAGAAATACCCCTGAGGGGTTGTGGGAGAAAGGGAGGGAAAAATGAAACAAGATGGGACCGGGGATGGAAACAAACCCTAAGAGACTCTTAATCTCAAGAAAGGAACTAAGGGTTGTTTGGGGCAGGGGGGTGGGGGGAGATAGGGTGGCTGGGTTATGGACATTGGGGAGGGTGTGTGCTATGGTGAATGCTGTGAAGTGTGTAAGCCTGATGAGTCACAGACCTGTACCCCTGAAACAAATAATATGTTATATGTTAATTTTAAAAAAGAAAAGAAAAAAAGAAATTCCCCTGAGATCTCTAGATCTGTTTAGTACAGAACTTCTTGGAGCTCACAGGCATAAGAGTACAAGGCAGGAGTGGAAAGCTGGGTGTTTAAGTCTACAGTCTACAGTGGCCTTGAAGAAATCTATCCTCAGTGCTAGTGCCCAGAATGACCGTGGCCCTAACCATAATTCAGCCCTGCACAAATATACCAAGAGCTTTCAGACTTGTTCACATTGACCTTTCACCAGCATGATCTGTAGCATAAGATGACTAACAAAGATGGAATAACCTATTATGGACCTTAACCCATACTAGGTAGCTCAAGATACCGCATCTTGTTTAATCCTCACATTTGTCCTAAGCATATAGAAAATATTTATTACATATGAAAATGGAGGCTCAGAGAGGTTCAGTAATAACAGGGTATAAATTCAGATTTCTCTAAATTAGACAATCAGGCATTTCCCTTTCACAATTCTGCATCCATGATTACTCATTAAAGAAAAATGATAATTTGTATAAATATTAATTACTTTGTGTTTGTTCTTCTGGTATTTTCTCTTCCTTGATCCCCATTTCAGGCAGATAATTAGATACTTTTATGCTTCCAATTCCTCAACCCAGGGGCAGTTCTCAAGAACGAAAGAAAAGAAAAAAAAAAAAAGGCAGCCAGAACTCAAAAGCCATCCCTGTCTATTATAAATTTTGGATCTGAATTCGGTAAGTAATGACACCAGGCAGGAGTGAAGGTTTTAGAGAAAAAAAGGAGGAGAGAGAGAACCCCACAGAGAGAGAACTCCAAAGAGAGAAAGCTGGAGGTGAGTAACCAGTCATCAGGACTAAATGACATGTTCCTGTCAGATCAAAATTTCCCTTGCTAGAAATGTAAAAAAGTATATAATGGAAAATTAGAATAGATACATGTTGGAAAAGTAACTGATTATTTTCCCTGTGCTGGGGTAAGAATAAGGGAAGAAGTTAAATATAACTCTGCTATACTTATGCCAGTCCTACCAATTTCTAAGGATGACAATCCCACACTTCCCCTGGTATCTATAACCTGGCACCTGGATTTGTTTTAAGTCCAGAATTCAATATATTTTTTCCCAATCTCTAAGAGGATAAATATGGGGATGTCAAGTGAAGTCTTGATTCTGATGGCTGCAAGTGCCAGCAGCAACTTTGGAGCCCACCAGTGGAGTAATGGATGCATAAGATACAGTTGAAGCACATTAAGGAATGTCATACAGAAGTCAAAGTAATGTGCACAGACAGTAACATAGTTGTTATTGAATAAAGGAGACAAGTGAAAGAAAAAATAAACATAATCTAAAACAAAATGACATTTTATTTAGTTATATGCAAATCCAAACAATTATTATATTCATACCCATACATTAAACCCATTTGGGTATGGTTCCTATGAGAAGATGTGAAGGGAGGGAAATGAAATGGGAGGGGAAAATAAAGCACAGTGTGAAAAGAGGGGGATTGCACACACCACAGATCTCTGATATGATTAACCCAAGTCTGAACCTGAGTGCTTTGGCTTGGGGAAGAAACAAATTCCTATCCCCAAGAATGGTGGAATCAATGGTATTTGGACTTGTCCCTTCATGAAAGATAAATATAAAACTGTATAGAATATATGAAGCAAGTGTTTCAGGCATTGGAAAATAAGCTAAGCAGAACTCTATACCCTGAGAGAAAGGAAACATATGAGAACATAGCAGGTGACCTCATGTTCACCTGGGTCATTTGTTGGTGGCATTTTCTCAATTATGATTCAGGGAGACCCTGCCTGTCTCAGCAGAGCCATTCCCCCTTGCTGAGTTGAGGAGGCAAAAATCAGACTTCAGGGTTGGTGAAATGATGAGAATTTACCAGACAAGATACAAAAAAGAACAGAGATCTAGAACTCTGTATAAGGACTAGGCTAAAGGTGGCGGCCATGAGGTCAAGACTCCTAAGGAGGTCAAGCAGTGTAGTCCCCTCCCCACATTGTAGCCTTGCCACCAGGTTCTCAACCCACCTGCTCAGTCATGCAACCTATACATGAGCTTCCCCATATATAAAATGAGAAGTTGTTAAGATGAAATGTCATTTCTGCTACTCTAAGATGCTGATTACAGGGCATCCTGAGCTCCTGGAAACTGGAGGAGGTGCAAAGAAAGCAATAAGCATCAAATTTCTGGGGCCAGGGGGCCTCTCAGCCAAGCTGTGACCCCTTAGCTGACAACTGTGGTTTTCTCTTTCCCTGTCTGCTACTGGCTGTACCCAGAAGAGCCATCCTCTACCACCAGTCAATGTATCCCACCTTCTCTATAAAGATGTGATTGTTAATGCAGTCTGTCAATAATGACAATGTGAAAAAGAACATGGAATTATTTTGTAATGATATTGCCATTGAAAGTAGAAGGGGCCCAGCTCAGAAGGACTGGCATGAAGATGAAAGGGGCTGGGTTCTCATTCAACCTCAGGCCAAGTTCATCTACCTCTCTTTGCTCCTCACAGAGAAAACTGCCCTCATCTCAAGTGGGGTCCACAGCCATAGCCTCTGTCCCACTACCTGCTTGCCAGGACTTCATTTTGTAGCTGAGAAGTGCTGTAGTGCCCCTACTGGATTTTAGTAAATGAAAAAAACCCCACACTGACTATCTCAGAGAAGGATTGGGGGAAGATTGGGGAATTCTGTCTCTAAGGAAAGGTCTTGCAGGAGGCAGCCTGTTTAGGTCTCTCCAGTGATGACACTGAGTGAGGTGAGATCCCAGGGAGAAGAATATTGCCTGGGGTTTGGTCCCAGGACCCTAAGGGCTTGGTGGCCTGAGCCTCCAGGGCCTGCCAAGGACCATCCCGGAGACTTCTGACCTCAATCACATTCCAGGTGGAGTAGGGAACATCAGTATACAGTGGCTCTGCCTCTCACTTGTCCTGTGCCTCGGGCTCTCAACTATGAAGCAAGACTGGTGGTCAAATGACTGCTCTTGAGGGATGCCTTCTCCACACTCAACTTTGTGGGGTCCCACTGCTGTGGTCCCCATTCAAACTGGATTAAAGATACCATGTCTCATTTTATGTCTCTACAGCTTCAATCCACTTCTCTAGCCCCTAAACCCCTTCATCATCACCCCTGGGACAAAAGTTGAGTGGTCAGACTGGACTGAAGAGTCTGCACTGACAGTGAAGGCCAAGACTCCTTGGACCCTTTGTGAGATCAATAGCTCTAACTTGTCCCAATTTGAATTACCCACCTTCTCACCCAGAACTTCCACAGTTGGTCAAGACAGAGAGACCATCAGGCTGGGCTCAGAGTGGCAAGATCTCCAGAAGTTTCCACACCAGGCGGAATGTGAATGGCTTTGGTTCCATTCCTGCTAAGGAGGTTGATGTCTTAGCTGAGTGGCCTCCATCAACCTGTGGGTGTCTCTACTTAACAACTCTGTCTTTTGGTTTTCCCAGATTCTTGAGTGACAGGGCAACTCCTGCCTGCCCACAAAGACATTCTGAACACTCCCAGGATTCACAGATAGCACAGTTTACCACATTGATGATTCTAACCCGCATGTGGCAGAAAGGGATGGAGCATGGAGACCACTGGGTTGTCTCTGAGCAGACCAAAACTTTGGAGACAAGGTAAAAGGATCGCTCTTGCTGATTACTGTGAATAGACAGCTAACAATCCCACTGCCCACTTCAACTTTGGTCCCATGGGCTCACTTAGATGAGTCAAGGCCCAGCTCACCTTAAGCAGTCCTTCTCTGGTTAGGGTGAGAGAGAGATTATTCTCTCTTGGGTGGGCTCTGTCTGAACATGCCCCAGGATACAGATACAGACCAAATGATCTCTAAAAGTGTAGCCTCTCTTCTGTACCCTTTAGTCCTACCTTCTAAGTGTCCCTGGCCCATTTTTCAGGTTCACCCATTCTAGGTATATGACTACTGCTGAACTCTGACTGGTGAAGAAGCTAAGAAAAACAGGGTCAGACATTGTTAAAGGTGGAAAGACAGATTTTTTTCAGGCTACTGTTACAAAGCAGGGAGACTTCAGTCTAAAAGAGCTCAACTCTGCTGAAACAAAATGTAGGAAACTTTTACATGCTAATGGTGTGCTAAAAGAAAAGTAATAGAGGACATTGGGGGACGTTGGTCAATGTGAGTTTGTTTAGGCCATCTGTTTGCTAACTGGGGCTTATAGGAAGTTAAGTTCCTACACTCCCACAGAAACTGTGGCACAGAGGCCCTATTCTTCTAGATGATTACATTTTGAAAGGATGGCTCCTAGGTCTCTGAAAAAAAACAAAACAAAACAAACAAAACAAAAAACAGTCCTCAGTTGTTGAAGCTTTACATTTCAAAGGGGCAGAGAAAGGATTTTTAATTTCAAGTTTCCTAAAGTGCTTTAAGAAGAGGGAGGTCAGGGGCCTATAGTCAGGTTTTGGTTGTAACAGACAGTAAATTCTCTTGGCAGAGTGAGCTTTCTCAAGCAGAAACTTTAGGCAGGGGTCTTGGTCATCCTAGGGAAATAATCTTGAGCTGTTGGAAGCTATGCCAGTGTTTATGCCTATCACTTATTGTAGGGGATGGATGAAATCATTTGTATTGAGAGTCCACTGTTCTCACAGGCCAAGGTTGAATGAAGCTTAGTCAACAAGAGGGCTCAGAGGTGTCTGATAGAGTTTGGTAAAAGAGAGGTCATTGTTGGAGGCACAGTATGGTGAGATAATTTCTTCATTATGGGTCATGTTCTACCTGAAGTTATGCTCCCAGTGTGAATGTAACCAACCTCAATAGCCTTGGTTATGACCCCTCTGCCTTCATTTTGGATTTGGGCAACCATGGGGAACTGACGAATATTCTGCACAACAATTGTGGA
The DNA here is from genome assembly GCF_002288905.1 of Enhydra lutris kenyoni. Taxonomy (NCBI): domain Eukaryota; kingdom Metazoa; phylum Chordata; class Mammalia; order Carnivora; family Mustelidae; genus Enhydra; species Enhydra lutris. The sequence goes on from NW_019154118.1 coordinate 132,899, forward strand.
GAAACTAGTTGGCCAACGAGGTCAAAATTCGACTCAGATCTCTCTAATCACACTGCACCACCCCAAATACTCCTATGGGACCCTGGGGAAAGAGGAAGAGGCACCCAGAGAAAGGCCTCTAGCATCCTCTGAGGGTATTGCCCAAGGACAGGCATTTTCTGGGTGAGTAGCTGAAGGAATCATTTTTATATGATTCAGTCTTTCTTTCATTTCCCTAAAGATTTTGGAGTTCAAAACCCTTGGTCATCCCTATGAACCATGAAAGCCTGCTCCTCTAGTCAGCACTGAAAGCAGCTAGAGGTCTTCATAGGGGCAAAACCAATACCTCATATGCCTTCATGAGCACATCATGGTGTCCAGATGTGTCCAATAATGAAAATTTTGCCCAGATCATAGCACTGGCACTCAGGCATGTTTGGTCCTATGGTAGAAAGTCTTCATCTTCTCTTTCACAGCAGGGGAGTCCAGGGGGGCATGGCACTTGCATGGAGGCTGCTAAGGGTGACTCTATTATGACTCTGCTCCACTTCATCCTGCAAACTCCTCCAGAATAACCTTAAGATCTTCACCTTGTGAGCAGAGTGGAAGAAACTATTTTTCCAGGTACAACACGAGCTGCGGAGTAGGTGCCATTCAAGGAAAGCAAACACCAGCTTAGAGTGAAGGGCAGCCTGAAGGTTCTACTTCCCTGGATATGCTGGTGGTGATGGCAAGGCTAGTGCTCCCTAAGGCTTGCCATGTGCCTGGAACTGCATGGAGCCCCATCATTCAGGGCTCTGTAGTATTTTGTCCTCACAGTGAGCTTGGGGGAGGTATTGTTATGATTTCTGATTTATAGAAAGGCAAAATGGGGACTGAGAAGTTGAGAACCTCCCTGTCACAGCCACCCCTGAGCTATGCTCCCAGAAGCTTACATTACTGAGTAGAACAAGGAGGCAGGACAACAACCATGACTCAAGAGGTAGTTCCCTGCTTAGGGACACCATGTGACCATGGACAGACCTCATTCTTTGTATCAGTCCACCTTACTGGCAAATGGAATGGCAGCCCCCATCTGCTACACTTCCAGCCCTCTCTGAGGGTCAGGTAACCTAGGGCCTGTGGAGCCTTCACTGCTTCTCTTTTGAAATCAACAGCCCACACCCTTTCAGAGAGAAAAGTGGAGTAACACAGACTTTTCTCTCCATAGTGCTCTGCTTGTGCCCAAGCTGAGTTTACTCCACGTGCATGCCTGGGTAAGTGCCTCTGATTTCTCAATGATAGCAGTAACCAATAGGGACCCTGAGTGCTCCCCAAGCTCCTTGTCAGAGTCAGGTCCTAGGGTTAAGGCAAGGTTTCACCAAGCATCCCCTCACTCCATCTCCCAGGACGACCTCTGCCTCCAGGTCAGGTCTCACACTAGCCTGGGGCTCCAGGACCTCCCCACAGGACACTGAGTACTGAGGACTCATGAGGCAGCTTCAGACAGACTGTTACCTGACCTTTCCATGAGGAAAAGGGAACTAAGAGAGCTTAGGTTACTGTGCCAAAGCCACATAGGATGCTTGTGGATACAATGGGATTTTGCCATGACTTTCCAGGATATTGGGTTTTGCCTAGTGGATGCCAGGTTCCAACTCCTTGGCTGTTATGAGTATGAGTGCCCTGAGGGTCCTTCTAGTCCCCATACTCATGCCAACCCATGACCTTCAGCAACTGCAATGGCTTATCTGACTCATCCCAGGGTGAGATTTGCACATGGGACTGGCTTGTCCTGAGGGTGAGTTAGTAAGGGGGAAAGCAGCCTCACCCCCTGCCAGACCTTCCTCAGCTCCAGGTGAACATTCAATTCCACCAAAGCTCAGGACCAGGGTCATCAAGTGAATAGCCCTGGCAGAATGCCTCAATTCCCCACCCGCCCCTGCCCAGAACCTGTGCTGTCCTAGTCCCTGGCAAGTTTCTATGAGGCCAAATGTAGATGGTACCCATTGTGATGCCAAGCCCTGGGACTGTGGTGGGTTCTTCTGCCTCAGAATCCACTCATTTCTGATCTGAGGATCTGAAGGCTTGGACTTCCTTCCTACCCACGGGTCACTATTGGCTACTCAACTCAGTTCTAGGTTTGCTGGAGTAACTGAGAAGATCTGATCTCTGCAAAGTTTCTTTTCTTGCCTCTGGGACTGCTCTATGTCAGTGAGGTCCCTGCACCCTCAGAGAGGTATAAGGCCAGATAATATTTTTCTCAGGATGAGTGCAGCCAGGGTCTACCAGCATATCAGCAGAGGCATGCTTCAGGATAAGAGTCTTTTGTAAATAGGAAATCCTTCCTGAAAGGGAAGGCTGGGAGAGCCAGGGACCTAGAGGACTACACTGCAGTGCCTTAGTCTGCTGCAGTGAAAGTACAGTCATGTTTAGAGGTTGAGTCAGGATGGGGTGCATCCAGAGGGGTGCTGGTATTGGTCAGCCACTGAACATCCTGAAGAAAGATTCACCAGGGCAGCCAGATCCTAGGGCAGTTGACATACCTCTAGAAGCTTAACTGGCCTCCCTAAGGACAAGGAGGAGGACAATGTGTCTATGATGAGCATTTCCTCTTCTCTCTGGAACTGATGCAAATCAGGCCACCCAAGTGCCCTTCCCAGTAGGATCTATGGAGTCCAAATGGATGCTGACCCTGACAGACTCTCTGCCCTATTCCTAGGGCCTCCTGGCCCAGCAGGACTCATTCTTGAGCATTTGTACCCAGGAAAAAGAAGACTGGGGTTAGGATATCCCTCAAGTTAGACCAACAAGCACATCTTGGTTAGCTCTGGTCCAGACGCTGGGAAACAAAGCAATCATATGATCCAGACTTTGCCCTCCTGATGGTCTTACTGGTGGGAAGTACAAGTGGGAACATGATAAGCAGAGGGCAATAGTACAGGATGTTAGAGGGTGATGTGATGGTTTGTGTACTCCCGGGGCCCCCAGATATTGGAAGAAGGTGAATTCACTCTGGGAAGGAGAAGATAAAGAGAGCATGGTGGCGGAGGGCACTTCATTTGTCACTGAGCATGGGTAAGGTTGCCTGTCAGCTTTAGCAAATAGAAACACGAGGCACTTCAAGGAAGTGGAACATAACTCCTTACTCCTAAAGTGTAATACTTGAATAGTGACTTTCTTTATAAAGTATACAATATGGAAAAGGAGAAAAAGAATAACTTTATAGTAGACTTCCTGTCAGCCACCAGCAGTGGTAAGTCATGTTGCTAATATGTACACTTTATGTGATGATGAGCACAGTACTTCATCTCTGTTCTCTTGCTCCAAAAAAGTCCCACAACCCATGCCTAATTATGAGGAAAACATCAGACAAATCCCAACTGATGGGCAGTATACTAAACACATGACTTCGAAACTATGTAGGTTACCAAAAAGAAGAAAAGTCTGAGAAACTATCATGACAAGAGGAGCCTGGATAAGCATGATGACCAAATGCCCTGTGGGATTATGGAAAAGGAACAGGACAGGGAAAAACTAAGGAAATAAAGTATGCATTTGGTTAATAATACTGTCATTGTTAATTGCAATGTGTTAAAGTGTTCATTAATTGTGACAAATGTGCCATACTAATTTAAGATACTAATTATAGAGGAAACTGGGTGTGGGTAATATGGGAACTCCCTGTACTATCTTTGCAACTAAAATGTCTATAAGTGGAAGAGATTATGCTGAGTAAAATAAGTCAAGCAGAGAGAGTCAATTATCATGTGGTTTCACTTATTTGTGGAGCATAACAAATAGCATGGAGGACAAGGGGAGTTAGAGAGGAGGAGTTGAGGGAAATTGGAAGGGGAGGTGAACCATGAGAGACTATGGACTCTGAAAAACAATCTGAGGGTTTTGAAGGGGCGGGGGGTGGGAGGTTGGGGGACCAGGTAGTGGGTATTGGAGAGGGCACAGATTGCATGGAGCACAGATTGCATGGAGCATGGAGCAAAAACAATGAATACTGTTACGCTGAAAATAAATTTAAAAAATTTTAAAAAAACATGAGGAAGGAAAAAAAAAGTACATGGTGGAGAGCAAGGAGGAGCTGATAATGTGTTCAATCATGCAGCTGTTCAGCCTGTGTCCTTCCCAGCACGTTCATTTTTGGGAAGAGGAGCTGGGCTGGACTTGGTTCTAAGCCTATAAATTAATTTATATTCAAATATCTACTGTTAACATAATTGGTGTGCTTCAGAGGTAAAGATATTTCTGTTTGTCTACAAAGAACTATATATATATATGTATATATATATATATATATAATATATGAATATAGACAACTTTAATGTAACAAATACATATTTGTTCATGTATGTTTGTTCAGCTATATATTTTTACATTCCATGTATAAATTTGTGTATATAAAACAAATTAGATTTGTGATGTTAAAAAAAAGTCTATAAGTGTAAAACAATTCTAAAATAAAAATATTATTAAAAAATGCAGGACTCCTGGTTAAATTTGAATTCCAAATAAACAGTAGACCATCTGTTAACATAAGTATACCCCATGAAATATTTGAGACGTACTAAAAAAGTGTTTGTTTACCTAAAATTCATATTTAACTGAGCACCCGCATTTTGTCTGGCATAAAACACCCATAAAGTGGATAGACTTCTGAGAAGAGGGGGAAAGACACAGCACCAGGAGATGGTGGCCTCCTCTCTACTCCTGCATTAACAGTCACTTTACCCAAAATCCACCCAAAGGCTAAGCTTTTTAGAAGTAAGTTTCAGCTAGGTCTTAAAAGAAATCATAAGCCCTAAGTCCAGGCTTTTATGTTTTTATGTTTTAAAAAACGTGACTTTTATTACATTAAGTAAAAATAACACACTTTCTCTTATTATAAATATAATCTATGTTCATCATATAAAAATTGGAAGTATTATTTACTAAAGTCAGACTGGGGATACTCATATCCTTAGCAACTGATACTCTTGTAGAAGACCCTCCTGTCAGGGTTTGGGTGCCAGGCTGGCTATGGGCCTGCACCCTTACTCACAGGTCACTACTGCCCTGAACTGGGAACTGATTCTTTTTAACTTTCTGCACGGAGGGTAGAGGATGTGGAGATAGAGGTCAGAACAGAGTCTGTTCCTCAGATGTATCCAGTGCCAACCAGTCCACTGGGGAGGCACCCAGACACTTCCTCAAAAGCTTTCTCCAAAAGATGGGAATACATGGGAAGATAGATGAACATAGACACTGTGCTCCTGGCTGGCCTGGGGTTCCTTCTTCTGGCTGTGTGTTCCTGTACAGGAAGGAGCTTTCTCCTTGATGGTAGAAGGAGGAAGAAACATAGGAGGATTTCAAGGTTGCTTCAGGATCTGAAAGAAAACTTGATTTTTGTCCACTGGGATCCAGCGCAGAGCAGGGTTCAGGGGAACTTCATAGTAAGGCAAGGAGGCAACACCGTTGCTCAGCCCTTGGAATTGCAGGCCTCACTGAAACCTATCTCAGTGGCTATAGATAGAGCTCCCACCCTCATCCCTGAAGGTGTGGCTATAGAGGCACACCAGCAGGTGCCATGCATGGATGGGTTCCCAAAACTTTCCAAGAGGGCTTTGAATAGCTGCCTGTGTTGACTTCAGCCTCACAGGCCGTCCCTGTCATGAGTTCAGCTGGGGCTAGGCATAGCCATTTAGTTCCTTCTGCAAGGAGCTGCAGGTGGTGATGACATCAAACCTTCATGTCATCTCCTCAGATAAGCAATGAGCAAGAGACTTGGAAGACTAAGAGCACAGGCATTGTTGCCCTTTTGGACCAGGACAAGCAGTTAATGCCTTCCTCCCCCCACCCACTCATCTGCACTCAAGTGTCCTGCATACTTCTCATGATAGCTACCACATTTCCATTTCAAGGGGAAAGCAGTATTGCATAAATACCCAACTACTCTCCCATTGCTGTGTCTTCCAAGCTATTTTCAGTAGGGAGTTTAATGATTATTCAAGATGATTAAGATGATGAAAGCTTTAAGTGGCACTGAGGACTTAGGGAGAACAAGTCAACTCCTCATATTTTCATTTTGCTCATTCCCGTCACTTAGGGCTAGTGGGGATGAGAAGATGCATGTCATGGAGAGTTTTCACACAGATGACCTGAGCTAAGTTGGCTGCAGCCCAGGGAGCTCAAATTTTATTTGCAGAGACAAAACCAAGTGCCATTGTGGCCTGTCCATTTATCTAGAACTTTATGATCTACAGAGTGCTCTCATATGTGTTACCTCATGGACACCTCCCCAGAACCCAGCTTTACTTTTCATAAATGAGGAAGGGTCTGAAGGGGCCAGGTGGCCTGCCCAAGGTGACATAGCCAGAAGATGACAAAGCCAGAAGACAAACCCAGAAGGATTTTCAGAGCCCAGTGGTCATCTCAACACAAACCTGAGACCGCTTCGAAGGGCCCAGAGTCTCTGACTCGCCCTTGTCACTACAGGCATCACCAGGCTGAAGAGGAGTGGGAAAAGCATCACAGGCAGCTCTGCTTGGTAAGCTCCTGGTTGCAGGATGTATAGGCCTGTGGAAGACACAGTTTCCTAATCTGGACACACAGGGATAACTTTGTAATTCAATCAAAAGTGCTTCAGTATAGAGATACGTGTTCTGGGTCCTCTGGGAATTTATAAACTGTGAATCAAAGCCAAACAGAGAGCCCTTCATTTTTCTTATTTGCTCAGACTCCATAGTACAACTGAATTTACTATTAAGAAGGTAAAGCAGGGCACCTGGGTGGCTCAGTGGGTTAAGCCTCTGCCATCAGTTCAGGTCATGATCCCAGGGTCCTGGGATCGAGCCCCGCATCGGGCTCTCTGCCCCGCAGGGAGCCTGCCTCCACCTCTCTCTCTCTCTCTGCCTGCCTCTCTGCCTACTTGTGATCTCTGTCAAATAAATAAATAAAAAAATCTTAAAAAAAAAAAAGAAGGTAAAGCAAGCAATGTGGTATAGACATAAAATCAATAAATTGTGGTATAGATTACAATGGAAAGCTATTTCACAATAAAATCCAAAAAACTACTAATACATAAACTGACATGAATGATGCACACAGATGCCATGCTGAGTGAAAGGAGCCTATCAAAAATTGTGCACTGTGTGGGTCTGTGTATATGAAGATGTGGACCATATGAAATTAATACATGGGATTAAAGAGTTAGAAAAGTGGCTACCTGGGAAGGGGCACTAGGGAACTTTCTGTAAGGAAGAAGGTATTTTATATCTTAGTACAGGTGTGGGTATCATGGTGTATGCGTTTGTCTATAATCATTCATAGAGTTAAGATTTGTGTACTTCACTGCATGTACATTTTTCCTGAAAAAAGTACACATATGTATGATTTTACTTATATAAAGCCTGAAAACCACCAGTGTCTAGCCATACTGTTAGAATTCAGAAGTGCAGTTACCCTCAGTGGTTGTTAGGACTAGGGCACGAGAGGACCCCCTGGCGCAGTGGTGATGTTGTCCTTGAACTGGGCTTTGAAAACTCTGTGCACTTAATGACTTGTGTGCTGTTCTCAATCATAGTGACACTTTAATAAAAAGTTTATGTTAAAATATTTAAGCCATATACATTATGTTATTTTATTCCTCCCCATTCCCATATAATTCTGTGGAGTAGTACCTACCCCACATTTGACATAATTTATTTGTGGGCCATTCTGAAATGCTGAGGCCATTTTGAGTTCTCTCTGCAAGCAACAGGAGTTTGAGTGGTTAGCATAGCCAGAGCTAAGAGTCCTCATCCCTTGTTGGAAAGGACTTTTTGTCTGAGAAGGGCCTGGATCTGCTCTGGTCTCAGCCTGGCCAGTGATGCTTAGGGGACTGTGGCCCAGCAGGAGCATCTTTCCGCTGTTGCTGTTGTGCTATGAGCTTCAACTTCAAACCTCAACTGAGCACAGAGCCAAGAATAGTATAGGCAAATTTTCTTGAATTGGTAACATGAAATCATGGAAATGATAGGTTCTAGTTCTTGCCACAGGGTTCCAAAATCCCTTGGAGTTTCTTGGGTAACAGCAATGTCTTTTGTTCTACTGAGGGGACTCTGAGTAGGTTCCTGGATGGGGACTTGGTGGGGATTGGTCATTAGAAAGACCAAACTTACAAGCTTGGAATTTTCATAATTAGAAATTTGGAGTTTTTAGCTTTGTTCTAACCTACCCTCCAAAGAGGAGAAAGGGGATGGAAATGGAGTTGATAATTGATCATGGTTATGTGAAACCCCCACAAAATCCCAATAGTATAGAATTTGGAGAGCTTCCAGGTTAGTGAACACATGTGCATACCAGGAGGGCAATGCATCCTAATTCCAGGGATAGAGGCTCCTATGCTGGGGACTCTCCCAAGCCTTACCCTAGGTATCTTTTCATGTGGCTCTCATCAATATCCTTTATCATATTATTTTACAATAAACTGGTAAACAGTAATAAACTTTTTTCTGAGTTCTGTAAGCCACTCCAGCAAATAATCAAAGCCAAGGGGGAGTTGTGGGAACCTCCAATTTATAGCCAATTGGTCAGTCACAAGTGACAATCTGCATTTGCAGTTGACATCTGAGTTGGGGGTGGGGCAGTCTTGTGGAACTGAGCCCTTAACCTGTGGGATCTGATGCTACCTCTGGGAACGTAGTATTAGAATGAAGTTAAATCATAAGGACATCCAGCTGTGTCACAGAATTGCTTGTTGGACCACGACACACACACACACACACACATTTGGTGTTGGGAGTGCTGTGAGTATGGCAGGCTTATGAATACAGGGGCCATACAAAAGAAAGAGGGAGGCTGCATACTCAGGTAATATGCTGGCTCAGGGCCGAATGACATCCTCATTGTCATTCTCTTCCTACTGGGGCTTCTATGATGGAGCAGAGAGCTGTTTGGGTGAGACATGCCTAGTCCCCAGGCTCCTGAATCTCTCTTTCCTGGAAGATGACCATGTCAGAAGACAGGGTCTTCTGATTACCAAGAACCAGGGAGTGCCTAAACCAAGTATCCTCTGCGCTAGGCACTGGCAGTTCTCCTTTTCAAAGAGAATGTCCCCCACCCCATTAGACAGCACTGACATCATAAGGTTGTACCTCACAAGTGTGAACTACTTGACACAAAGTTTTAGATCACTTTGCAGACTAGGAAGCCAGAGTCAGGAAGGTCACCCTGACTGGGGCCACAGTATCGGTGCTGAACTTCAGATTGGGGCTTTTTCTACTACCCTGTCCCCTCTGCTGACCCTAGATCCTTGTTGTGTCCCTGGAGAAATGGGGAGCATTGGCCACTGTCATCCCATTATCCTCTGCTCCTCTCCTGGGCCCAGGCTGCTCTCCTGCATGGGCTGCTGCACACTGAACCCATCCCTGGCGCTGTAATTATCTTCCCACCAGACACTGATCCGAACCCATCCTCTTTCCCAGATACACAGCTGGTCAAGGTCTAATTCCTCCTGTGTCCAGGGTGAAAGGTGAAAACTATTCACATTGGTAGGTAAATGAGGAATGTGGCAGCATGCTAGTGAGAGGAACTTCCAGAAGCTCTTAGCCCTGTCCCACTTCCTACACCTCAAGACCTCCCATTCTACTGCAAGTACCAGATTTCCCTCTTATTTCCCAAGGACAATGAGGAAAGGGAGAGTAAACAATAACACCAAACCAAATAAAGACTGAATATCTCCTCCCCAGCTTTATTTTCTTTGGTCTAAAGGGCATCATACCAAAAATAAATAAATAAATAAATAAAAGACTAACCTTTTGGCCAATCACAGTTTAGTTGCTCTGCAACAAACAAACCTGCAATCCTGCAATGCATATTTACATCTCATTAACCAAAATCAAATGCATCAAAAGCATTAAAATTAAGATATTAGGTCCAATTATCCTGTCAACAGCAGTTGGAGGAAATTGTCAAAGGTTTATTTATTCATTAGCTTACACAGAATTTGAGGGCTCCCTAATTATTCACTGCCATATACTTTTTTACTTCCTCTCTTCTTGTGTACTAAAAAAGAAAATAAAATTGTTTTGGGTTTTCATTTCTCCGCAGTGCAGCAGCCTGCAAGTGTTGACAAGGCTAAGCCCAAGCAGGCCTGGAAAAGTCTGATGTCCTTTGTGTCATCAGGGCCCAGCCAGGCCATGGTTGAGCTGCAAGTGACTAGGAGGTTAGGAAGTCCAGGGCACCTCCTTGACTCCTGTGTCCCCACAGATGCCCTCTGGGTTCCTGGGGAAGGCTTTCAATGGGCCAGCACAGTTTCCCCAGACTCACTACCTTCACTGCTAGCCCTATGGGGCTGGGGTCCACTGAGCCCACTGTGTCCCAGACCACAGCACCCTCCTCCCCTGGGGTCAGCAGTTGTCACCAGCCTCAGCTCTCAGGCCACTCTCTGCTTGGCCAAATGGGGCATCACACGAGTGTTGAGTGAATGAATGGAAATCTTGATAAAGCTCTTTACTGCAGGTGAAAGGATCACTGGGCCCCAGGTTGTATCCCTGTGGGTAGTCTTGGGCTCTCCTCTTCAGAGAAAAGATTCACCTGGAGCACCCTCCGTCTTAGAAGCTTCTGCCTGGCTTTCTCAGTAGATCCTGTTGCCCAGTTTCCTCTGTTTTCCTCCTCTCTCCTTTCTGAGTCTGTGTTGTTCCAGCTCAGCTTTCCCTTCTACCCGCTGGCTACTAGGGCAACTGTATTAACCTTTAATCCTGGAGGTGTCCTTTGGCTTCAGGCCAGGCTTGAGACAGACTCTGGTTATCTCCTATCCCCTAAATACATAGAAATTCTGCTGGTCTCCCATAGCTCTTAGGGTCTCAGGGGCAGTAGAAAGGGTCCTGGGTTTCAGGACTTTTATAACTACCAACACTTTCCTGTCTCTCCATCAGTATGTGTCCAATAACACATGCGCTCTCTAGTAGCAGTCTTTGACACATTTTCATGGGTGTGTTCTGGAGATATCACTAGATCAGGAGACTCCCCAACCTTGTTCTTCTCATCCCTCTACTCCCCCATCCATATCCACTACAATGAAGCAGAGAAAAAACATCCCCACTTTAAGATAAATAAACTGAGACTCAGATTAATTATATTCAGAATCTATGAGATTCTATGGAACATATCATAGCCACTATGAAAACACCTTCTCACTCTTATTGACATTGTTTTATACACCTTCTATTGTTCTCCCATGAGTTTCTTTAAAGATAAGATGATATCAAAGACCTGCATAAAAGAAGTAAAACAATAAAGCTCCTAGAAAAGAAATATAGAGAAATACCTTGTTATTGGCTTTAGCAATGATTTTTCTTTTTTTACATGACACCAAAAGCACAATAATAGAAAGAAAAATGGAGCTAATCTGGACTTCTTCAAGCCTTAGAACTTTTGTATATCATAAGACATTATCAAAAGAGGGAAAAGACAACTCACAGAGTGGGAGAAAATATTTGCAAAGCACATACAAACATTGTGTTCCAAAATATATAAAGAACTTTTGAAATTCAACAACAAAAATCAGATAACCCAATCCAAGAAAGGGGCACAGGATTTGAATAGACATATCTCCAAAGAAGGTATACAAATGATTAAGAAGCATGTAAAAAGTTGCTCAACATCACAAGTCATTATGGAAATGTAAATCAAAACTGCTGTAAGATACCATGTTAGGCCCACTAGGATGACTATTATTAAAGGCAAATAAAAAACAAACAAAACATGAAATTAAGTGTTGAGGATGTGGACAAATTAAAACTCTTGTGCATTGCTGGTAGGAATGTAAAATGATGTAACCACTGTGAAAAACAGTATGGCAGTTCCTCAAAAGATTAACCATAGAATAACCATATGATCCAGCAATTTGACTTCTGGGTATATACCCAAAAGGACTGAAGCAGGAATTTCAGCGGATATTTGTACACCAATGTTCATAGCAGCATTATTCACAATAGCCAAAAGTTTGCTAACAACCTGAATGTTCACTGATGAATGAATGGATAAATAAAATGTGGCATTTACATGCAACAGAATATTATCAGCTTTTAAGAAAGAAATGGAATTTTGATTATATGCAACATCATGGATGAACCTGGAAAACATTAAGCTGCATGAAATAAGCTAGAGGGCGCCTGGATGGTTCAGTGGGTTAAAGCCTCTGCCTTCGGCTCTGGTCATGATCCCAGGGTCCTGGGTTCGAGCCCTGCATCAGGCTCTCTGCTCAGCGGGGAGCCTGCTTCCCCCTCCCTCTCTCTCTGCCTGCCTCTCTGCCTGCTTGTGATCTCTGTCAAATAAATAAATAAAATCTTAAAAAAAAAGAAATAAGCTAGACACAAAAGGACAAATGACTGTATTATCACAGCATATGAGGTACCTAGAATAGTCAGGTACATATAAACAAAAAGCATATTGGTGGTTGCTAGGGGCTGGGGGAGGGAAATGGGAAGGGGCTACTAAAGGGGTATAGAGTTCCCATTTGAGATGAAGGAAAAGTTCTGGAAATTAATAGTGATTTTGACTTCACAACAGTGTTAATGTACTTAATATCCTGAACTGTACATTTTAAATTTGTTAAAATGGTAAGTTTTATGTTATATATATTTTTGCCACAACAACAAAACCCAGAAGGGTATATAGTATGAGCTCTATAATTACTCAGAAAAAAGTATGTTCCTATTCAATTAGGCTTTGGGCTTGTGAGCAGACTTACTGGCTAATCAGATTTGGGTTGAGTTTCCAGTTGTTATTTCTTTCAACAGCCCCAGAGAGTTTATATCCTTGAGGACTTACTATGTGCCAGACATAATACTGGGCTCTGAAGGTTCTGAGGTGAATAAACACAGTCCTTGGCCCTGATGAACTCACATTCTAGTAGAGGAGCAGCTGTATCAGCTGATAAATTACAGTATGATAGAGATGTAGGTATGGAAGCAGACATGCACAAGAAAAAATGACCAGTTCTGTGGAATGGGGGAGTGATCAGGAGATCAAATGCCATCCACATAGAGTCAAATGCCATCTCCTCCATCCCTGCTCCAGAAGGTGCTTTGAGATCATGAGGGCAGCAGGACTGGGACATCCCAGAAAGTTCTCTGCATAGGTAGGCTCTTCAGCGGACCTTGAAGATAAGGGTTTTACCAGTCTCCCATCTCCCTGTGCTGTGGACACAGGCAGAAATGAGATATAGTCCCTGCCCTCAAGAACCTCACATTCTGAAGGGACAGAGAGCCTAGGAAACACAAATTTAAGGCGATGAGATTAAGTGCAGTGGGTAGATAAGGAGTTAGGGATCTTCTCTAACCAGAGGGCCCCAAAGCCTCTGCTTTCAGCTAGAACCCTCATCAGTTAGAAAGCAAGCATGGGTGGGCCGACCCTTTCAACAGAGCTGATATAGTGGCACAGTCTATGTCCTGTGAACACTGCTGACCATCTCTGTGACCAAAAGTCTGCAATATCTCATGAGTCTCCAAGCAGACATGCTTGCATGAAGCAGTGGACCTTAGAAAGAGGCCAAGGGACAGGCTGGGGAGAGAGGCCCAGATGAGTAGGTGTGACTTCGGAGAGAAAGTGAGAAAACCATAAAAGAAAGAGACGAAAAGTGATGGCAATCAGAGGAAATGTGCCAAAGTTCATTCTTGGGAAATGGTTTGGCCTGGAGTTCTCAGATTCTGTTTATCTACTTTTTAAAAGAACAAACAAGAAGATGGGATATAGGTGATGCTGCAAGACACCATTGGATGGCTTGTGAATTCCTAGAGGATGGAGAATGGAAAGGTCTGTTTATTCTGCCAGTTCTTCCAGAAAGCCCCCCATGACTCATTCTATTCTCTGTGCTTTCATACCATCACACTCTTGAGTTACCCCTGCTGTAGCACTGACCCCGCAGTATTGCAGGAGTTCCAAAACTCTGCACAATTTAAAGCATCAGGCAGTTCTTGATAGATGGTAAGACTGTCCTATGCATTGCAGGATGTTTAGCAGCACCCTTTCTGCCCACTAGATGCCAGCAGCACCCCCCTGAATTACAAAAAAATAAATAAATAAGTTTATAGACACTGCCTAATGTCCCCGGGATGCAAAATAACACCCAGTTGAAAATCACTGCTGTATTATAATTGTTCTAGCTGCCAAGTTTCTGTGGTAGTTTTGAGTTGACAGATTAATTTCACCCTAGCAGTGCCAGGGACATAGAGGTGATTGATTACCACTGGAGGAGCAGGTTAAAGAATGAATGTTCAGGTTGAGTTTGCAAAGGCGGAGACTGGAACCACAACAGAAACAAAATGCTAAGGAAGGTACTTCCTTTATCTTCAACTATGCCACATAGGCACCAGGCTTCGGTTTTCAGAAGGGGGAAATCCACTTTCCAGTTTTTATAAGAGTGATGAAATTAATGCCTAATTTGTTGTTCTTGTTAAATAATCTTATAAATATAATTTAGTTCCAGTTATGTTTGAAAGATGTATGTGTGGGGAAGTGAGTTAGGACCTTCTTCTGGTTTAGCACAAATAATATAAATATGGAACATTTACAAAAGTGTTAATATGGATGCTTCCAGCTGGCACTGAGAAGATATTCTATAAAAATTGATAGCTCAATAGTTTTGCTAGTTTTGAAATTTTTCTGATTCCAAAGGGTAGGGAAACCTCTTAGAGGGAACTAGTATTTCGCCCATCATGACTGGTCTCTATGCCTTGAAAAAAGGAAGATTTTTGTTAATAGGTGTGTGTGAACAGCAATTCTAGAAGCCCATGAGTCTCCAGAGCATTTCCTAGTTAGCATAGTATTATCATGGCATGGGTTCAGGGAGCTCCATGAACACTCTGTGGAGGGTACTATAGTGGAGTGAGGGTGCACATGTCAGCTCAAAGAAACACAGTTCTCCCAGGTTCTTGAGTTCTGATTCTCATACTTTCTTTCTATACTCTCTTCAATGACCTCTGCCTTCTGGGCCAGTTCACAGTCCTGGAAAGAAAGGAGTGGTTCCAGAGGAGTCAAGATGGCGGAGAAGTAGCAGGCTGAGACTACTTCAGGTAGCGGGAGATCAGCTAGATAGCTTATCTAAAGATTGCAAACACCTACAAATCCAACGGGAGATCGAAGAGAAGAAGAACAGCAATTCTAGAAACAGAAAATCAACCACTTTCTGCAAGGTAGGACTGGCGGAGAAGTGAATCCAAAGCGACAGGAAGATAGACCGCGGGGGGAGGGGCTGGCTCCTGGCAAGCGGCGAGCAACGGAGCACAAAATCGGGACTTTTAGAAGTCTGTTCTGCTGAGGGACATCGCTCCAGAGGCTTAAACGGGGTGAAGCCCGCACGGGGTCAGCGTGGCCTCAGGTCCCGCAGGGTCACAGAAGGCTCGGGGGTGTCTGAGTGTCGCAGAGCTTACAGGTATTAGAACGGGGAAGCCGGCTACAGAGACAGAGCCGAGGAGTGAGCTCCAAACTCGGGGTTACCTTGAACTTGTCGCAGGCTCGGTCAGCTTGGAGCGCGGCCAGAGGCCAGGGTGACGGGAGTAATTGGACGCTGTTCTCTGAGGGCGCACTGAGGAGTGGGGCCCCAGGCTCTCGGCTCCTTCGGGCCGGAGACCGGGAGGCTGCCATCTTCATTCCTGCCCTCCAGAACACTACAGAAAGCGCTCAGGGAACAAAAGCTCCCGAAAGCAAACCCGAGTGGATTACTCAGCCCAGCCCCTGGTAAGGGCGGTGCAACTCTGCCTGGGGCAAAGACACTTGAGAATCGCTACAACAGGCCCCTCCCCCAGAAGAGCAACAAGAAACCCAGCTAGG
>NW_019154118.1:151660-157685 GCF_002288905.1 Enhydra lutris kenyoni
CACAAAACAAACTGAGGGTTGATGGGGGGAGGGGGGTTGGGGGGGGTGGGATTATGGACATTGGGGAGGGTATGTGCTATGGTGAGTGCTGTGAAGTGTGTAAACCTGGCGATTCACAGACCTGTACCCCTGGGGATAAAAATATATTATATGTTTATAAAAATAAAATTAAAAAAAAAAAAAGATGGACTACAGGACTCCTTCTGATTTCCTCATTAGTGCTCCATCCCTGAAAAGAGGTCAAGAGGCCTCCAGGGAGAGATTTCCTTCTCTTCTGGTCTTACAGACTTCTAAAGCCTAGCTTGTAAAAAGCTGGCAGGGAAAAGCAGAGCTGAGAAAGCTGAGCCTTACCACTAAACAGACTTTGTAGTCCCCAAGCCCCATATATTGCCTCTGCATCTGGGAGAAAGTGGTCAGCAAAAGGCATGAGCACTGTAGTGAAAGTCAGAAGGGTGTAATTATAAGGTTAGATTAATCACCATCAGATATGGAGCTGAATAATAATTATGGAGATAAAGGACATAATTAAGTTAATAAATTGTAATGGATTCCCAAAACTCATCATCGACCTTCCCTCCTTCCCTCACTTTACAGAAAATACAAAGCTTCTCTGTCCCTATTTTTTTTAAAGATTTTATTTATTTATTTGACAGAGAGAGACAGTGAGAGAGGGAACACAAGCAGGGGGAGTGGGAGAGGGAGAAGCAGGCTTCCTGCTGAGCAGGGAGCCTGATATGGGGCTCTATCCAGGGACCCTGGGATCATGACCTGAGCTGAAGGCAGAGGCTTAAAAGACTGAGCCACCCAGGCATCTCTTTTCTGTCCCTAATTAATCTGTTCTCTTTTCTTCCTCCTCAGAACTTGAAGCATCCCTTGCAGTGGGCTACACTTTGCCCAAGAATGGAAGCAGCCCTTCTTCATTCTGCAGTTCTTCCAAGTTTGTACACACTTCTTGCTTCTAGAAAGGGATTTGGGGATGCTTTCAAGCCTGGCAGAGACCAGCCAAAAGTCCTGTTTGCTGAAGTTTGCTTTGGAGAAGGTGATGGGAACATTATTCATGGTCTCCATCATACTAAACACGTCTGCCATATATGGCATTTTTGCAAACTTTCATCATTTTGTGTCTATTATTAGAAGTTCAACAAGTAAAAGAAAGTAAGACTAGGGGTTGTCTGTAGAGTGGATACTATTCATCTATGTGCCAATGTCAGTACAGCTGTGGTCCATAACTGGCTCTGCTGGGCTGCTAGTAACTCACTCTGTGACGATGGGCGAGTTAATTATCCTTTGAACCTGTTTACTCAAATGTAAGTGACTGTGCTAGAAACATGACCTCAAGGCCACTACTGGTTCTAAAACCTGGGGTTTCAACATGAAGCACCAAGTGAGATGTCTTGGAAGAAGCTTAGCATGCCCCTGCCTGCTGCATGATGGAGGCTGACTTGCTTAAACCCAGCCATGAGGGGGAAAGGGAGATTACCATGCTTCCTTCCTTGAGAGTGTGGCTTAGCAAGTTTAGAGGACTAAAGAGCCACCCCATGTCCAAGCATGTCTGATCCCCCTCAAGCTGGTCTGCATGCCTTCTTTCCCCATTGGCAGCCCTCTAGCCTGAAGTGGAGGTTTATTGGATCTCTGTGGTCACAACCCTCAGCGTCATTTCAGGGAAATAATGGATAAAGCAGAAGAGACCCAGAATCCCAGAATATTAGAGCTCAAGATGACCTTATCCAGTTGTAAGCTTACCCTGATGGGGTAGAGATAAGGAAACCAGGACCCAAGAGAAACATCACTTTCCCTGTCTCTGACACTTGCCAACTTATAGCTTTGAGAAGACAGTGTCATTTCAATGCCCTCAATCAAAGAATGGGCATAGCATCCAATTCTTCATTTTGTTATGAGGAATAAATAAGATCATATGTGTTTAGATCCCAATTTGGTAGATATTAAATGCAAACAACTCAACAGTCAAGTCTTAAAACGAAAAGAATGAACATCAGGTCTGCTATGAGAATCCAGGTCTATTGCTATCCATCTTATGATTTTCTACAACACTAGGTTGCTTTGGAAAAGAAAGGGCTTTTCCTAACACACACACATGCACACACACATACACACACTGTGAAGGTGATCAACTGGGTAGGGGTAAGGGCATCTTATTAAAGCAGGGAGGGGTACACTTGTCCAGGAGAATGAAGATTTGCCTAGTCTCAACCCCACAGCAAACTAGCTGTGTGACTTAGGGCAGGCACTTAACAACCAACCATCTGTCCTCCTGCTCTCAACTGTCCAACAAGAATAAGAATACTTTCCTTGCTGAATTCATGAAGATATTGTGAGGATCAAGTAAGATGGTATATTTGAAAGCATAAAATATATAAATTATAAAATATACAAAATGTATTTTATAGTATAAAAAGCATATATTGTAAAGACTAAAATATGGAAAAATATGAATCCATTAAAAAGTCCTGACAGTATAATTTTTTAACAACTATATTATTTGTGGATCAAAAAACATGCAGAAAAAAAGACTTTAGTGGGTGTTAAAATGCTTAGCAAATGCAGAGGGTCATTTTTACCACAAGAGAGGAGAGACTGACAATAGAAGGAGAAGCTCACTGTCCATAGTACAGGGTTATAGAGATAAGATAACAGAATTCTGTCCCCCACTCCCACAAGGTGGTTTTCCAAACCCTATGTAGGGTAGGCATCGTGCACAGAGGCTGGAGCCATGGTCAGGCTCCCAGCTGGGCTTGTACAATTGCTTTTTCTCCTTCTTTTACAAGACCATTTGTCTAGGCAGTTTCCATTTGCAAAAAGGGCAACTTTAAATAATCATAAATCACATTGCTTTCGTCAATGTTTTAATCATCAGATTAGTTTTAGTTTGCTTGGGCAAGACATTTTAATCGTGAGTTTCAGTTTCTTCATCTGTGAACTGGGGATGGTGATCCATCTCTGCTCACCTCATAGAACAGTTGTCAGGCCTGGTAAAATAAAAATAGCTGCTTCTTATAGAGAAATTCCACATAGCAGGCACTGTGCCCAGTGCTCTACATGCATCACCGTGCATAGATCACTCAACTATCCTACCAAGCAGGTATTATTACAGTTGAGGAAATGAAGGTTCAGAAAATTTGAGTAGTTTGTTTGAAGTCACACTGCCAGTAAGGGACATAGCCGGGCCAGTAACATGTTCCAGAGAACTATTTGTGTGGAAGCAGGCAAAGTGGAAAAGCCCCATCTGATGAGCCTCCCTGTTGCCATGGGATGGGGGCAACCAGGTGGGTATTGCCACAGGAGCCTAGCTACTCATTGATTCACCTGCAGGTGCCTTATTCTGCTCTGAATTGGGCAGAAGCCAGGGTGGCTCAAGGCTCAGTGGGAGAGGGGCTCAGAGACTAGCATGGGACAGACTGCTCCAGACCTTCTGTCTGACAGGTCATTTAGAGGGAGGTTCACTGTCTCTGCAAAAGCCTTTTGGCAGAGTTCACCAACCCACCTCTGCATGCTCAGCCTTCATAATTACTCAATTTATGGACTTAGGACATTTCTATTACTTGTCCACATGAGTGACTCTCTCACTAAACCGTTAGTTTCTTGAGGTTAAAATCTCTTTTGCCTTCTCAGTTAGGCCCTTGAGCATAACTTTACACCTGGACCACTAATGGGTGTTATATTGCATTAACTTCCCTTCAAGCAAATAGACATGCTTTATGGAAGCCAATATACCTATGTCCTAAGGAAAGGAAATTAATAACATAGGAAAAGTGAGGCTGAGTCCTGAGAAGGTGGGCATTGGAGACCCCTGGAATATCCTATTAAAGTAAGGGGCTACATTGGTGGAGTCAGGTAACAAAATGAAATGGGGGTGTGGGATCCTCATCCACTGGGTTTGGGTTCTGCCCTGAGAATCAGGTTGTTGTGATATATTTAGCCATGATACCTTAGACAGCTGGGGCAAGGCTTGAGACTTGTTTTTTCTGATTGTAAAGTGGGCCTTTGTTTCTCAGAGACAGTGCACCTGGAGGGCACTATTGAGGGCTGAGGGGCAGACTAAGGGAACTCCATACTTCTGTTGCAAATGGCTTCAGGTCCACCCCTGCCTTTCTCCTTCCACTATGAACCTTGGTGCAAGGACAAGTCTAGGCATTAGAATGATATGTGCTGTATCTGACAGCAGGTATGGCAGGGAAAGGGAAAGGCAGAAAGCAGCTATGGCAGGGCCCTTTAGCTCCTGCCCCTGCTCTGCCTAGAGTTATTTCCCAAGAAAGTTCTGTGGAGTTCAGAGGAGTTGGCTGATTGGTAATACAGGTGTGTGTGCGGACGTGTGCTCAGTCTAGCAACTATTTAATAAACGAAGGATTTCAATATTTTAATAAATAGTACTGCCACTCCAATGTGTGTTTTCTGAATAACCACCCTGAACCTGGTTGGAGAAGGGGGCAGAGGAGGGAATGATTCGGATGGTGTTCAAAGGCTCTTCCCATCCCCCACTCAAATAACTAGAGTGGGAAATGGTGATAATTTGTCTCAATCCTGCTAGCAGTCCCTGGGCTGAGTGCTTGGAAGGGCAGTGGGGCTGGAGCTCTAAACCACACAGGCCTGGCTGTGTCTGTGTCCTGGTTTCTGGCCCCACCCTCGCAGACCTGGATTCTGAACCTGGGGGCAGAGAATTCTGAAGGGCTCAATTCCTGGCTGATTAAAATGTGCTCAGCCTTCCATCAGATCACTCTCTCCTGGCTTACCCTGGTGTATCTCAGTATGAGGGAGGATGGACGAGCATTGGTCAGAGGGCAAGCTGCCAAACCTGCCACATGTCTTCAAATAGACCTAACACAAGACTCTCTTAAACCATCTCCTACATGGTGCCTGGGTGGCTCAGTTGGTTAAGTGACTCCCTTCAGCTCAGGTCAGGATCCTGGAGTCTCAGGATTGAGCTTTTGCTCAATAAGAAGTCTGCTTCTCCATGTGATACTCCCCCCTCTCATACTCTCCCTCTCATAAATAAATAATAAAAATAAAATCTTTAAAAAACAAAACAAACAAACCATCTCCTAAAAGCACAGACCTGGGGCTGGATCCCAGCCCTCCTGTGTTGTCTCTGACCACAGGGGACAGAGCAGAGGCTATACAGCTACAAACAACCTCACTGCTCAGAGGTCCAGGCTCCAGAAACCTTGTTTTGTTCTAGGCCATGAGGAGTTATCCCTTGTGATTTTGTTGAAGTGTCCCAACCTGAAGATGTGGTTTAGAAATGCTGTGTTTTTGTTGTTGTTGTTGTTGTTGTTTGTTTGTTTGTTTTGTTTTTGTTTTTTAAGAGAGTGAGGGGAAGGACAAAGGAAAAGGGAGAGAAAGAATCTTAAGCAGGCTCTATGCACAACAAGAAACCTGATGTGGGGCTCTATCTCATGACTCTGAGATCATGAGCTGAGACAAAATCGAGTCTGACACTTAACTGACTGAGCCACCCAGGTGCCACAGTAATGCTGTTTTAACCCAAAAGCATTCTTGCATTATTTCTGGTTTTACTATAAATGCAAGGAGGAAACAGTTTTGTTTCGTTGCTGTGGCTGTGTAATGGCTAAGCAATGTCAACAATTGTTATCATGCTCTTAAGACGAACATTACTTCCAACTTTACATGGAATTTAGGGTTCCCAAATCATATTATGCAAACACTATTTTGTTTATTCCTGACAACAACTCTGAGACCTATACAGTTCTGTTTTCTTTATTTCTCAGTGGAAGAAACTGAGGCTCAGGGAGGCTAAAAACTTGTTATAAGGTATAAAATAGAGGAATTGGGACTCACATCCTAGGTTTATCACTCAAAATTCCATGTTCACCAGGTTCTAGCACCCCAGGTAGGAACCACTCCTTTCTTTTTTTTTTTTTTAATTTAAATTTTATTATTTTTTAAACATATATTTTTATCCCCAGGGGTACAGGTCTGTGAATCGCCAGGTTTACACACTTCACAGCACTCACCATAGCACATACCCTCCCCAATGTCCATAATCCCA
>NW_019154118.1:160685-236747 GCF_002288905.1 Enhydra lutris kenyoni
CCGGTTGGATTTGTAGGTGTTTGCAATCTTTAGATAAGCTATCTAGCTGATCTCCCGCTACCTGAAGTAGTCTCAGCCTGCTACTTCTCCGCCATCTTGACTCCTCCCCAGCTGTAGTCCATCTTTATATTCTCTTGTTCTCTGGGGGCTAGAGAACCTATGCAGTGGATAATGGGGCATTGGAGAGTGGGGGAAAAAATGCTTGGCAGGTGTGCTGTGGAAATAACAAGAAAAAGTTATTATAAGGCAGTGTCTAGGCCTTATCTCTTTGATAATGGCTTAGAAAAGTGGATGCTATGATTTTCTAATCTGAAATTGGAACCTATAGCCTGATAAATTCTGGTATACTAAAGACACAGGTATTTCTGGAAAATCTAGGACTTGAGGTTGCTATTTTTTTTATTTTATTTTTTTTAAAATTTATTTATTTGACAGACACAGCGAGAGAGGGAACACAAGCAGGGAGAGTGGGAGGGGGAGAAGCAGGCTCTCCGCTGAGCAGGGAGCCCGATGTGGGACTCGATCCCAGGACCCTGGGATCTTGACCTGAGCCGAAGGCAGAGGCTTTAACCCACTGAGCCACCCAGGTGCCCCTGAGGTTGCTATTTTAAGACAAACTCCTAGAGATCAAAGTTGGGCAACTATAGAGAAATTAAAAACACATACAATTGGTCCATCTACATTGTTTTTCAGAAACTGGAAATAGTTCTCCAATTGTGTGGTTTTATCTTTTCATTTTTCTTAACATTGTCTTTTGGAGACAGAAGTTTATAATTTTGGAGAAATCCAATTTTTTCTTTTATTATTACTGCATTATTATTGTTTTTGTTCTTGGATAAAAAAATATTTTCCTTTCCAAAGGCCCCAGAGATATCTTGCTAGGTCTTCTTCTGTAAGTTTTGTGGAATTCTTCTTCATATTTAGATATATGACCCCTCTCAAATTACTCTCCTGTGTTGGTATGAGACTAGAAGAGACATTTTCTTTTTTTCTATGTGGGTCTTCATTTGACCCAGTATCATTTATTGAAAGACTGTTTGTTCCCGCATTAAGTTACCTTGGCACCCACATGTAGGTCTGTTTCTGGGTGTACTATTCTATTCCAGGGACTTATTTTTCCATTCTAATTCCATGTATTAATTATTGTAGTCTCATAAGATCAAGTAAAATTGTAAAATCAAGTAGTGTAATTCAGCCAACTTTATCCTTCTTTTTTGCTTTAGATATAAATATGTTATATATGCTTTCCTCTATAAACTTAAGAATAAGCTTCTCTATTTCTTTCTTATTTCTTTTTTAAAAGGTTTTGTTTATTTATTTGTCAGAGAAAGACAGAGAGAGCACAAGCACAGGGATCAGTAAGTAGAGGGAGAAGCAGGCTCCCCACTGAGCAAGGAGCCTAATGCAGGACTTGATATTAGGACCTGGGATTATGACCTGAGTGGAAGGCAGACACTTAACTGAATAAGTCATCCAGACATCCACAAGCTTCTATATTTCTATAACAAAAAAATGCTGTTGCTATTTTGATTGAGATGACATCCAAATTCTGGTTGATTTGGGGAGACTTAACATTTTAGCAATATTGATTCTTCCAACTCATGGACATGCTATTATCTCTCCATCTTATCTGTCTTTCATTTCTCTCAGCAAAATTTTGCAGATTTTAGTATAAATATCTTTCACATTTGAATGAAATTTATTTGAAACTATTTTATGTTTTTGTTACTATAAACAACATTTAAAATATCATTTTCAATTTTTCAGTGTTTAAGAATACAATAGATTTTTGTTTTCTAAAACTTTGCCAAAGTTGCTTATTAGCTCTCACAGTTTTTATGGATATATAAAAATTTTCTGCATTAACAAATATGATGCTTATGCATAAAGACTGTTTTACTCTTCATTTCCTATCTTTATTTTTTTTAATTATTTATTTATTTAAGAGAGAGAGTGAGCATGAGCAGGGGAGGGCAGAGGGAGAGGGAGCAGACTCCCCACTGAGCAGGGATCCCTAAGTCAGGCTAGATTCCAGGACCCTGGGTCATGACATAAGCTCCTGAGCTGAAGGCAGAGGCTTAACTGAGTGGGCCGGCCATCCAGGTACCCCTTCATTATCAATCTTCAAATGTTTATTCTTTTTTCTGTTTATTGTATTCCATAAACCTAGAAGAAGGGGAAAAAGAGGCTCATTCATGTGGGATTTATACAACTCAGGACAGGCAATAGTGCACATCACTCACATTCACATTTGAGCTGTCCTGTGAGCACATCTGCACTGTGCAGGAGGCCGAGGCATGTTATCCAGGCTTGTGTCCAGAATGAAGAAGCCATTGACTTGGTGAGTTGAGCAGCCAGCCAGTCTATGCTATAGGGAGACCAAGACTTTTAAAAAAAACAGTAAATTTACAAAATAATTTGAGTTTAATGATGAGTTCTGTGGAGAAAATTAACAGTGTCTGTGTGCCTATTTGATTGTGTATTTCTTGTGTGCTTGTATAGTTTTGTGTCCATAATCATGTCTTTGGGTTTTCCACAGGACTGTAGGTTAGAATTTTTCTTACTCCTGGTCAGGGAACGTTTCCTAGTTCTACGCCTACAGTGTTCCGTAAAACCCTGGAAGTGATGCTGTGTCCATGGGGGTGCACTCATCTTCCGTGGACCCGAAATGAGAACTTTCTTTGACAACTGATCTCTGTACTGGAAGTGGTGAAATTCAATCAAGAAGTCAGTCTTTACTACTTTCTTAAACATATTTCAGGGTGGAAAATGCTTAATGTCTTCTTCCCATTCATTCTTTCTCCTAGAATATTCCCATTACAGTCCACAGGTCCACCAACCTAGAATGCAGGAGCTGGTCCAAACAGCAAGTTCTAGGGAACACAAATGTTCAGTCCATAGTGATGTGGGAAACAAAGACAGAAGAGAAATTATTACATTTCCTTACTGCTTACAGCCCACTGACAAGTTCTTAAAACAAGCAGAGTGACAGTCCTCTAGGAACTCAACTGCCTCAATGTTAATACCTTGCTAAAGGCAAAAGGCTATCTTAGCCCTACACCCTCAGGAGCCTGTAAACTTAAGATTCTTGTGGAAATTTCTTCTAACCATCCCCTTCCAAGATATGTGTTGGCAATTATCTCCCAAATATATGGCCCACCAATATACATATGAAGGCTCTCATGACTAAGATTTTATTAGACTGCAATAGGTGACCTTTTCCCAATAATAGCTATCTCCCTCAAAGTCCTGGAAACCTTCCTTTCAATTTCCTTAGAGACTTATGCTATCCCTAACTGCCTCCCAACTTGAAACTATATAATGGGCTACTCTTCATGACCCAGCTGCAGCTCTTTCTGTCCATGGGTCCTGTCCGCATTCTTGAAACCATCTTTTTCACCAAAGACACCTCAAAAATTTTCTTGGCCCTCAGCTTCAAACTTTAACGTTCTTTCCTACATCACATAGCACAAGGTTTGAGGGCTTAAATGTTCTTTCTTTTCCTTTTCTTTTCTTTCCAGTTTATTGTTATTTATGTTTTCAAAAATAATTGCTTTTTTTCCCCAAGTATATATTGTATATATTTGTTATATATATTCCTGTATATATTTAATGTATACAGTTTGATGATTTGATATATGCATTATAGAATCCTCACTACAATAAGCCAGTTAACATATCTATAATGGATATATAGACACCCTTTAATTCATATCCTAAAACCCTAATCCCCAGTGATATTATTTGGATGTGGGACCTTTGGAAGGTAATTAGATTATGAGGGTGGGGTCTTCAAGAAGGGATTGTTGTCTTCAGGAGAAGAGGCAGAAGAGAGCTTGGTTCCTCTTTCTGCCACTCTGTGTGAGGACACAGCAAGAATGAATCCTCTACAACCAGGAAGTGTCCCCACCAAAAACCGAATAGACAAGCACCTGGATCTTGAATTTACTACCCTCCAGAACTGTGAGAAATAAATGTGTGTAATGTACATAAAATAAGCAAATTCTAAAAGGAAGAAGAGATAATGAGGTTAGCTGTTTCCCTTTCAGCTACCCCTCCACACCTTCCAGACTTCCTCTTCGATTCCTTCCCACATGCCAACACAACTGTATATTCCAAAATATATCACTACTAAAACTAGGAGAAGTAAATAATCCTGACAGGCTAGTGGTGACAATCTTGTCCAAAGAAGTCCAGTCTCTTTTAATATTCACAGAATTGGAAGAAATTTCTTTCAGAATGCAAACATAAAGAAAAAAAAATGCATACAATACCATGTGCCTCACATTAACTCATACAGTACTGCATTTAGACCCTTAATAATGATAAATCAGTTCCCTAAAACATGTTCCCTAATAACAAGATTACTGGACACATTCTCCAGTGATATCAGAATTTAAGCATTTAATTTTTTCATTTTTTTACATTCAATTTCATTATTAGTAATTAGCTTGAAGAGTGGCACACAGTAGCAGTGTCTGCCACAGAAATGCAACAACAACAACAACAACAACAACAAAACCCCTTCTCCCTGGAGTTATGGTTCCTCTGAGCACAGACCAAGAGGATCCGGAGTGCAGTGATGCTGAATGCTGAAATTTTTTTTTTTAATTTTTTTTAAGATTTTATTTATTTGACAGAGAGAGAGAGAGAGAGAGATCACAAGTAGGCGGAGAGGCAGGCAGAGAGAGAGAGAGAGAGGAGGAAGCAGGCTCCCCACTGATGAATGCTGAAATTTCATTAGCACCTTTGTACAGAGGCTCATGGGGTTCTCCCCAGCCACTTCTCTAGCCCACAGAGACTCCCTTGAGCACTTTGGTGGGGCATGGTTCTGCAAAACATCCACACTGCCAAGAGAGATGATGGAGCCAGCAGTTTCTGCCCTTCACACTAGGTGCAGACTTCAGGTGAGTCTCTTTCATCCTGTGCA
Source organism: Enhydra lutris kenyoni (assembly GCF_002288905.1). Lineage (NCBI taxonomy): Eukaryota > Metazoa > Chordata > Mammalia > Carnivora > Mustelidae > Enhydra > Enhydra lutris. The sequence continues at coordinate 165,616 of NW_019154118.1, forward strand.
TCTCTGCTTGCTTCTCAGTCTCTGGGGTGGAACAACGTGCACACCTCCTTTAAGCATCAATAATGGAACCTATTGACAGGAAGAACTTCCCTCCAGCATATGACTTGGTGTCCAATACTGTGTACTAGACCCAGTTACCACTTGGCCAGGTATGTGATATGGGGTCAGTTTCTTAATCTAGGATTCAGATTTCAGTCTCTAAAATAGAGGTGTAATGAGTTTCTACTTCCTTGTCACAAGTGAGAAAATGGAAGTGAAAATACTGTCAGTGCAAAGTTTAAGAATGAAAGGTGGTATATTCACAAACAGGAAAGACCCCTTACATCTAACTACATGAGGCATGGCCCAGATGCTGGAAAGCAGCAGCCCGGCTTCATCACTGTCTTCTCCTGAACAGAGACCGTGAACAAACCAATAAAAAGTAATGCTGATATTGATTTAGAGAGGGTCACCCTTATGTGCTGCTTCTTCATACATTTCAAAAAGTCCAAAAGAAACTAAGTATCATTTATGTTGTATTTTAAACATATTCAACTGTTTCCTTGCTTACTCATTCACTCATGATTTAGTCATCAAAATATAAGAAGCATTGACAATAACCCAAGTATTGTCAAACACTGTTAGGTGTTGTAGAAGGAGAAAAGATAAGGGTTGGGCATGGAAAATATAGTGATAAAGACATGAATCAAAAAGTTCATAATATTGTAAACTATACATAAACTAGTGAAATACATCATGATAAGCTCTATGTAATAGAGCAAGTTACTGTAACTGAGGGATGGTGGAAGTCGACTGGGCAAGTGAGTGACCAGTCAGTAGGAGTTTGCCAAGGAAAGAAATGGGTGGGAGTGGGGAGACAGCCAGGACAGACAGTCTTTGTCCTTAGAAAGGTACAGAGGTGACTGAAAACCTACCATAGTTGGGGACATTGAGCCCCTCAAAGTGAAGGCTGTGGCAAACGATGCTGGTAGCTTTCCATAAACCACTACCTCCCCCCAAAACCTCATCCCTCTTTATGGGTAAGCCTATGTCTTATTATAGAGGCAGAAAATGCCAGAAATTCCATGTCAAGCCTCCCTTACAAATAGGTCACTGAGACAATACCCCATACCAGGCAATATGACCTGAGCAAAAAGCTTAATGGAGAATTCTGAGGTGTGTACTCCTTCATGAAAAGTCGTGAGAACTGAAGTGACTCTTCTTCATTCCAGGACATGGGCATGGAACTACAAACATTAATGGAGACATCTCCAGCCTCCAAGGATGGAAACACTGTTAGGGCTGATTTAATGTTAAAATCTGTTTAGCTATTGGGGCCTACTTAGCCAGAGCGACTCCATATTGCCTAGGTAGCCATATTGTTGTTTACATCCACAAACATCATTCCAGGAATAAACACCCCAGTAGTTCCTGGTATCAGTTCCGGGTATCAATTCTGGGAGTAAACGCCTTAACAATAGAAGCCATGTACCTTGGGTCTGCGGTTATGCCCTATAAAACCAGCCTGTGAGATTGGGATGGGGTCGCTCTCTTCAGAGGTGGCCCTGGCCAGTCAGTGTGACTTCTAATACTTGGCATAGAATAAAGCTTTGCATAACTTTCACTTTGTCTCAGTCTCATTCCTTTGATAACAGACCCCAGCAGCACCAAAATGTGGACTGTGGGCACTCCCAGACATTATCATTTAGTTGCTGAACCACCCTAGAATTACTCTACATCCAGGGCTAATTTTAGTCTAAATGAGACCTATAGGATTTTGTTGTTGTTGTTGTTGTTGTTGTTGTTTTGCTTTGTTTGTTTGGGGATGTTCAATTGTTCCAGCACCACTTGTTGAAAGTTTCCTCCACTGAAGTGCTTTTGTACCTTTGTCAAAAATCAGTTAGGCTAATAAGTGGGCCTAATTCTAGATTCTCTATCCTATTAATTTACTTACATCCCTATTCCTCCACCAGTTCTATTAGTCTTGATTGCTGTATCTGCCTGGTAAGTCTTGAAATTGAGTATACTGACTCCTCTTTATTCTTTCATTTCAAAATTGCTTTAGCTATTACACTGCCTCTGCCTTTCCATAAAAGTTTTAGAATAATCTCATCTATGTCTAAAAAAATGATAGGATTTTGATAATAACTGTATTAAACCTGTATGTCAGTTTAGGGAAAAGAACATCTTTACTATGTCATCTTTCAGTTCATGAATCCTATTATTTCCCCATTAGTTTAGATCACCTTTAATTTTGTATATCACTGATTAGCAGATTTCAACCTATGAGTCCTATACATGTTTTCTAGATTTAGATCTAAGTGTATTATTTTAGAAATTGTTAATGATGTTATATTCACTTTCAGAGTCCAAAAATTCATTGATAGTATAGAGAAATACAATTGATATCCTGCAAATTTACTGAATTTAATTCTAGGAGATCCTGTAAAGTCTTTGGGATTTTCCACAGAGACAATCATGTTATTTAAAAATAAGGACAGTTTTGGGCCCTTGGGTCGCTCAGTCAGTTAAACGTCTGACTCTTGGTCATGACCATGACTCTTGGTCAGCTCAGGTCATGATCCCAGGTTTGTGGGACTAAGCTCTGAGTTAGGCTCTCTGCTCAGTGGGGAATCTGCTTGGGATTCTCTCCCTCTCCCTCTTCATTTACCCTGCTCATGCTCTCTCTCATTCTCAAATAAATAAATCAATCTTTTAAAAAGTAAATAAAAATAGGACAATTTTTTTCTTTCTTATTTGTATTTTTTTATTTCCTTTACTTGCCTTAGTTGGGATAAAATAGAAGAGCTAGCACTATGTTGAATAAAAGGGTAAAAGTGAACATCCTTACCTTGTTCCTGATTTTAGTGGGAAAACACTGTCTTTTACCATAAGAATAATGTTAGCTCTTTATTGAGTTGGGAGGTTCTCCTTAAATTTCTATTTTTCTGAGAGTCTTTTCTAATATAAATATTACACTTTAAGTACTTATTTTACATCATTCATATAATCATGTACTTTTTAATCTTTATCCTGTTAATAACATGAGTTAGAATGATTAATTCTTAAATATTAAACCAACTTTGCATCCTGGAATAGAACTCATTTGGCCACAGTATATAATTATTTTTTATATATTGCTAAATTACATGTGTAATACTTTGCTAAGGATTTTTGTACTTATATTCATGAGAGATATTGGTATGTGACTTTTTTTTTTTTTTAATTTGCATTGTGTTTTCTCCTTTTGGTATCAGGCTAATTGTGGAAGTGTTCCTTTCTTTTCTATTTTTTGAAAGAGATAGTCTTCTTTAAACATTTGGTAGAATTCTCCAGAGAAATCTCATGGATCTAAAGATTCTTTTTGTGGGGGAGTTTGAGAGATTTTAAAATCACTGTCTCAATTTTCTTAAAAGTCATAGGGATATTCAATTATGTATGCCACAGTGGGTAAGTTGTGGAAGTTTGTGATTTTGATATGTAGAGTTGTTCATAGCATTCCTTTATCAAAGTTCTCCTTTTTTATCAATTTGATGTCAGCTGGGTCTGTAATGATAGCATAGTAATTACCAATATTGTTAACTGTATCAGTTTTCTATATTTTGCCAGTTTAGCTGGGGATTTGTCAATTATATTAATATTTTAAAAGAACCAGCTATTCTTTTCACTATTTTCTCTATTGCTTTTATATTTTCAACTTTTAAAATCTGTTCATTGGTATTTATTTTCTTCTGATTCTTTCCAGTTTATTTTGTTCTTTTTCCAAGTTCTGGAAAAAAACACGTTGAGTTTGGATATTGGTCAAAAACTTCCTATCTTTTACAGTGTATGCATTTTAGTGCTATAAATTTCCCTTTCACAACTGCTTTAGCTGCATCCCAGACATTTTAATATATTTTATTTTTATTTTCATTAAGTTGAAAGTATATTTTATTTTTCTTGAGACTTCCTCTTTTAACATATATTATTTTTAAAATGTTATTTATTTTTATTTTTAAAAAGATATTTATTTATTTATTTATTTATTTGCCAGAAAGAGAGAGAGAGAGAGAAAGTGAACAAACAGGAGGAGTGGCAGGCAGAGCAGGCATGGGGAGAAGCAGGCTCCCTGCCAAGCAAGAAGCCCCATGTGGGACTCAATCCCAGGACCCTGGGATTATGGTCTGAGCTGAAGTCAGTGGCTTAGCCGACTGAGGCACCCAGGCATCCCTTAACATGTATTATTTTGAAGTGTGTTTAGTTTCTAAGTATTTGGAGATTTTTCTGTTATTGATTTCTAATTTTATTCCACTGTGGTAGGAAAAAATAGTCTCTATGATTTTAGCCATTTTGAATTTGTTGAGGTTTCTTTTAGGGCACAAGATAGGGTCTATTTTGGTACATGTTTTTTGAGAACTTAAAAAGAGTGTTGTATATAGAGGGTGATTACATCCTGTTGATTTTTTTCTTTTAGTTCTTTATATTTTGTTCATTTTCTGTTTAGTTTTATCAATTACTAAAAGACAAATGTTGAAGCCTCCAACTATAAGTGTTGTTTTTAATTTTTTTCAGTCCTATTTTTCCTTCACATATTTTGAAATGTTGTGTGGTTCATACACTTTTGTGACTGTTAATTCTTCTTGGACTGATGCTTTTATCATTATGTTATGTCCCTTTTTGTGTCTAATAATTTTCTCTGAAGACTATTTTATCTGATATTAATATAGGCATTCCAGTTTCTTTGTGATTAACATTTGTGTGATGTATCTTTCTCTATCTTTTCACTTTCAATCTTCCTATAGCTCTGTACTTTGAAGTACGTTTCTTGTAGGCAGCATAGAGTCTGGCAGTGCCTTTAATTCATTGTGTTAATTTCTCTTTTAATTAATATCAACTATATATTTTTCATGTAATTGTTGAAAGATTAGGACTTAAGTCTGACATTTTTATTTTGTTTTCTGTTTTTCATTTTTCTGTTTTCTTTTTGTGTGACTTTCTGAGGTTTATTTAAATACTTTTTAGAATTGAAGTTTTATCTACATTGTTTTTAGTCTTTCTGCTCATATAGCTTTCTTAGTGATCACTCTTTGTATTGGATCTATATGACCTTTCATAAATCTGATGTCATCATTTCAACAAGTTCAAATTAAGTGTAAAAAACATATATTTTTATTGCAGTCTGAAATATAATTTGGAAATTTTAAGAAGAAGAGAGTCTATTATTTTTAATCCATATTTTTAGCATGTTTTTCCTTCTTTATTAATGTTCCAAAGTTATTTATTTTATCATTTCCTTTCTGTTTAAAGAAGTTCTTTAGCAGAGTTCTGTTTTCTTTCATTTTATTTTATTTTTTAAAGACTTACTTATTTAAGGGGAGAGGGGCAAAAGGGAAGGGAGAAAGAAACTCCAAGTGGACTCCATGCTCAACATGGAGCCCAAGGTGGGGCTTGATGCCACCACTGGTGACCAAAAACTGGAGCTGAAACCAAGGAATGGTTGCTTAACTGTGCCACCCAGGCACTCCTATTTTCTTTAATTTTAAATCATTCTCTTACACCATACACAAAGACAAACTTGAAATGGATAAAAGAACTCAACGTGAGGCAGGAATCTATCAAAATCCTAGAGGAGAATATGGGCAGTAACCTCTTCGAAATCAGCCATAGCAACTTCTTTCAAGACATGTCTCCAAAGTCAAAGGATACAAAAGTGAAAATGAACTTTTGGGACTTCATCAAGATCAAAAGTTTCTGCACAGCAATGGAAACAGTCAACAAAACAAAGAGGCAACCCACAGAATGGGAGAAGACATTCGCAAGTGACACTACAGACAAAAGGCTGATACCAAGGTCTATAAAGAACTCCACAAACTGAACACACACAAAACAGATAATCACTTCAAAAAATGGGCAGAAGACATGAACAGACAATTCTCCAATGAAGACATACAAACAGCTAACAGACACATGAAAAAAATGTTCATCATCACTAGCCATCAGAGAGATTCAAATCAAAACCACATTGAGATACCACATTATACCAGTTAGAATGGCCAAAATTAACAAGACGGTAAAGAAGTGTTGGAGAGGATGTGGAGAAAGGTCAACCTTCTTACACTGTTGGTGGGAATGCAAGTTGGTATAGCCACTTTGGAAAACAGTGTAGAGATTCCTTAAGAAATTAAATACAGAGCTACCCTATGACCCTGCAATTGTACTGCTGGGTATTTATCCGAAAGATACAGATGCAGTGAAAAGAAGAGCCATCCTTACCCCAATGTTCATAGCAGCAATGACCACAATTGCCAAACTGTGGAAAGAGCCAATGTCCCCTTCAACAGATAAATGGATAAAGAAAATATGGTCCATATATACAATGGAATATTACACCACCCTCAGAAAGGATGAATACCCAGCTTTTGCATCGACATGGATGGGACTGGAGATTATGCTGAATGACATAAGTCAAGCAGAGAGAGTCAATTATCATATGTTTTCACTTACTTGTGGAGCATAAGGAATAACACAGAGGACATTGGGTGAAGGAGAGGAGAAGTAAGTTGGGGGAAATAGAAGAGGAGTTGAACCATGAGAGACTGTGGACTCTGAGAAACAAACTGAGGGTTTTGAAGAGGAGAGGGGTGGGAGGTGAGAAGGGCCTGATGGTGGGTATTAAGGAGGGCACATATTGCATGGAGCACTGGGCGTGATGCATAAACAATGAATCTTGGAACAATGAAAAAATAAAATAAAAATTAAAAAAAATAATAAAAAAATGTTTTGATTTCCCCTTCATTCTTTAAGGATATTTTTTGCTGGATATAGAAATCTGGGTTGAGAGTTCTTATTTCTGGCTTCCATAATTTTTATGAAAAAATTTGCTTTCATTCTAATTGTTTTCCCTTTACAGATAATGCATCATTTCTCTTTGGCTGCTTTAAAGTTGTTTTTTTTTTTTTTTTTTTCCCTTTATCTTCAGTTTTCAGAACTTTGACTATGATTTGTCTTGTCATGAACTTTATTGGATTTTGTCCTATTGGAGATTTGCTGAGCTTTTTCAGTCTGCAAACTTATATGTTTGGGCACATTTGGAGCTTTCAACCATTATTTCTTTGAATACTTTCCAGCAATAGCTTATTTTCCACTTCTGGGTTTACAATGACACAAATGTTAAATATTTTATGTTTCACAAGTCCCTGAGGTTTTTATTCCAGTCTATTTGTGGGGCTTTGCTGTTGTTGTTGCTTTTGTTCAGATTGAATAATTTCTAGTGTTCTATTCTCTCTCTTTTTTAAAGATTTTATTTACTTATCTGACAGACAGAGATCACAAGTAGGCAGAGAGGCAGGCAGAGAGAGAGTAGGAAGCAGGCTCCCTGCTGAGCAGAGAGCCCAAAGCAGGGCTTGATCCCAGGACCCTGGTGTCATGACCTGAGCTGAAGGCAGAGGCCTTAACCCACTGAGCCACCCAGGTGCCCCTCTAGTGTTCTATTCTTTTCTTTCTTTTTTTTTTTTTTAGATTTTTTATTTATTTATTTGACAGAGAGATCACAAGCAGGCAGAGAGGCAGGCAGAGAGAGAGGAGGAAGCAGGCTCCCCTAGAGAGCAGAGAGCCCGATGCGGGACTCGATCCCAGGACTCTGAGATCATGACCTGAGCCGAAGGCAGCGGCCCAACCCACTGAGCCACCCAGGCGCCCTCTAGTGTTCTATTCTTAAGCTCCATGATTATTTTCTCTGTCACATCAACTCTTATGTTTAGCCCATCCATGAGATTTTTTTAATTTTATTTTTCAGTACTATAATTTCCTTTGGATTCTTCTTTATAATCTTTGTATCTTCTACTTCTTTGCTGATACTTCCTATTTATTTGTTAAGAAAGTCTAAGTCGATTATTTTTATTTGGTTTAGTCATGTACAGAATCACGCATTAAAATAATTTTATGAAGATTATTTTTAAAAACATGTCAAATTATTGTAATTTCTCTCTTATCTCTGTGTTGTCATCTCTTATTTATTTATTTATTTATTTATTTTTTGTTTTGAATTCACTTAAAGATCTCCCTGGTTCTTGGTATGAAGAGTTATGTTTGATTGGAAGCTTGACATTTTATTCCATGAGACTCTGAATCTTATTTAAACCTTTTATTTTAAGTAGCTTCCTTAAAGCTACTCCAGCATGAGAAGAAGATACACCTGCCTCATTATTTCTAGGTAAGTATAAAAGTCTATGTTCTATACTTGGCCTCCATTAACACTAAATGAGTGTGGGCTCTTGGTTACTGTTTGTTAATGGTGGTTGTTCTGCCACTGCTCGAGGTCTCCACTGATACCTCCCTGGTTGGGAGGTATATGAGCATGTCCCCATGCGACCTCTACTGACACCACTATGGGGGATGGCCTCGTTACTGGTGCATTATGGTCAAGGTCCTGACCCTCCACTAAATCCCCTCTTACATCATCTCAGTGGGAGAGGAAGGTATGCCTCGTAACTGCCGAGTGAAGGTGGAAATTCAAGCTCTGTACATGGTCTCCACTTACATGTTAGTTGGGACAGTCATTACCACATGGCAAGTATAGAAGTTCTGGCTCCCTAAGAAGCTGTCTCTGATACCACCCTGGCAGAGTGAGTGGGTGGGAGCTCTAGGATGCCATAGTAAAGCCTGGCAAAAGCAGAAGTCTAGGGTACCCTTTTGGCCTTAGTGGCATAAGGTAGTGAGGATGCGAATAGAGAACCACTTTTATTCTATGGCATTTGGCTGCAAAAAAAAAAAAAAAATCGGTTATTACCTTAAAGTTTTCTGTATATCTAGATTTTTCCCTTTCTTGGTTCTCTGGATGAGAAAGCAGGCCTTAGGGTATTTGTTGTTGTTTGTTTTTGCTTTTTGTCATTTTCAATCTGCCTATTTCTTTAGCTCTGAGTCTAGAAGATACATTTACAATGTATATAAAGAAAACTGAAAGTCACGAATATATCTTTCTCTCCACTTGATATTGGTTTTATATATAATTTCCAGGCTTACAGTTTTACTTATTAGGAAGAATAGTGGAAAATATGTCTGTTTCATATTTTTGGAAGTGTGATTCTTCTTCTGGGTATTTCTTTACTCTTCATTCTTTGCCGAACAGATGATTCCCTTTGTACGGTGTATCTCATGTCCAGTAAGAACTTTTCCTGGCTGGTCGCCTTCTGGAAAAACCCAACTTCAACACGTTCTCAATGGGTGGCTAATATTCCAACAACATCACCACAGAAATCCCAGTTAAAACTCATACTGCTATTCAGGGCTTAGGGAACCCAAATGGCTTGTCTAATTTTCTGCATTCTTTTGGCCCATGCTTGTATTTATCTATGTTCCCTTTAAGAAAGCATTTAGCACTCTAAGCTTTAATTCTAACATATGTACAATGGAGATAATCATACTTTGCCAGCTTTTTTCTCTGTGCTAAATGAGATATTATAAGGGAATTCTTTGTGACTTGTACATCGCGATGGAAATGTTTTATATTATTGCTGTTCTGGAGGAAGAAGAGAAAGAAGATCACCCTCAAGAGTCTCAATAAGTGAGGGGAAAACCAAATATTTGAAATGTCCTCTGATAATTCCCATCCATATAAGGGAGTGTTAACAGTACACTATATTGAGAATACAGCGGTAAACACAGCCAGTATCCTTGACTTCATGAAGATTATATGCTACTGGAGGACATATACAATAGTAAATAACTACACAAATAACTAAAATAGATTTTTGTTTGTGATAAGTGTTATAAAGGTGAAAATAAAAAGGTTAATGAAATAGACTGGAAGTGGGAGAAAAGAGGTATTTTGCAAACAAGATAAAAAATATGTTATGTCTGCCTGTGCTGAGAAAAAAAAATGAGAAATTCAGCCATGCTGAGAGCTCAGGGGGATGTTATATCATCAGAGGGAAGAGCAAGTGCAAAGGTCTGGAAAGAAAAAGACTTTGTATTCTTGAGTCAAGACACATTTTGGGGAACCTCAAATTATCCAGCTTGATCTTCTAGAAAAAAAAAAAAAACAACAAACCTAGGTTGGAAATTGAATTGTGGATCTGTTCATTGAGAACTAGAAGCTGAAAATTTTGAAATATATCCCTAAGGTAAAAACATTCTCTCTTCTTCCCTCATTCCTTCTAATCCTGTCCTTTTTTCTTCATATTCATATTTATTTCAGCTGAAATAAGAAGTAATGATCATCCATCTATTGTAAGAGGTAGGAAAAGGCTTCATCAGCTGAAATAAACCAGAAAGTGGTATAATGAGTAAAAAATAAAATTCACTGTCAGTAAAAAGTGAAAATAGAGGGTGTGTTCCATCTTTTTTGGAGAAACAGCACATATGACTGCACACTGTCTATGACATGCTAGTGCAGAACTGGCTTCATAATCTATAATGAAGATTCAGTGCAGTTTATGCTGGGAAGGTGGAATGGAGAGCAGAAGAGTTAAGACTTTGAAGACAGAGCATAGGTTATAAGCTTTACTTATTGATTTTTTTTTTTTTTTGCAGATGACTTGGAAGATATTTCAGTTTACTATCTTCCACCTTCGAATGGTTTCTACCTCAATTTACCTTACACCTGAAAATGAGATCATGAACTTTAAATAGAATATTATATCTAAAAGATATGGCCAAGTCATTAGCTCTACATCCCATACTCTTCCGTTGCAAACATGACAGACGACAATACTAAATGACTGTTTGTCATCTTTTCAGATATCTCTTAAATGCAATACTCCAGGAAAGTCATTACCATCAATTAATGTTAAATCACTAAGTGCAACTTATTTGCTATAACTGCTTGATTCTAGACTCTAGTTAAGTTCCCCAAACACACCACTTAAATTTCTTACATATTGAATATGTTGAAGTCACACAATGGAAGGATATTGTGTCTCTGAATGACTAGTTTGAGAAAGCCCACAAGACCAGGAACTCATACTCAGTTAATGTGTGGAAACCAAATTAATTGTGTTAAGAAAAAAAAATTCTAGGGGCACCTGGGTGGCTCAGCGGGTTAAAGCCTCTGCCTTCAGCTCAGGTCATGATCCCAGGGTTCTGGGATCGAGCCCCGCATCGGGCTCTCTGCTCAGCGGGGAGCCTGCTTCCTCCTCTCTCTCTGCCTGCTTCTCTGCCTACTTGTGATCTCTGTTTGTCAAATAAATAAATAACATCTTAAAAAAAAAAAAACAATTCTAAAATCGTCAGGAGAATATTTGCTAACCCACTGGGATGTTTTAGAGCCCTAAGAGGAAACAAGAAAGTGAATAAGCTTCTCCTGAGTTCCAGGGCTGAAACTATGGTCCTGAGGCCCTTGAGTGATGTTCTTTGAACTGGGACCCTGGGCAAGAACCATTAGAAGGCAGTTTCAGACACAAAAAAGAAAATTGCTGCGAATTTATAAGGGAGAAAACTTTAGATTCCAGGCCTCCTGGTAGAGGGTTTCATTGTTATTGTTGTTGTTGTTAGTCTGAAAATGGAAGTGAATGTGACACCAAGAAAAGCAATCCCAGACTAATTTTATCTCTGCATATCACTTGAAGAAGTGATGTAGCTTATTTATGGGACCAAAGTGATGGCTGCCTGAGAGACAGCAATAAGTGTGGGGCTTGCCTGTGGTGTCACAGCATTTTGAAGATGAATCTCCTTGCTCCCTGGTGGGTGGTATGAATGCAGTTTCATAGAGAAATGGGTCATACCTTGATGAATGGCATATGCTTCAATCAGATTAGTTAAAGGAGATAATGTGGACAAACAAGTGAGTATAAGTGAACTAATGGGCTATGTGATTGAATCTTCAAATGAAAAGATTATTTCATTATGGAGAATGACAGATATTACTACTAGTTAAGTAGTCCAAGGCTAACAATTCACCATCAAAAATTCCCTAAATAAATTAAAAGCTGGAAACAAACTTAAAGGGCTGGTATGTAAGATCTATAAAGAACTTCTCAAACTCAACACCCCCAAAATAAATAATCCAGTCAATAAACTGGCAGAAAACATGAACAGACACTTCTCCAAAGAAAACTTATTTTAATGGCTATTTATTTAAAGTCTTATTTTAATGGCTAACAGAGACATGAAAAAATGTTCAACATCACTAGCCATCAAGGAAATACAAATCAAAACCATAATGAGATACCACCTTATACCAGTTAGAATGACAAAATTTAACAAGACAAGAAACAGCAAGTGTTGGTGAAGATGTGGAGAAAGGGGAACCCTCTTATACTTCTGGTGGGAATGCAAGCTTGTACAGCCACTCTGGAAAACAGTATGGAGGGTCCTTGAGATGTTAACAGTAAAACTATTCTATGACCTACCAATTGCACTATTAGGTATTACCCCAAAGATACAGATGTAGTGCAAAGAAGGGGCACATGCACCCTAATGTTCATAGCAGCAATGTTCACAATAGCCAAACTGTGGAAGGAGCCATGATGTCCTTCAACAGATGAATGGATAAAGAAGATGTGGTTCATATATACAATAGAATATTACTCAGCCATCAAAAAGGATGAATACCTACCATTTGCATTGACATGGAAGGAATTGGAGAGGATTATGCTAAGTGAAATAAGTCAATCAGAGAAAGACAATTATCACATGGTTTCACTCATATATGGAACATAAGGAATAGAATGGAGGACCACAAGGGAAGGGAGGAAAAACTGAATGGGAAGAAATCAGAGATGGAGAAAAACCATGGAAGACTCTCAACTCTGGGAAACAAACTGAGGGTTACAGAAGGGAGGGTTGTGGGGGGATAGCATAACCAGGTGATGGGTATTAAGGAGAACACATGTGATGATGAGCCCTGGGTGTTATATTCAACTAGTGAATCACTGAGCACTACATCAAAAACTAATGATGTACTATATGTTGGCTAATTGAACATAACAAAAGAATGAAAAGAAATACTCATGAGGTTTTCCTTCTCAGAATTTATGCTTTTGTTTAGAGCTTATTTTGGTCCATGGCTAACTCTTTAGATGACTGTGCCTCTTAAAATCATTGAGTTTTTCATTTATAAATGGCAGATATCTGTCCCAGGCAGTGATCTCTTGCCCATGCTTTTAAACGTCAATAGAAGAATTAAGAATTCCCCAGGGGATTCAATTCTATGATTCAGTATTCTTTCTCTAAACCAGATTTTTTTAATTTGACCTGAATTAATGCTGACTTGATTCATTTCCTCTGGATATGGATATAAGCAGAGTGCTGAAAATAATGCTTCATTTTTCTGTGCTGTGATTTAGGTATTAGAGTCAGAAGGCTATTGTGCAATATCTGGTTTTACTATTTACATACATCAACTGTAAATAAAAATGACACCTATTTTGTATTGTTGTTGAAGCCTCAGATAACACTTATGAAGGCAATTTATCACCTGGAAATCATAGATCAACTAGAGAGTATTTTCATTATACTGTGATTTTGACCTTTTCTAAGGGTTGTCTGACTATTTGGGTCTCTCAAGGGAATAGAATGTATCACCATTCTGAAATCTTTGGGGGCAATATCTCTAGGGACTTCCCTGCCATGCAGTCATTTGTTGACATCTTTCTGACTGCAGGAGCATTGGCACACTTGTGGTGCAGCTATTTCTAAGCCTAGTAGACTCACAGGCAAGTCAAACAATTTATTTATATTATGCTGGTTACACTGCAGCCTACAGGATACAACAAAATATAGAAGACTGTATCAAGGAATACTGAAAAAAAATATATAGGAGAGCAGAACATTACAGGATATGGGATATAGAAAAATATAACTAATTTTCTCTTAATACCATGTGATTTTAGGGGGCATAAAACCCAGTCATAAGACAATGGTTTGATGTGAAATGTCTGACTCTCCCACACTCAGGTTTTATGACCCAATTCATTTTCCTTTCTGCTGGAAATTGCTTGAGTGTGTAGGATGTCTTTCCATCTACCCCTCCAGATCCAATCTTCACCCTTCTTCACTTTGTTCTGTGCCCTGGAGGCTGACCTGTGTAAAAGGCATCAATTGATTCTTATCCCTCTGGCTTCCAACTGAATTCCACAAATGGGGATCACTGGCTGAAGACAACAGCAGAAAAATAAGGCCAGAACATTTGTTTCCTGGACTCCATTTGGAAATGTTTATTTTCATGGGTTGGACATTTTTTAAAAGATGTTCTCTCCTATTGGGAAGCACCTCTATTCATGCTTCTCTTTCACAATAGACTATATTTCCTCAGTCATTCAGGCAAGGATACATAAGTTAGGTACTAAATTTCAGCTATTACTAATCCCCGTGGTACTAGATTATCTCCTGATGGTACTAGAGTCTACACTACCAAAACCTTATGTATAGTTCCTTTATTATACTCAAATTCCTCAAACCCCTAGTTTGTGTATGACAGATCTTTCTTACCTAAATCCTCATCAATTTCTAAAGATGACCCTTTTTGTAGGTGGCACAGTGGAAGGCACTGTGGCCCTGTGGACTGAAGGCAGGGTTATCACTGGGAGGGGAAAAGGCAAAATCACATCATGTATGATCCCTGCCATGTCCCTTCCTCCTAAATTCCTCTAACATTTGATTCAAGTGAAATTCAAATGCATAATAAAACTAAGGAACACTTTGGGAGATAATTAAAGACATCCAGGAGCTATATGAGGAGTTTGTGGAGATTGGCAAGCAGGCATAGTTATTTCCTTCTTTGCCTTGATTGCAGTAGAAGTTCTTTCAGGTTCTATATTTGTTCTCCCTTTTAAGCCTCCACTTACTTTTTCAAATGTGGAACAAGTTACTTGACCTATCCATGCCTCCACTTTACCAAGTGGTAAAAAAAAAATAACACTCTTAAGATTTGGAATTAAATGGGTTGATACATTGTACAATGATTATAACAATGTTTTAGAACTCAATAAGTCTCAGTTTTTATTTTGGGTTCTCCTCCTGCTTTTATTCTCCTATAGCCCCTTAATCTCATTATTATTCTCCTAACTATATTTTTTTTCACAAACCTGGTGTTTTCAGTCAACATTGACCATTCCAAGAAGATCAGAATTCTACTCATAAGATTCAATTAAGTTGGTTCCTCAGGATTCTGAGTTCCACTCCTGATTCACTCTTCATCTCCTAGTAACCTTCAGAAGAGGATTTTCATCTTTTCCAGGCTTCTAGTTTCATTAATGTCCCTAAGGTCATGAGGTAAAACTAATTTTAACCATCATAAAATTAGGTTGGGGTTGAAACATAAGCATGACTGACCTAAACTATCTCAGACTTTTTAAAAAAAAAAAAAAACAATTCTTATTATTGTAAACTGAATTCTTCCTGCTGCAGTTTCTCTATTTTTCTTATGGTTTATCCCTCACTGAAAATGAGATATGTCACATATTTCCTCTTGTTTGTTTGTGGCTGGTGAAATTATTGGAAAATCTTGTGGTTGGCTTTATTACAAGCTAGAGAACTGACACTTTCCCTTCTGGGCCTTGAGCTTGTTCAAGTATTTTTCATCCCAGCTGAGGTATTGTCATTGATCCCACCCTTACTTCATTCACATGTTTCTCTTGAAGAGAACTTTTACAGACCTCCAGTCCTAACATCCCTTGTTACTTTATGTCCCCTTCCTTTACTTGGTTTTAATTTAGCTTTATAACGTTTTCCTACATATTATACCTTTATATATTATGCTTATCTGCTTAATGCCTTTCTTCTCCAAGTCCTTTGAAAGGCAGGACTTTGATAGTTCTGTTCATTCATATACCCTTGGCACCTATATGTTTTGGAGAACTTGAATTTATCCCACCACATTGATATATATATATATATATACACACATATATATATATACTCTCTTATTTGATATACATACCAGAATTTGACCTATATGGATAGAAAAACAGATCATTTTCAGGATAGGTTAGACCTGAATAGCTCTGGAGGAGGTCAGCAGACTGATAAGGAGTTTAGCTCTGTGTTCTGATAACATTGCCTTCCCTTATCCCTTCTTGCCTAAGACAGATTACATCTTTCCCTGACCTAGGAGGCTGCACCAACTCTTCTTGGTATCTATGTTATATACAAAACTTTATAAAAGAATCTTTTTGTTAATATTGCCTCAACTAACCTGCAACTTTTCTGCATGGATCCTGACTGATAGACCCTGTATTGACATATAAGAAATGTGTTTTTAATGTTTTTAAATAGGTAGAAGCTAGGTATAAGAAAAGTCTTATTTTATTATTTCTGTGAGGCTAACAAGAGAAAATTTTTAAAAGGTAAGAGATTATCTTCCCTGATAGAAACTGTTGTCCTGCAAAATGTTCCAAAAGTCTTTTAGAAGCTTATAAATAAATGAGTTTTAAACCCACAAAAATTTTGTAGCTTGGGGGAGGAGTCAAGATGGCGGAGACAACACCAGGTAGCAGGAGATCAGCTAGATAGCTTATCAAAACATTCCGAACACCTACAAATCCAACAGGAGATTGAAGAGAAGAAAAGCAACAATTCTAGAAACAGAAAATCGACCACTTTCTGAAAGGTAGGACCAGTGGAGAAGTGAATCCAAAGCAACAGGAAGATAGACCGTGGGGGGAAGTGTTGGCTCCTGGCAAGTGGCGGAGCAATGGAGCACAAACTCAGAACTTTTAAAAGTCTGCTCCACTGAGGGACATCACTCCAGAGGCTAAACTGGGATGAAGCCCACACGGGGACAGTATGGGCTCAGGTCCCGCGGGGTCACAGAAGGATCAGGGGTGTCTGAGTGTCACAGAGGTTGCAGGTTATTAGAGCAGGGAAGCCAGCTACAGAGACAGATCTGAGAAGTGAGCTCTAAATTTGGGGTTATCTTGAACCATAATCCGTAGCACAGGCCACTACTCTGTGAGTGGGGTCCCCACAAGATCCAGGAAGACCCCCCTGGAGGAGCTCAGGGATCTGCAGGGTTTGGAGACTCCTGGAGGAGCTGTGTGCCAGAGACAGAGACACTTGTTCACAGGCTAGGTGAGCTCAGAGTGCAGCTGGAGGCCATGGAGATGGGAGTGATTGAGCACTTTTCTCAGAGGGCACACTGAGGAGTGGGGCCCCAAGCTCTTGGGTCCTCTGGACCAGAGATTGGGAAGCTGCCATTTTCATTCCCATCCTCCAGAACTCTATGGAAAGCATTCAGGGAACAAATGCTCCCAAAAGCGAACTGGAGCGGATTACTTAGCCTGGCCCCTGGTAAGGGCAGTGAAATTCTACCTCCGGCAAAGACACTTGAGAATCGCTACAACAGGACCCTCCCCCAGAAGATCAACAAGAAATCCAGCCAAGACCAAGTTCATTTACCAAGGAGAACAGCGGAATTCCAGAGGAGGAGAAAGCAAAGCAAGGAATTCATGGCTTTCACCCCATGATTCTTTAGTCTTGCAAAGTTAATTAATTTTTTAAAATTTTTCTTTTCTTCTGCTAATTTTTTTAACTTTTACCCTTTTCTCTTTTAATGTTTTTAAACTAGTTTATTTTAACAATACCTTTCATTAAAAATATAATCTTTTTTGAACCTTCATTGTTATAGTCATATTTTATCCTTCATTGTATCTAACTTTATTTTTTGTATACACATAGGGTTTTTTCTTCTAAAAAATTTGGGGTATGACTTCTTCTCATAGATCAAAATACACCCTAAAATTAGTACCGGGCTCATTCTAGTCTCCAGCCCAAGCAAATTCTCTCAACCTTCTTTTTCTTTATTCTCCCAACCAACTTACCTTATCAACTCCATTTTTAGAAATCAAATTTTATTTCATCTTTATATTCATATTCCATCCCTTCATTGTGTTTACCCTTATATGCATGCTTCATTCTTTAAAATTTTGGGAGGTAGTTTCTTCTAAGAGACCAAAATACTCCCCAAATTAAGTGGGTGACCCTGTTCTAGTTACCAGTCTAATATATATATATATTTTTTCATTTTTTATATTTTTTATTTATTTGTTTTCTTTTTAAAAAAATTTTTTTTCTGAACTTCTTTTTATCTCCTTTCTCCCCCCCCCCCACAATTTGGGGTCTCTTCTGATTTGGTTAATGCACATTTTCCTGGTGTCTTTGCCACACATTTAGTATTTTATTTGCTCCTTCATATATTCTTATCTGGACAAAATGACGGGGCAGAAAAACTCACCACAAAAAAAAGAACAAGAGGCAGTACCGAAGGCTAGGGACCTAATCAATATGGACATGTGTAATATGTCAGATCTAGAGTTCAGAATGATGATTCTCAAGGTGCTATCCAGACTCAAAAAAGGCATGGAAGATATAAGAGAAACCCTGTTGGGGAAATAAAAGCCCTTTCTGGAGAAATAAAAAAACTAAAATCTAACCAGGTTGAAATAAAAAAAGCTATTAATGAGGTGCAATAAAAAATGGAGGCTCTTACTGCTAGGATAAATGAGGCAGAAGAAAGAATTAGTGATATAGAAGACCAAATGACAGAGAATAAAGAAGCTGAACAAAAGAGAGACAACTACTGGACCACAGGGGGAGAATTCAAGAGATAAGTGATACCATAAGATGAAAAACATTCGAATAATTGGGATTCCAGAAGAACAAGAAAGAGAGAGGAGAGCAGAAGATATATTGGAGAGAATTATTGTAGAGAATTTCCCTATTACAGCAAAGGGAACAAGCATCAAAGTCCAGGAGGTGCAGAGAAACCCCCCTCAAAATCAATAAGAATAGGTCCACACCCCGTCATCTAATAGTTAAATTTACAAGTCTTAGCGACAAAGAGAAAATCCTGAAAGCAGCCTGTAACATACATACATACAAGAAGTCTGTAACATACAATGGTAAAAATATTAAATTGGCAGCGGACTTATCCACAGAGACATGGCAGGCCAGAAAGAAGTAGCATGATATATTCAGAGCACTAAATGAGAAAAACATGCAGCCAAGAATACTATATTCGGCTAGGCTATCATTGAAAATAGAAGGAGAGATAAAAATTCCAGGACAAACAAAACTGAAAGAATTTGTAAACACTAAACCAACTCTACAAGAAATATTGAAAGGGGTCCTCTAAGTAAAGAGACACCCTAAAAGTAGTAGACCAGAAAGGAGCAGAGACAATATACAGAAACAGTCACCTTACAGGCAATACAGTGGCATTAAATTCATATCTGTCAATAGTTACCCTGAATGTAAATGGGCTAAATGCCCCAATCAAAAGACAGGGTATCAGAATCGATAAAAAAACAAAACCCATCAATATGTTGTCTCCAGTAAACTCATTTTAGAACCAGAGACACCTCCAGGTTTAAAGTGAGGGGGTGGGAAACCATATACCATGCTAATGGACATCAAAAGAAAGCTGGGGTGGCAATCTTTATATCAGATCAATTAGATTTTAAGCCAAAGACTATAATAACAGATGAGGAAGGACACTATATCATACTCAAAGGGTCTGTCCAACAAGAAGATCTAACAATTTTAAATATCTATGTGTGGGAGCAGCCAACTATATGAACAAATTAATAACAAAATCAAAGAAACACATTGACAATAACACAATAATAGTAGGGGACTTTAACACTCCCCTCACTGAAATGGACAGATCATCCAAGCAAAAGATCAACAAGGAAATAAAGGCCTTAAATGACACACTGAGCCAGATGGACATCACAGGTATATTCAGAACGTTCCATCCCAAAACAACAGAATACACATTCTTCTCTAGTACACATGGAACATTCTCCAGAATAGATCACATCCTGGCTCACAAATCAGGTCTCAACCGGTATCAAAAAATTGGGATCATTCCCTGCATGTTTTCAGACCATAATGCTCTGAAGCTAGAACTCAATCACAAGAGGAATTTGGAAAGAACACAAATACATGGAGACTAAACAGCATCCTTCTAAAGAATGAATGGGTCAACCAGGAAACTAAAGAAGAATTGAAAAAATTCATGGAAACAAATGATAATGAAAACACAATGGTTTAAAACCTGTGGGACACACCAAAGGTAGTCCTGAGGGGAAAATATATAGTGATACAAGACTTTCTCAAGAAATAAGAAAGGTCTCAAATACACAACCTAACCCTACACCTAAAGGAGCTGGAGAAAGAACAACAAAGAAAGCCTAAACCCAGCAGGAGAAGAGAAATAATAAAGATCAGAGCAGAAATCAATGAAATAGAAACAAAACAACAACAACCAAAAAAACCACAATAGAACAAATCAACAAAACTAGGAGCTGGTTCTTTGAAATAATTAATAAGATTGATAAACCCCTGGCCAGCCTTATCTAAAAGAAAATAGAAAGGACCCAAATAAATAAAATCATGGAAGAAAGAGGAGAGATCACAACCAACACCAAAGAAATACAAACAATTATAAGAACATATTATGAGGAACTCTATGCCAATAAATTTGACAATCTGGAAGAAATGGATGTATTCCTAGAGACATATAAACTACCACAACTGAACCAGGAAGAAATAGAAAACCTGAACAAACTCATAACCAGTAAGGAGATGGAAACAGTCATCAAAAATCCCCAAACAAAAGCCCAGGGCCAGATGGCTTCCCAGGAGAATTCTACCAAACATTTAAAGAAGAAATAATTCCTATTCTCCTGAAATTGTTCCAAAAAATAGAAATGGAAAGAAAACTTCCAAACTCATTTTATGAAGTCAGCATCACCTTGATCCCAAAACCAGACAAGGATCCCATCAAAAAAGTGAATTACAGATCAATATCTTTGATGAACACAGATGCGAAAATTCTCACCAAAATACTAGCCAATAAGATCCAACAGTACATTAAAAGGATTATTCACCACAACTAAGTGGGATTTATTCCAGGGCTGCAAGGTTGGTTCAACATCTGCAAATCAATCAATGTGATACTATACATTAATAAATGAAAGAACAAGAACCACATGATACTCTCAATAGATGCTGAAAAACATTTGACAAAGTATGGCATTCCTTCCTGATCAAAACTCTTCAAAGTGTAGGGATAGAGGGCACATACCTCAATATCATCAAAGCCATCTATGAAAAACCCACCGCAAATATTCTCAATGGAGAAAAAATTGAGAGCTTTTCCGCTAAGGTCAGGAACATGGCAGGGGTGTCCATTATTACCACTTCGATTCAACATAGTACTAGAAGTCCTAGCCTCAGCACTCAGAAAACAAAAAGAGATTAAAGGCATCCAAATCAGCAAAGAAGAAGTCAAACTATCACTCTTTGCAGATGATATGATACTATATGTGGAAAACCCAAAAGACTCCACTCCAAATCTGCTAGAACTTGTACAGGAATTCAGTAATGTGTCAGGGTATAAAATCAATGCACAGAAATCAGTTGCATTTCTCTACACCAACAACAAGACAGAAGAAAGAGAAATTAAGGAGTCAATCCCCTTTACAATTGCACCCAAAACCTTTCGATACCTGGGAATAAACCTAACCAAAGAGGCAAAGAATCTGTACTCAGAAAACTATAAAGTACTCATGAAAGAAATTGAGGAAGACATAAAGAAATGGAAAAATGTTCCATGCTCATAGATTGGAAGAACAAACATTGTGAAAATGTCTCTGCTACCCAAAGCAATCTACACATTTAATGCAATCCCTATCAAAATCCCATCCATTTTTTTCAAAGAAATGGAACAAATAATCCTAAAATTTATATGGAACCAGAAAAGACTTTGAATTGCCAAATGAATATTGAAAAAGAAAGCCAAAGTTGGTGGCATCACAATTCCAGTCTTCAAGCTCTATTACAAAGCTGTCATCATCAAGATAGTATGGTACTGGCACAAAAGCAGACACGTAGATCAATGGAACAGAATAGAGAGTCCAGAAATAGACCCTCAACTCTATGGTCAACTAATGTTTGACAAAGCAGGAAAGAATGTTCAATGGAAAGAAGACCACCTCTTCAACAAATGGTGTTGGGAAAATTGGACAGCCACATGCAGAAAAATGAAATTAGACCATTTCCTTACACCACACACGAAAATAGACTCAAAATGGATGAAGGACCTCAATGTGAGAAAGGAATCCAACAAAATGCTTGAGGAGAACAAAGGGAGGAACCTCTTCGACCTCAGTTGCAGCAACTTCTTCCTAGAAACATCACCAAAGGCAAGGGAAGCAAGGGCAAAATTGAACTATTGGGATTTCATCAAGATCAAAAGCTTTTGCACAGCAAAGGAAACGGTTAACAAAACCAAAAGACAACTGACAGAATGGGAGAAGATATTTGCAAACAACATATCAGACAAAAGGCTAATATCCAAAATCTATAAAGAACTTATCAAAGTTACCACCCAAAGTACAAATAGTCCAATCAAGAAATGGACAGAGGACATGAACAGACATTTCTGCAAAGAAGACATCCAGATGGCCAACAGACACATGAAAAAGACACATCACTTGGCATCAGGGAAATACAAATCAAAACCTCAATGAGAGACCACCTCACACCAATCAGAATGGCTCAAATTAACAAGTCAGGAAATGACAGATGCTGGCAAGGATGGGGAGAAAGGGGAACCCTCCTACACTGTTGGTAGAAATGTAAGCTGGTGCAACCACTCTGGAAAATAGCATGGAGGTGCCTCAAAAAGATGAAAATAGAGCTACCTTACGACCCAGCCATTGGACTACTGGGTATTTACCCTAAAGATACAAACGTAGTGATGTGAAGGGGCACGTGCACCCAAACGTTTATAGCAGCAATGTCCACAATAGCCAAACTATGGATAGAACCTAGATGTCCATCAATAGATGAATGGATAAAGAAGAGGTGGTATATATATACAAAGGAATACTATGCAGCCATCAAAAGAAATGAAATCTTGCCATTTGTGACGATGTAGATGGAGCTAGAGGGTATTATGCTTAGCGAAATAAGTCAATCAGAGAAAAACAACTATCATATGATCTCCCTGATATGAGGAAGTGGAGATGTAACAGGGGGCACTTGGGGAGTAGGAAAAGAATAAATGAAACAAGATGGGATCGGGAGGGAGACAAACCATAAGAGACTCTTACTGTCACAAAACAAACTGAGGGTGACCAGGGGGAGGGCTATAGGAAGAGCATGGTGGGGTTATGGACATTGGGGAGGGTATGCGCTATGGTGAGTGCTGTGAAGTATGTAAACCTGGCGATTCACCCACCTGTACCCCTGGGGCTAATAATACATTATATGTTTATCAAAAAATTAAAAAATTTTAAAAATAAAAATAAAAAAACTAAAAAAAAATTTGTAGCTTAATCATGTTAGAAAATAAAAGTATAAGGAGAGCACATATTGCATGGAGCTTTGGGTGTTATACATAAAAAATGAATCTTGGAACACTACACCTAAACTAATGATGTACTGTGTGGTGACTAACATAACATAATTTTAAAATAATTAATTATTTAATTAATTAAAAATAAAATAAAACTCTAGATAGGGTTTATTAACAATCTGTGAAGTTTAAGCCTCTTCCCAGTTGCTTATCCATTTTCATTATGACTGCTTTTGTTCTTATTCCATAACTTATGCCTTCTACAACACAGCTGTGTCATCCAGGTTCTTTGGAGCTGAGATTATACCTTGCTCTTAACACTAATTTAAGTTTTATATTATCTGAGAATCCACAGGAAAGAATGAAAAAGTCATTACCTACTCTGGGACTTTCTAGTACTAACTTCTTTTTGATTTCTAGCTAATCACATTTTATAGGCTAATGTATTTGCTCTTTTGGTAAAATACGTTGTTATTTATAAGACACTGCTTATTGAGCCAAGATGTCATTAGATAATTAGGTCAATTGCCACTTCCATCCTTTATGCGGATAAAGGTGGTTTGGAATCTTCACTGGGCAAAGAGAGTACAACAGACTGAAAGCATCTTTTTCTAATTCATCTTGAAGATCTCACAGTGACTAGCAGTCAATTTTTTTTAAGATATATTTTTTTAATTGACAGAGACAGCTAGAGAGGGAACACAAGTGGGGAGAGTGGAAGATGGAAAAGGAGGCTCCCCAGTGAGCAGGGAGCCTATTACAGAGCTCAATCCCAGGATGCCTGTGATCATGACCTGAGCCAAAGGCAGATACTTAATGACTGAGCCATCCAGGCACCCCTATCAGTCAAATTATGATTTAAAAACCACAAATTAGATCTTCCTAGGAGAAGTCTGGGAAGATGATAATCTCAACGGTGTCATTTTTAAAGTAAAATTGGTATATAACATTACGTTAGTTTTGGGTGTACAATATAATAATTATGTACAACATAATAATTTATATATGTTTATATATACTATACTAAGTGTATGTACAGTCTGTTGCTGTACAATTGACCCCTTTCACTCCTTTTTCTCATCCCCTGACCACCTTCCCCTCTGATAACAACCAAACTTTCTCTGAATCTATGATTTTTGTTCTATTTGATTTGTTTTCAGATTCCACTTATAAGCAAAATTTTACAGTATTTGTCTTTCTCTGACTTATTTTACTTTACAGAATCCCTAGAAGATCCATTTATGTCATCAAAATTTCCTTTTTTTTATGGCTGAGTTCTATTTCATTGTGTCTATAGATTGTGTATATCCATAAACACATACCACGTTTTCTTTATCCATTCTTCCATCAATTTACACTCCCACTAACAGCGTATGAGTGTTCTCTTTTGCCCATACCTTCTCCAATACTTACTTCTTGTCTTTTTTATAATAGCCATTCTAACAGTTGTGAGGTGATATCTTATTGTGGTTTTAATTTGCTTTTTCCTGGTAGTGAGTGATGTTGAAATTCTTTTCATGTTCCTAGCTTCAGAGCATTATGATCTGAAAATATGCAGGGAATGATCCCAATTTTTTGGTACCAGTTGAGACCTGATTTGTGACCCAGGATGTGTTCTATTCTGGAGAATGTTCCATGTGCAGTAGAGAAGAATGTGTATTCTCTTGCTTCGGGCCCAGTACGTCATTTGAGGTCTTCATTCCCTTGTTGATCTTTTGTTTGGATGATCTGTCCATTTCAGTGCTTTTCCTGGTAATGAGTGATGTTGAAATTCTTTTCATGTTCTTAGCTTCAGAGCATTATGATCTGAAAATATGCAGGGAATGATCCCAATTTTTTGGTACCAGTTGAGACCTGATTTGTGACCCAGGATGTGTTCTATTCTGGAGAATGTTCCATGTGTGGTAGAGAAAAATGTGTATTCTGTTGCTTCAGGCCCAGTATGTCATTTAAGGTCTTCATTCCCTTGTTGATCTTTTGTTTGGATGATCTGTCCATTTCAGTGAGGGGAGTGTTAAAGTCCGCTACTATTATTGTATTATTGTCAATGTATTTCTTTGATTTTGTTATTAATTGATTTATATAGTTGGCTGCTCCTGTGTTAGGGGCAGAGATATTTAAAATTGTTAGATCTTCTTATTGGACAGACCCTTTGAGTATGATATAGTGTCCTTCCTCATCTCTTATTATAGTCTTTGGCTTAAAATCTAATTGATCTGATATAAGGATTGCCATCCCAGCTTTCTTTTGATGTCCATTAGCATGGTAAATTGTTTTCCACACCCTCCCTTTAAATCTGGAGGTGTCTTTGGATCTAAAATGAGTTTCTTGTAGACAGCATATTAATGGGTTTTGATTTTTTTCTTTTTATCCATTCTGATACCCTTTGTCTTTTGATTGGGACATTTAGCTCATTTACATTCAGGGTAACTATTGAGAGATATGAATTTAGTGCCACTGTATTGCCTGTAAGGTGACTGTTTCTGTAATTTGTCTCTGTTCCTTTCTGGTCTACTACTTTTAGGGTGTCTCCTTACTTAGAGGACCCCTTTCAATATTTCCTGTAGAGCTGGTTTGGTGTTTACAAATTCTTTCAGTTTTTGTCCTGGAAGCCTTTTATCTCTCCTTCTATTTTCAATGATAGCCTAGCTGGATATAGTATTCCTAGCTGCATGTTTTTCTCATTTATTGCTCTGAATATATCATGCCAGTTCTTTCTGGCCTGCCAGGCTACTTTCAGGATTTTCTCTTTGTCACTAAGAATTGTCAGTTTTACTATTAGATGATGGGGTGTGGACCTACTCTTATCGATTTTGAGGGGGGTTCTCTGTGCCTCCTGGACTTTGATGCTTGTTCCCTTTGCCATATTAGGGAAATTCTCTGCACTAATTCTCTCCAATATACCTTCTGCTCTCCTCTCTCTTTCTTGTTCTTCTGGAATCCCAATTATTCGAATGTTTTTCATCTTATGGTATCACTTATCTCTTGAATTCTCCCCTTGTGGTCCAGTAGTTGTTTGCCTCTCTTTTGTTCAGCTTCTTTATTCTCTGTCATTTGGTCTTCTATATCACTAATTCTTTCTTCTGCCTCATTTATCCTAGCAGTAAGAGCCTCCATTTTTTATTGCACCTCATTAATAGCTTTTTTTTATTTCAACCTGGTTAGATTTTAGTTCTTTTATTTCTCCAGAAAGGGCTTTTATTTCCCTGACTGGGTTTCTCTTATATCTTCCATGCCTTTTTCGAGCCTGGTTAGCACCTTGAAAATCATCATTCTGAACTCTAGATCTGACATATTACCAAAGTCCATATTGATTAGGTCCCTAGCCTTTGGTACAGCCTCTTTTTTTTTTCTTTTTCTTTTTCTTGAGTTTTTCCACTTTGTCATTTTATCCAGATAAGAATACATGAAGGAGAGAATACAGTACTAAAAGAATGGCAAAGTCCCTAGAAAAAATGTGCATTAACCAAATCAGAAGAGACCTCAAGTCATGGGGGGAAACAAGGGGGTAAGAAGAAGTTCAAAAAAAATTAAGAAAAAAAGAAAGAAAAAATTGAATTAGACTCGTGAATAGAATAAAGCCGCCCCCTTGCTTTTGGGAGAATTATGGGTCTTAGAAGAACTACCTTCCAAAATTTTAAAGAAAGAAAAACTTATATATATATATAAAAATAAGGGTAAACATGATGAGGGGATGGACTATGACTGTAACAGTGAGAAATTTTTAAAAATTCTAAAAAAAAAAATCTAAAAAGGGAGTTGGTAAGATAAGTTGGTTGGGAAAAGAAAGACAAAGAAAGTGGAGAGAATTTGTTCAGGCTGGAGACTAGAACAAAGCCCTATGCTAGATTTAGGGTATATTTTCATCTATAAGAAATTGTATCCCAAATTTTTTTAGAAGAAAAAACCCTTTGTGTATACAAAAAATAAAGTTAGATATAATGAAAAATAAAATATGATTATAATAATAAAGTTTCAAAAATATTTTTATGAAAGGATTGTTAAAATAAACTAGTTTAAAAATGTTAAAAGATGAAAGAGTAAAAGTTAAAAATGTTAGAATGAGAAAAAAATAAAATTAAAAAAATTAATTAACTTAGCAAGTCTAAGATCATTGAATCATGAGGAGAAAGCCATGAATTCCATGCTTTGCTTTCCCCTCCTCTGGAATTCCACTGTTCTCTTTGATCATTGAGCTTGGTCTTGGCTGGATGTTCTTGTTGATCTTCTAGGGAGGGTCCTGTTGTAGTGATTCTCAGCTGTCTTTGCCCGAGGCGAATTGCACAACCCTTGCCAAGGGCTGGGCTAAGTAATCCACTCAGGTTCGCTTTTGTTCCCTGAATGCTTTCCATAGAGTTCTGGAGGATGGGAATGAAAATGGCAGCCTCCCAATCTCTGGCCCAGAGGAGCTGAGAGATCAAGGCCCCACTCCTCAGTGCCTCCTCGGAGAAAAGCACTCAACCACTCCCATCTCCCTGGCCTCGGGTGCCGAGCTCACCTAGCCTGTGACTGAGCATCTCTGTCTCTAGCACAGAGCCCCATTTGGAGTCTCCAAACCCAGCAGATCCCTGCTGCTCTTCCAGTGGCCCTCCCCAGATCTGCCACTTGTGGGATCCCTGCTCAAAGAGCAATGGTCTGACTATGCCACAGATCACAGTTTAAAGTAACCCTGAGTTGAGAGCTCACTCCTCAGCTCCATCTCTGTACACAGCTTCCCCACTCTAATACCTGTGAGCTCTGTGATACTCAGACACCCCCAATCCTTCTGTGACCCCATGGGACCTGAGACCATGCTGTCCCCACAAGGACTCCACCACTGCTTACCTCTGGAGTAAGGTCCCTCAGTGAAGCAGACTTTTAAAAGTTCTGATTTTGTGCTCTGTTGCTTTGCCACTTGCCTGGATCTGGCCCCTCCTCCTGCAGTCTATCTTCCCGTCACTTTGGATTCACTTCTCCACAGGTCCTACCTTTCAGAAAGTGGTTGATTTTCTGTTTCTATAATTGCTGCTCTTCTTCTCTTTGATCTCCTGTTGGATTTGTAGGTGTTCAGAATGGTTTGATAAACTATCTAGCTGATCTCCTGCTACTTGATGTCATCTCAGGCTGTTACTCCTCCACCCCTTTTTTCATTTTCTTGTCTCTTGACAAGAAAGACAAGACAAGGAGTCTCTTGAATCCTCCCCCTCTTTTCATTTTCCTATTGGCTGTCTGCCTGTTTTCTTTTGGAAAAATGTCTATTTCAATTTTCTGCCAATTTTTGTTTTTATGCTATTGAGTTGGTTTGAGTTTTTATATATTCTGTTTATTAACTATTTATTAGATATATAATTTGTAAATGTTTTCTTCCATTCATTGAATTTCCTTTTCATTTTGCTGACTGTTTCTTTTGCTGTGCCGTGCTTTTTGATCTTCAAATGACTCATCAGCAAAATGAAAAGGAAATTCAATGAATGGAAGAAAACATTTACATATGACACTATAGACAAAGGACTGATATCCAAGATCTATAAAGAATGCATCGAATTCAACATACAAAAAACAGATAATCACATCAAAAAATGGGCAGAAGACATGAACAGACTCTTCTCCAAAGAAGACATACAAATGGCTAACAGACACATGAAAAAATATTCATCATCACTAGCCATCAGGGAGATTCAAATCAAAACCACATTGAGATACCACCTTATACCAGTTAGAATGGCCAAAATTAACAAGACAGTAAACAACATGTGTTGGAAAGGATGTGGAGAAAGGGGAACCCTCTTACACTGTTAATGGGAATGCAAGTTGGTACAGCCACTTTGGAAAACAGTGTGGAGATTCCTTAAGAAATTAAAAATAGAGCTTCCCTATGACCCTGCAATTGCACTGCTGGGTATTTACCCCAAGGATACAGTTGTAGTGAAAAGAAGGGCCATCTGTACCTCAGTGTTCATAGCAGCAATGGTCACAGTCACCAAACTGTGGAAAGAACCAAGATTCCTTCAACAAACGAATGGATAAAGAAAATATGGTCCATATATACTATGGAGTATTATGCCTCCATTAGAAAGGATGAATATCCAACTTTCAATATCAACATGGATGGGATGGAAGAGATTATGCTGAGTGAAATAAGTCAAACAGGGTGGGTCAATTATCCTATGGTTTTGCTTATTTGTGGAGCATAAGGAATAGCAGAGAATATGAGGAGATGGAGAGAACTGAATTGGAGGAAATTGAAGGGGGAGATGAACCATGAGGACTGTGGACTCTGAGAAACAAACTGAGGGTTTTGGAGGGGACAGGGGTGGGAGGTTGGGTGAGCCTGGTGGTGGTTATCATGGAGGTCACGTATTGCATGGAGCACTGGGTGTCATGCATAAACAATGAATTCTGTAACTGAAAAAAAAAGGGTTAAAAAAATAAAGCGAATCTTCCTTATTGATTTTCTGCTGGGATGATCTAGCCATTGATGTAAATGGTGTATTAAAATCCTTTCCTACTATTGTATTACTTTAAATTTTCCCTTTAGTTCTGTTAATACTTACTTTATATATTTAGGTATTCCTATGTGGAGTGCATAGATATTTAGTATATCCTTTTGTTGGATTGACCCATTTATCATTATGTGAGGCCCTTCTTTGTCTTTTAGTATAGTCTTTGTTTGAAAGTCTATTTTGTCTGATATAAGTACAGCTACACCAACTTTCTCTTTGTTTCCATTTACACAGAATTATCTTTTTTCATCCATTTTCTTCTAGTCTCTGTGTATTCTTAAATCTGAAGTATGTTACAGGCAACATATAGATGAGTTTTGAATTTTTAAAAAATCTATTCAGCCACTCTTATCTTTTGATTGGAAACTTTAATCCATTCATATTTAAAGTAACTTTATAGATATATGCTTATTGCCATTTTATTAATTGCTTTCTGGCTGTTTTTATAGTTCCTTTCCATTTCTATATTTTTCTCTTGCTCTCTTCCGTTATAGTTTGATGACTTTCTTTAGTGTTATGGTTAGAATACTTTCTCATTATCTTCTGTTTACCTGCAGGTTTTTGCTTGGTGGCTACCATTATATTCATATATAACAGCCTGTATAAAAAATATATATGTATATATTTTTATTTTTTATTTTTTTGCTTTTTGCCTCTCTGAATTCTATTGCCCAACATCCAGGTCACTAATCCCTTCTTTTGTTTTAGCTCATCTGCTGTTGAAATGCTCTAGTGTATTTCTCAGTTCAGCTATTATATTCTTCAGCTCTGCGACTTCCTTTTGATATTTTCTTATATTTCTTATCTCTTTGTTGAAGTTCTCACTGCTCACCCATTATTTTTTGGTGAGCATCTTTATGACCATCAGTTTGAACCCTTT
Organism: Enhydra lutris kenyoni; assembly: GCF_002288905.1. NCBI lineage: Eukaryota > Metazoa > Chordata > Mammalia > Carnivora > Mustelidae > Enhydra > Enhydra lutris. The sequence continues at coordinate 196,238 of NW_019154118.1, forward strand.
ATCAGGTAGATTACTTATCTCCATTTCACTGGGGTCATTCACTGAAATTTGGTCTTCTTCTTTCATTGGAAACATATTCCTCTGTTTTCCTCATTTTGCTCAACTCTGTGCTTGTTTCTATGCATTATGTGAAACAGCTATTTCTTCCATCTTGAAAGAGTGGACTTCTGTAGGAGATGAGACTTATCATAGACCTTGCCTTAGCCCTTTGTTATCTCTCAAGTCTTTATGATTGTCTAAGTAGCCTGATTTACTCTTGATAGTTCCCAATTGTTGAGTGAGTGGCAAGACCTGTCAGTTTTCCAAAGGAAGTGATAAGTCAGTACTTAGTTTCAGGCCAAGTGGAAACCATATCCTCAGGCATCAGCTTTTAAAGTATTCAAATATATACAGTCCCATGAAATCATAATCGTAGACCCTGCTGACCTCTAGACTAGGAGATCTGAAAGTGTCCCCTAAGTTACTGGTGAAAGAATCAGACCTTCAAAAAGAGTATAAGCTCCTTTCTGGGAGGTACCCCTCAAGGGAGAGCACAAACATAATGTATCTTTGCCTATGTTCTCTGAGAGCACCCCTGTAGCCTCTCTATATGTGGAAAACCTGAAGAAAGTCACTCAAGTTGGAGCTCCAGGACAAGTAAATGGGCCTTTTTCACAGACAGATGGGGTGTGTTTCAGTCTATTCTCAGTGTAGTGCCCTGGGTTTGGTACCCTGCCCTTAACTATCTTTTTAACTTTTACAGTCCATGGGGCCCAGGGATGCAAGGCCTTCTGGATGCCAGAACCCAGTGATCTAGAGGCATCCTCTGTGTGGACGGGATTTGCCCATTGGTTTTAACAAGGCTTTGGGAGAGTTTTGAGGGAAGGGCATATCTGCAGCTTTATAGATGTAGGGGGAGAGTGTTGGGGACAAGGCATGACTGCAGCTTTAGCAAGATTGGGAATGATCATTGGGTTGGGAAACACTGTGGCTTTAGTGATTGCCATTGGGGGTGGGGCAAGCCCACAACTTTAGTGAGGCTGTGTCTGTGCATGCTCATCTGTACTAGTGAGTTAGAGGGAGAGTGTAAAAATGGTACTCACTACCACCTCTGTCCCTGAAGAATGTCTTAACTAGTCTCTACCTCTTGGCAGGTGCTTTAACATTAGCAAATAAATTTCCTTCACATATATCCAGTCACATCTTAAACTGCTGCCTTTGTGCTGGGTCCCAAGATGAGTGAGTCTGTGTGCAAGTGCCTCAAAAGAAATATCTCAGATGCCTCCAGCCCCTGTGTTCTCTGGACATAGGCCCCATTTTTCTAAGCCAAATATTTTTAGGCTTCATCCCTCTAGTGTAGGTCTTAAGGTTTGAAGTGACCTTTGTGGTGCACAAACACCTCACTCCTTAGAAACTCCTGACCTATGAGATCCCTTTACATGACATGTCACAATACCAGGGGTGGGGTTTTGATGAGTCAAAATTTCTGCTCTCCCTCATGTCTCGGTATATGTCTTTTTACCCTTTTTTGTGGAGGGAGTTGTTCAGCTAATTTTAAGTTCTTTTTCAGCAAGAATTATCCTATACATCACTATAGATTTCTTGTGTCTGTGGGAAGAAGTGAGTCTGGGGTGTTCTTTTTTTAATTTAATTAATTAATTTAAATAAATAAATAAGGGAAAGAGAGAGAGAGAGAACAAGCAGGGGAAGTGGCAGGAGGAGGTGGAGAAGCAGGCGATTTGCTGAGCCCTCCTGATGCAGGGCTCGGTCCCAGGATCCTGGTATCATGACCTGAGCCAAAGGCAGAAGATTAACCAACTGAACCACTCAGATTCCCCTAGTTTTTGGTGTTCTTATGCTGCCATACTAAACTGCCCCCTCTCTATAGTCTAATTTTGAATATCATTAAATCTAATCACTTTAAAAAGTAGGTTAAGAAAACCAAAGTCTCTACAAGAAGTCAAGAAGCAATATTTCCAAGACTCCCAAAATATGAGCAGTTGGAGACCGACTTCTGACAATGAACAATTCTATATCATATCAGCATCTATCTGTATGGGAGGAAGCAGAGGGTATCAAGGGTCTTTGATAGAACTGAGATAGTAGAATCCTCAAAGAGCCAACAGAGATTTATTGTAAATCATCATTAGTCATTTGAGAACAGTAACTGAAACAAGGAGGTGCTGGGTCTTTGCATCAAAATGTAGACTATTTTGAGGAGTCTATGATCTAAAGGTCTAAAGGGTATGAAGCAGTTTGAGTCCTTGAACTTTTACAACAAAACAACTAAATATCTATTCTAGGCAAAAAAAAAAAAATTGATCTGAAACTAGACATCAAGTTTAACAGAACATGAAAAATTGGCAAAAAAAAAAACTTAAAGGTTTACACAAAAGTGAGAAATGGGAATAGAGACAATTACAGAACATAGATTTGTATTTTTCACAAATAAAAAAACAAAGAATGAAGAGGCTTTTGATGTGGGCCATGATGGAATAAATAGCATGGTACTTACCATCTCTGCATAAGCTGGACATGATAGTGGAGGGACATTGAACAACAGGCAGCTGGGACTGTTATCCCTGAGAGAAGAGAAACACATAAAGGATACCCTTTTACTCAATCCAATTTTCTCCCTGTTGACATTTTCCTGCCTTGGCACAGGAGATAAATCTCAAAGACATTGAAGTCAGAAATCAGAATTCCAGGCAGCTGAAGTGACTGGACATTGTAAGACAGGGCACTCAAAAAGAGGGAGCTGTACATGGTTTGGGGTCAGACATCTGTACAGGGACTCCCAATCTAGTGATCCAAAAAGTTCAGGTAGTCACAAGTGGGATATATTCAAAAATACAACTCAGCATGTCACAAACTGTTAAAAAATAAGAATAAAGAGAATATATTTTTAAAAATCTAAAGGGAAAAAGATGTATCATATGCAGAAAAACAGAAATGAGTGACTTCTCATAGAAATGATAGAAGCCAGATGAAAATAGAAAATCTTTAAAGTGTTGATCAGTCAGTGCATTGCATTAGATAAAGGGGAAGGAATAAGTGTGTGCTGTGGGGGGTGGGTTGGGAAGTAAAGGCAAAGTAAATTATTATCCTCCAGTTCCATGGAGTGAGGAATAAGAAACATAACAAAAAGTTGAGTTAGTTGGTAGAGTGTTTTCTGTATTATAATTAGAACATTAGTTCTCTCTCCCATCCCTGAGAGGCCAAGAACAATGTCTGGAATAAAGAAGCCAGTGATAGAATTTCAGGGTTATATCAGATAACCTTCCTTTGAAGATGGTTGTTTGGGGGATTGGACAATTATTTGTTGAGATCAGCCTGTGCTTACATGACTAAATACCTCTGTTTTATTTAACATGTATTAAAAGTGCACAAATCTTAAGTATACATCTAGATCAGTTTTGATAAAGTTAACACATCCCTTTACTCGGTAAAAGGATCAAGAAGCAATATTACCAGCAATCTAAAAGTCAGCCTTGTGCACTTCTCAGCCATTAAGGCTCCACTGAGGATAACAACAATCCTGAATTCAAAAATAACAGATTGTCTATTGTTTTTATTTGCCTGTTTCTGAATTTTAAGTAATACAGTGTGTGCCATTTTGTGCCTGGCTTTGTTTCCCCTCATATTAATTTTTGACAGATTACTTTATGCTGATGTATTTGTAATTCATTCATTCTCACTGATATATCATATTCTGTTGTATGAATATTTCAGAAGTTATTTATCAGTTCTTCTGCTGATAGATATAGATATTTAGACTTTTTTTCCCTTTTTAACTGATTTAAAATGAAATCCTATTACTAAAAATGCTGCTGGGAACATTCTTGTAAACATCTTTCAGTACACCCATATAAACATTTTGTTTATATAAGTATATGAGGAATTGCAGGGCATGATAGTATCTTTAGCATTAATAGATAATATTACCTATTGCAAAAAATAGTTTTACAAATTTATCCCTCCATGAGGACTATGTAAAGGTTTCAATTACACTATTTCATTATTTAAAAAAGTGATAGTAGAGACTGTTGTTAATTTAGCTGTTGTTTCGTTTTGGCCATTTTGATTGATGTTTAGTAGTACCTTATTTTTTTCAAAGATTTTATTTATTTATTTATTTATTTATTTATTTGAGGGAGAGAGAGAGAACAAACAGGCGAAGGGGCAGAGGGAAAGAGACAGGTGAACTCCCCACTGAGTAGGGAGCCCAATGAAGCAGAAGCAGGGCTTGATTCCAGGACCTTGAGATCATGACCTGAGCAGAAGTCAGATGCTTAATTGACTGAGCCATCCAGGTGCCCTCTTATTGTAGTTTTTTTTTTTTTTAAGATTTTATTTATTTGTTTGACAGAGATCACAAGTAGGCAGAGGGGCGGGCAGGGAGAGAGGGGAAGCAGGCTCTCCGCTGAGCAGAGAGCCCGATGCGGGGCTTGATCCCAGGACCCTGAGATCATGACCTGAGCTGAAGGCAGAAGCTTAACCCACTGATCCACCCAGGTGCCCCCCTCTTATTATAGTTTTTTTTTTAAAGATTTTATTTATTTGACAGAGAGAGATCACAAGTAGGCAGAGAGGCAGGCAGAGAGAGAGGAGGAAGCAAGCTCCCCGCTGAGCAGAGAGCCCAATGCGGGGCTCGATCCCAGGACCCTGAGATCATGACCTGAGACGAAGGCAGAGACTTTAACCCACTGAGCCACCCAGGTGCCCCTTATTGTAGTTTTAAATTAATAATGGTCCGATGGCTAAAAAAGTGGAGCATCTTTTCATGGGTGTATTAGTAATTTGCATAGATTCTTCTGTCAAGTTCCATCTAGCCTTTAGCTGATTTTTTTTCCTATTGTACTGCCTTTTTATTTCTAATTTATAAGAGTTCTTTATATATTCTCAGTGAGTCCTTTGCTGTGTATATGTATGCAAATATTTTTCTCTCTTTCATTTTCACTCAAAATTATCTTTGATCAGCAGCAATTATTAATCTCAGTACAGTGCAGTTTATCTGTGTTTTTTTTTTTCTTACATATATTTCTCTTGGGGACTAAGAAAAATCTTACATCACATCATTAATATAGTCTTCTTTGTTTAATTTTTATACAATTTATTGTTTGGTTTTTTGCATGTGGTTTTATTAGGGGGAATTCACTTTTTGTATGATGTGAGTTGGCAATAAGGATTTAACATTTTTTATATGGATATTTAAATGTTCCAGAGTGTATTGAAAAGACACTTCAGTGTTACCTTTTCTATAATTTAGCTGACCATGTAAGTCTATGGGTCTGTTTCTGGATGCCCCACTGACATATTTATATACTATTGATTTTTAAATATTCTTACATAAATATATATTTACATATTCTTAACACTATACTTAATAATAGGCCTTGATATTTGGCATTCAATATCTACTACCTTTGCTCTTCTCCATCAATATTGTATTGCTATTCTTGCATTTTCGTGTCAATTACAGAATGAACATGTTAATACACACACACACACACACACACACACACACACACACACACACTACAGAGCTAGGGTTCTGATTGGATTGTATTAAAACTAAAGGTATTCCAATTTGAAAATTGATATCTTAGCAATACCAAAACTTTCAATATATGAATAAAGAATATCTCACCATTTATTTGTTTTTAATTTTTGTCAGTAATACTTATAGTTCTCTGAATAGAGATCTTGCACATGTTTTTCAGCTTCATTCCTAAAAATCTGAAATTTTATGCTATTGTGAAATAATTAGATTTTCATTTTCTACTTGTTTTTGAAGGTATATAAAAATATCTTGCATATTGCATATATCTGAACACTGACTTTGTATTCAAAATATTTGTTAAATTCACTTATTTATCTTCAAATTTTCATAGATTCTTCTTGTTTTTCTGTTAGTAATCATGTTTTCTATAAATGTTAATACTTTATTTCTTCCCTTCCAACTCCCATACATCCTATTTTTAATTTGCCTCTTTTGCAGTGGTTAGGATGACCAGTGGTTAGGATGACCAATGTAAAATAGAAGTTGTGATTACACCTTTTTTTCTGGTTTCTAATCTTGGTTGGTAAATTTTTAGTTTTTCACCACTGTGTATGTTTATTTTCTGGTTTTGTATTAATTTGATCTATGCATAATTGCTAAATGATGTTTCATTATATGTATACCTCTCAAATTGGATATCCATTAGCCAGTTGATGGGTAATTGGCTTATGATCACTTTTTTTACTATTATGTATAACCCAAAGTCATGAATACATTAAGTTTAGTTCTGAAAAGCTTTGCTCCTTTTTCTTCTTTTACATTTAGTTAAAAGTATTTTTGTGGACATATGTTTCAATTTGAGTAGGTGCATAAGTATGAGAGGATTGCTATATCATAATTTAAGTGTATGTTCAACTTTATTTAAAAATGTCAAAGTCAGTGGATTTTAATAGCCCCTTTACATCAATAAATAGATCATCCAGAAAGAAAATCAATAAGGAAACAATAGTCTTGAATGACATATTAGATCAGATGGACTTAATATACATATATAAAGAATATTCCATCCAAAAACAGAATACACATTCTTTTCAAGTGCACGTGGAACATTCTTCAGGACAGGTCATGTTAGGCCACAAAACAAGATTCAGTAAATTTAAAAAGAATGAAATAATATCAGTTGTCTTTTGTGACCACACATTATGAAACCAGAAATCAATTAGAAGAATAAAATTGGAAAAACATCAACATGTGGAGACTAAACAACATGATATGTTTTTTTAAAGGTTTTAATTATCTATTTGATAGAGAGAGCAGGGGTAGGAGGGGAGGAAGAGAGAGAGAGATAGAAGTAGACTCCCTGCAAGCAGGGAGCTGGTCCTGGGGCTCAACCCTGATTTCATGACCTGAGCCAAAGGCAGATACTTAACGGATTGAGCCACCCAGTCTCCCCTAAACAACATGCTATTAAACAACCAGTAGGTCAGTCAGGAAATAAGGAGTAATTTTTTTAAAAAGTATATTGATAAAAATGAAAAGGAAACACAACATTCCAAAATCTATGGGATGTAACAGAAACAGTTCTAAGAAGAATGCCCATGCAATACAGGCTTACTTTGAAAAACAAGAAAAATCTTAAATATAAACAATCTAACTTTCTAGTTAAAGAAATTTAAATAAATAAATAAATAAAGGAATAAATAATACCAAAGTCACAAAGAAAGAAATAATAAAGATCAGATGGAAATAAATGAAATAGAAACTGAAAAAGAAATTTAAAAAGACCAATGAAACTTAGAGCTGTTATTTAGAAAAGATAAACAAATCCAATGAATGTTCAGTCAGACTTATCAAGAAAAAAGAGAAAAAATAAATTAAGTAAATAATCTCATTTGTAATTACATAAAAATAATAAAATACCTAGTAATAAGTTTTTAACAAGGACTTGAAAGACCTGTATTTTAAAAACTCTAAGATATTTATATGGTGCCTGGCGGGCTCAGTCAGTGGAGTATGTTATTCTTTTTTTTTTTTTTTTTTTTTAGACTTTATTCATTTATTTGACAGAGAAAGACACACAAGTAGGCAGAGCAGCAGGCAGAGGGAGAGGAAGAAGCAGGCTTCCCACTGAGCAGGGAGCCCAACATGGGACTAGGTCCAAGGACCCTGGGATCATGACCTGAGCTGAAGGCAGATGCTTAATTGACAGAGCCGCCCACCTGAGCATGTTATTCTTGACCTCAGAATCATGAGTTCAAACCTTACATTGGGTGTGAAGCTTACTTAAAAACAAAACAAAACAAAACAAAAAAAGCAAAAACAAAAACAAAACTCTAAGACATTGATGAAAAAAATGGAATCTGACACAAATAAATGGGTTGATATACCATCTTTATGGATAGAAGAACTAATAATGTTTAAATGTCAATTCTGTCCAAAACAATTTACAGATTAACTTCAAATCCTAATATCACTATGTTGTACACCTGAAACTAATATAATACTGTATGTCAATTATAATTTAAATTCAAATTTTAAGAAAAGTTAAACTCTTTTCAAGGTAACTATACCTGCATTTGTTTCCATAGCAATACATGTGATTTCCTATTATTTTATATCTTCACTAACCCTTAGTATCTTCATATATATATCTACAGGTGTAGGTAGATATAGAGATGATAGATAGATGATAGATAGATAGATAGATAGATAGATAGATAGATGATAGATGCAATTTTCACCATTCTAAAGGGCATGTAGTCAAGTGAAAAAGCTAGATACAGGATAGGGCACATTTTAGATTCATTTAGATGGATTTCTGGAAAAAGAAAAATTATATATAGAAAAGCAGATCAATGTTTTCTAGGAGCTGAGACTATAGGGAAGCGATAGAAGGCAAAGGATAACTGAAGAAATTTTTAGAGTGAAGGAAGTATTTCATATTATGAATGTAATGTGGTAGTGATTACATGACTGTATTTCTTAAAACTCACAAAATTGTACATTCAAAATTATTGAGATTTATTGTGTTAATTATACTTGAATAATTTAGAAATTAAAAAAGTCACAAAGACTAGTTTGTTACTAGTATACAAAAATGCAGCTTTAAAAGTTGGTATGGCAGGGGCGCCTGGGTAACTCAGCCAGTTGGGTGTCTGCCTTCAGCTCAGTTCATGATCCTGGGGTCCTGGGATCGAATCCTACATGGGGCTCCCTGCTCAGTGGGGAGTCTGCTTTTCCCTCTCTCTCTGCCTGTCCCCACTGCTCATACTCCCTTTCTCTCACTCTCTCTCTCAAGTAAATAATAAATAACATCTTTTTAAAAATCTAGTATGGCATATTGTGACATCTTTATATTTATTTGGTAATTCTATATATTATTTTAAGATTTCTTACCTTTTACTTTTGCTTGGACAATCATGTCCTGTAAGAATAAGATAGTTTTACTTTTATTTTCCAATCAATATGAAATTTTTAAAAACCTAATACTCATTTTATTTGCATAATATCCTAAGCATTTAATATTGATTAACTCACTTTATTCTTATTAAATCCCTATGAGATATGTACTATTGTTATCACCATTTTATATATGAGTAAACTGAGAAAGAAGACAGTAAATGATTTGCCCCCTCCAAAAAAGCGAAAAAAAAAAAAAAGGCAACAACAACAACAACAACAAAACAACTGGTAAAGCAGTGTAATCCTAATGTCCTTCCATAAGCCATTTGAGTGCTCATTAGGAATTAGGTTATACATGTGTTCATAAGGTTCAGATTATCTATTTCTTATTTACATTTTTATTTCTGAAAGAAAAATTTTCTCTCTCTGATAAATAGCTCATGACTTTGACAAACACATGCAGTTGTTTAACCATTACCAAAATGAGAACTGAGAAAATTCATCACCTCAAAAATTTCTTCATATTTTCCCTTTGTAGAAAAACACTTCCACAACTTCCAGCCTCAGGCAACCACTATCTACTTTCTGTTCCTATTTCAAGTGTTTTCCAGAATATCATATGAATGGAATATATTAGGAAACCTTTTGAATCTGGATTCTTTAATTTGTCAAAGCTATGGTCCCTCTGGACCATATGGTCCCTATGGACCCTCCAGGTCCAGAGTCCTGAAGTTGTTGTTTTTGGCAATTCTGCCAAGTTTTATTATCGCTGGTTCTTTCTTTTAAATTAATAAACTATATGTCTCAGGGTAGTTTCAGTTTTACATAAAAATGGAGCAGAAAGTACAGAGTACTTTCCCTCCCTCCCTACCTACATGTAGTTTCCCTTATTAGTGAGAAACATTTTGCATTAGCATGGTACGTTTGTTATAACTGACTTGCCAATGGTGACATATTATTATTATTTTGTCAATATTGACATATTATTAATTAAAGTCCACAGTTTATGTTAGGGTTCACTTGTGCTGGATATGACAAATGTATAATGACATGGATCCACCATTACAATATCATACAGAATATTTTCACTGTCCTGAAAATCCTCTGTACTCAGCCTATTCATCCCTCCTCAACTTCTACCAGTCCTTGGAAACTACTGATCTTTGTACTAGCTCCATAGTGTTACCTTTTCCAGAATGTCATATAATTGGTATCATGTATTATGTAGTTTTTTTTATATTTGCTTCTTTTACTTATGAATAACTCATTTAAGTTTCTTCCTTGTTTTTTCATGCCTTGATATTTCATTTCTGTATATACCACAGTTTATTCATTCACTTGTTGAAAGATTCAACTTGTTGAGTTGTTTCCAAGTTTTGAAAATTATGAATAAAGTAGTTATAAACATTCATGTGAGAATTTTTATGTGGCCATAAGTTTTCAACTCATTTGGGTAATTACAAAATAACATGATTACCGGACCACTGATAAGAGAATGTTTAGTTTTGTAAGAAACAACCAAACTGTCTTCCAGAGTGGCTATACTATTTTGTATTCCCACCAGCAATGGATGAGAGAGTTCTTTTTGATCCATATCCTCACCAGCATTTGGTATTGTCAATGCTCTGTATTTGGGCCATTTTAATAGGTATATAGTGGTATCTCCTTGTTGTTTTAATTTGCATTTCCCTGATGACACATGATGATGAACAACATTTTATGTGCTTATTTGCCATCCGTATATCTGTTTGGCAAGATATTTACTCAGATATTTTTCACATTTTAAAAATTGGATTGTTTATTTTCTTATTGTTGCTGGGTTTTTAAAAAAATATTTATTTATTTATCTGAGAGAAACAGAACACAGAGAGGGGCAGAGTGAGAGGACAGAGAGTCTTAAGCAGATTCCACACTGAGCTAAAAGTCTGGTGTGGGAATCAGTTTCACAGCCCTGTGATCATAACCAGCTGAAATTAAGAGCTGGCCACTTAACTGACTTCATCACCCATACATCCCTCTTATTGTTGAGTTTTAAGTGTTCTTTGTATATTTTGGATACAAGTTCTTTGACAAATACATTTTTGCAAATATTTTCTTCAAGTCTGTGGCTTGTCTTTTCATTCCCTTAACAATGTCTTTCCAAAAGCAGAAGTTTTGAGTTTTAATGACATCCAACTTATCAATCATTTCTTTTATTGATTGTGGTTTTGGTTTATCACTGCTTTTTATAGAAAGAACCCCTCAATAAGCCATTCCAGAAGTTGACCTGCCTTTATGTGTTCTTAAACTTTAATGTGTTTCAGGCACTGTACTAAGCATTACATTCTTCATCATATTAAATCATCCCAACACCTTTATGTAGTAGATATGATTTCTAATCTCCATTTTATTACACAATGACACTAAGGCTGAGAAAATTGCCCAATGTTGCAAGGATAGCAAATGATAAAAACAATGTTTTAATCTAAAGAGTCTGACCCAGGAGGCTGCTTACCTAAACAATGTGCTAATATTATTGGAGACTTTGGAAGGCACACAATCTTGTCTGATGTGGGATCCTCCATTACCATAAGCCCCAAAATGGTTGCAAGATGATAGTTCATTCATTCAAATTTCAGGATCTCCTTCCTCACCTCTAGCTCACATCTGTCTTTTCAACATCCTCACTGATTCTAACTATCTCTGGCTAAAAATGCTCCAATGGTTTCCCTGTGTACTTAAAATCAAATCCAAACTCTTCAGTATTAACACAGAGAGCTGAAATGGTAGACCACCTGACTTGCTTTTTGGGTCTCTTCTACTGTTCCTCTTCTTGTTCACCAAGTCCCAGCTGCACTGATCTCTCTCTCTGGAAAATATAGCCAGCTCTTTCGCACTGCAGGGTTTAGTCGTGCGCTAATCTCTCTTCTCAGAAATTCTTCCTGAATAACTTTGCATTTTTTTGTTCCTTTTTATCATTCAAGTGTCTGCATCCAGTCCATTTCACTATTTCTAGCTGTTTTTTTCTATCTATGGTTGTCACTTGAAATTATTTTATTCATTTATTTATTTGCTGTTTTATCCTATTATATATATATATATACATATATATATATATATATATATATATGTATGTATATGTATATATCTCCATATTAGAATGCCCTTTTCCTTGTCTCTATCCTCTTACCAAACTGAAATATATGTTTGTTTTGTCTGTCATTATACCCACAGCACTCAGCAAAGTAGTACAGTGCCACAAATTTCTTTTAGGTTGAATTATCCTAATGTTCTTATGACATAGGTAATACTTATTTTTTTGAAAGTCCAGGGTTGGATCTCAGATTTGTCTGACTTTAAAATTTGGGTTTTTGTTTGTTTGTTTTATTTTATTTTGTTTTCACTTGTTCCATGCTTCTGTCAATGCAGAAAGCACATAACATTTTCTGGTCCTTACACTTCCTTTATCAAACACAGTAAAGACAATTTTATAAACAATTGCTGAGCCAAGTGTGAGATTCAATGGAAGGTGGCACTCATAATAAAAGAATTACCATCAATCAGGTTTGGCAAAAGTCCCAGAGAAATTGGCACATGAGTGATTTTGTGTAGTTTTGCTTGAGAAGTAAATCTCTCTGACAAACATGAATTGTGTCACATTTCCTATATTTCTATCTGTTTAGAGATAGGATAGATCTAGCCTTATTGTCATGTAATGGAAAATTGCTTTGGGGTGGACATCAAAGACCTTTGTTGAAAATGTTGGGTACTATTATGTGACATGCCTATAGCCCTTCTGACCTCCTGCTCAAACTTGTGAGGGAGCCTGGCTCTCACTGCTGCTCTAGGGGTCCCTGGGGTTAGCCCTGCTCCTTTGCCTATCACTCTCCCTGCTTCTTGGCACATTAGCCCTAAGAGAGACAAGAAGTGCATGTGGCATCTTCTTGGTCTTCAGCTTATTGTCCCTGGGCTTGAGCTCTTAGAGACATATAGAGAGACAGCCGCTAATTTAAAATATGATGACACTGGAAAGGCCAAAGGAAATGGACCTCTTTTTCCCAGTTTCCTAAATCAGTTCCCTCTTTTACACTTGGGCTTTCAGTAAATAATATCTGGATGTTGTGTGATGAGAAACTTCCCAGATAGAGAATAAATCAGTCCCAGAAGAAGAAAAGACCTCATGATATGATGAGATAGGGCTGGGAAAAATTTAAGGCCAGGGCCCAGCACACAGTACACTACATGTTTGTCAAGTGGTCATTTGAAGAATAGACATGGGACCTGTAGATGCTTAGAGCAGAGGCTGCCTTCAGGGTCTTTCCCCTGAAAGGGTTGCTTCTCTGGAGCAGGGAATAGCTTGGGTACACTTAGGCACACTGTTTGCTTAGGCAACAGGACTACAGAGGCACTGAGCTCACCCGTTACTGGCACAGGAAGGGGAAGTGACTCCCAGCTTTTCAGAGCTGTCATCAGCCATGTTGCAGGCATAGAACCAGCTCTATCTCTAGGAAGCTTCTCCTTGATTCTAAACATACTTCAGAAGGTATGAAGAACCCTTGCTGCCCTTCCCTCTTCACCATATGTCAGTAATTCAGTAGTTTATTGAATACCTTCTCAGCTTGTGGATGCTGAATATAATAACCCTGGTCCTTGCTTTCTAGGATTTATTTACATATCAAAGAAGAGAATCAAATAAATACTCAGTTATAATTCACAGTGAGAAATAATGTCTTAGTTTTTTTTTAAGTTTTCAAATTTTATTTTATTTTTTCAGTGTTCTAAGATTCATTGTTTATGCACCATAGCCAGTGCTCCATGCAATATGTGCCCTCCTTAATACCTACCACCAGGCTCATGTAACCCCTCACCCCTCTCCCCTCTAAACACCTCAGTTTGATTCTCAGAGTCCACAGTCTCTCATGGTTCATCTCCCCCTCCAATTTACCCCAATTCACTTTTCCTTTCCTTCTTCTAATGTCCTCTGTGTTATTCCTTATGCTCCACAAGTGAAAACATATGATAATTGACACTCTCTGCTTGACTTATTTCACTCAGCATAATCTCCAGTCCCATCCATGTTGATATAAAAGTTGGATATTCATCCTTTCTGATGGAGGTGTAATATTCCATTGTATATATAGACCACATCTTCTTTACCCATTCGTCTGTTGAAGGGCATCTTGGCTCCTTCCAGAGTTTGGCGACTATGGTCATTGCTGCTGTGAACATTGGGTATAGATGGCCCTTCTTTTCACTACATCTGTATCTTTGGGGTAAATACCCAGTAGTACAATTGCAGGGTCATAGGGTAGCTCTATTTTTAATTTCTTGAGGAATCTCCACACTGTTTTCCAAAGTGGCTGCACCAACTTGCATTCCCACCAACAGTGTAAGAGGGTTCCCCTTTCTCCACATCCTCTCCAATACATGTTGTTTACTGTCTTGTTCATTTTGGCCATTCTAACAGGTGTAAGGTGGTATCTCAGTGTGGTTTTGATTTGAATCTCCCTGAAGGCTAATGATGATAAACATTCTTTCATGTGACTGTCAGCCATTTGTATGTCTTCTTTGGAGAAATGTCTGTTCATGTCTTCTGCCCATTTTTTGATGTGATTCTCTGTTTTTTTTTGAGTGTTGAGTTTGAGGATTTCTTTATATATCTTGGTTATCAGTCTTATCTGTAGTGTCGTTTGTGAATATCTTCTCCCATTCTGTCAGTTGCCTCTTTGTTTTGTTGACTATTTCCTTTGCTATAAAGAAGCTTTTGATCTTGATGAAGTCCCAAAAGTTCATTTTCACTTTTGTATCCTTTGACTTTGGAGACATGTCTTGAAAGAATTTGCTGTGGCCGATGTCGAAGAGGTTACTGCCTGTGTTCTCCTCTAGGATTTTGATAGATTCCTGCCTCACATTGAGTTATTTTATCCATTTCGAGTTTATCTTTGTGTATGGTGTAAGAGAATGGTCGAGTTTCATTCTTCTACACATATCTGTCCAATTTTCCCAGCACCATTTATTGAAGAGACTGTCTTTTTTCCACAGCATATTTTTCCTGCTTTGTTGAAGATTAGTTGACCATAGAGTTGAGGGTCCATATCTGGGCTCTCTACTCTGTTCCACTGGTCTATGTGTCTGTTTTTATGCCAGTACCATGATATCTTGGTGATCACAGCTTTGTAGTAAAGCTTGAAATCAGGCAATGTGATGCCCCCAGTTTTGTTTTTCTTTTCCAATATTTCCTTAGCAACTTAGGGTCTCTTCTGATTCCATACAAATTTCAGGATTGTTTGTTCCAGCTCTTTGGAAAATGCCAGTGGAATTTTGATTGGGATGGCATTTAAAGTATAGATTGCTTTAGGCAGTATAGATATTTAAACAATGTTTATTCTTCTGACCAAGAGCATGGAATGGTCTTCTATCTTTTTGTGTCCTCTTCAATTTCTTTCATGAGTGTTCTGTAGTTTCTCAAGTACAGATGCTTTACCTCTTTGGTTAGGTTTATTCCCAGATACCTTATGGTTCTTGGTGCTGTAGTAAATGGAATAGGTTCTGTAATTTCCCTTTCTATATTTTCATTGTTAGTGTATAAGAAAGCAACTGATTTCTGTACATTGATTTTGTGTCTTGCTACATGACATGTATTAGTTGTTTGTTTTTCTTTTTTTTTATTTTTTTTTCCTTTCCCCAAGAAGTATCTTTTGAGTGGGATTGATGAGAAGGGGAGTTTCCTTTTCAGTATTTTGTTTTATTTTTTACTTGAGTATGGTTGGCCCACAGTGTTACCTTAGTTTCAGGGGTACAACATTGCATTGATTCAACATTTGCATACATTATGATATGTTCATCACAAGTTAGCTACCATCTGTCATCATACAACACTTTTACAATATCATTGACTATATTCCCTGTGCTGTACCTTTCATCCCCATGACTTATCCATTCCATAACTGGAGTCCTGTGTCTGCCACTCCCCTTCACCTATTTTGCCCACCCCCAAACCCTTACCCTCTGGTAAAAATAAAAAAGACAAGAAATAACATATGTTGCTGAGGATATATAGAAAAGAAAGCCTTTATGCCCTGCTGGAGGGACTATCAATTGGTACAGCTACTATTGAAAGCAATATTCAGGTTCCTCAAAAAATTAAAAACAGAAATACTATATGATCTAATAATTCCACTATTGGTCATTTACTCAAAGAAAATGAAAACGCTAATTTAAGAAGATACATGCACCCCAGTATTTATTATAGCATTATTTACAATCGCTAAGATATGGAAACAACCCGAGAGTCCAACCCTCCGGTTCATCCCATGAATAGATAAAGAAGATGAGATGTATATATACAATGGAATATTATTCAGCCATTAAAAGGGATGAGATCTTGCTATTTGTAACAACATGGGTGGGCCTAGAGGGTATTATGCTAAGAGAAATAAGTCAGACTGAGAAAGACACACTCATTTGTAAAATTTGTAAAAAAAAAAAAAAACAAATGAATAGGCAAACAAAAAGCAGAATGGATTTTATTCATTTTGGGATTACTAATCTAAAATTAATACAAGAAGTAGATCCTCTCTCCAGAAAAAAACTAAAGCCAAAAGAGATTCATGAAAGTGATATTTTGAATGCAATATAAAAGCCTCCTTAACCATGTTCCTAGAGAATGAGTACAGGGTAGAAATTGCATCCTTGGGAAAACTCACATTCACTCCTCTGTCCATCATCAACACCAACATCACAGCAGCAATCTTAAGTCTGCTCACTGCCACTTGCCAGATCATAGAAGCTTTGAGTGGAAATTGCCTAGGGATGAAATCTACTTCAAAAATCTGAAACTAAAATGTCAAAGAAGGTTGGGAACTTAAATTCTAGTAGTTTGAGGCAGTGTTTGAAAACAGTGTAGGGAAAATGGCCATGGTGGTACAGACCCCAGCTTTTACTAGGGCACCATTTTGGATGTCCCAACTGAGCCACCTGTCTTGGTGTGGCTTGGTTTCACCACCAGGTGAAACTTAGGAAGGCACAACCATTGGCAAAGGTTTTAGGGAGGGGTCTCCTGCAGACAATCTCATCTAAGATCTTCTCCAATCTCTCCCAATCCCTAAGGCAGTTCCATGTCCTTCTAGCAAAGTGACAGCTGCTGAGAAAATGATTTGAAAGATTGTTTTATGTCTTCCCTCTAGGACATTTATTTTATTTTACTTCTCAGTAGTGGGCCTCCTGCTGTGCTGCCATGGAGAGAAAGAAGACCTGGTAATGTTTCCCAAGTTTATAAGGGCTTCATTCCTATACTACCACAAACTGGCACAATTCCCCTGATCTGCCCAGCACTCACTGTATACCTCCATTTAAATGCTTCCTCAACTTGTGCAGTATTATACCCAAGACTGTGATGCATCTCCACATAGGGGGGAAGGAAGGAAAGAAAGAAAGAAAGAAAGAAAGAAAGAAAGAAAGAAAGAAAGAATGGACAGGCACCTGGGTGGCTCAGTGGATTAAAGCCTCTGCCTTCAGCTGGAGTCATGATCCCAGCATCCTGGGATCAAGCCCCGCATGAGGCTCTCTGCTCAGCTGGGAGCCTGCTTCCCTTCCTCTCTCTCTGCCTGCCTCTCTGCCTACTTGTGATCTCTGTCTGTCAAATAAATAAATAAAATCTTAAAAAAAAAGAAAGAAATAGAGAGAGGGAGGGAGAGAGGAAGGAAGAAAAGGAAAGAAAAAGAAAGGAAAGGAAAGGAAAGGAAAGGAAAGGAAAGATGGAAGGAAGAAAGACATTAGGAGAAGGAAAGGAGAAGTGAATTGGGGGAAATCAGAGGAGGAGACAGACCATGAGAGACTGTGGACTCAGAGAAACAAACTGAGAGTTTTAGAGGGGAGGGAGGTGAGGGGATGGGTGAGCCTGGTGGTGGGATTAAGGAGGGCACTTACGTCATGAAGCACTGGATGTTGTACATAAACAATGAATGTTGGAATGCTGCATCAAAGACTAATGATGTATTTTATGGTGACTAACATAACACAATAAAAAGAAAGAAGGAAAGAAAGAAAGAGAAAAATAAATAGGAAGGAAGGGAGGGAGGAAAGAAAGGGAAGGAATGAAGGAAGGAAGGAAGGAAGGAAGGAAGGAAGGAAGGAAGGAAGGAAGGAAGCACCAACTTGCATTCCCACCAACAGTGTAAGAGGGTTCCCCTTTCTCCACATCCTCTCCAATACATGTTGTTTACTGTCTTGTTCATTTTGGCCATTCTAACAGGTGTAAGGTGGTATCTCAGTGTGGTTTTGATTTGAATCTCCCTGAAGGCTAATGATGATAAACATTCTTTCATGTGACTGTCAGCCATTTGTATGTCTTCTTTGGAGAAATGTCTGTTCATGTCTTCTGCCCATTTTTTGATGTGATTCTCTGTTTTTTTTTGAGTGTTGAGTTTGAGGATTTCTTTATATATCTTGGTTATCAGTCTTATCTGTAGTGTCGTTTGTGAATATCTTCTCCCATTCTGTCAGTTGCCTCTTTGTTTTGTTGACTATTTCCTTTGCTATAAAGAAGCTTTTGATCTTGATGAAGTCCCAAAAGTTCATTTTCACTTTTGTATCCTTTGACTTTGGAGACATGTCTTGAAAGAATTTGCTGTGGCCGATGTCGAAGAGGTTACTGCCTGTGTTCTCCTCTAGGATTTTGATAGATTCCTGCCTCACATTGAGTTATTTTATCCATTTCGAGTTTATCTTTGTGTATGGTGTAAGAGAATGGTCGAGTTTCATTCTTCTACACATATCTGTCCAATTTTCCCAGCACCATTTATTGAAGAGACTGTCTTTTTTCCACAGCATATTTTTCCTGCTTTGTTGAAGATTAGTTGACCATAGAGTTGAGGGTCCATATCTGGGCTCTCTACTCTGTTCCACTGGTCTATGTGTCTGTTTTTATGCCAGTACCATGATATCTTGGTGATCACAGCTTTGTAGTAAAGCTTGAAATCAGGCAATGTGATGCCCCCAGTTTTGTTTTTCTTTTCCAATATTTCCTTAGCAACTTAGGGTCTCTTCTGATTCCATACAAATTTCAGGATTGTTTGTTCCAGCTCTTTGGAAAATGCCAGTGGAATTTTGATTGGGATGGCATTTAAAGTATAGATTGCTTTAGGCAGTATAGATATTTAAACAATGTTTATTCTTCTGACCAAGAGCATGGAATGGTCTTCTATCTTTTTGTGTCCTCTTCAATTTCTTTCATGAGTGTTCTGTAGTTTCTCAAGTACAGATGCTTTACCTCTTTGGTTAGGTTTATTCCCAGATACCTTATGGTTCTTGGTGCTGTAGTAAATGGAATAGGTTCTGTAATTTCCCTTTCTATATTTTCATTGTTAGTGTATAAGAAAGCAACTGATTTCTGTACATTGATTTTGTGTCTTGCTACATGACATGTATTAGTTGTTTGTTTTTCTTTTTTTTTATTTTTTTTTCCTTTCCCCAAGAAGTATCTTTTGAGTGGGATTGATGAGAAGGGGAGTTTCCTTTTCAGTATTTTGTTTTATTTTTTACTTGAGTATGGTTGGCCCACAGTGTTACCTTAGTTTCAGGGGTACAACATTGCATTGATTCAACATTTGCATACATTATGATATGTTCATCACAAGTTAGCTACCATCTGTCATCATACAACACTTTTACAATATCATTGACTATATTCCCTGTGCTGTACCTTTCATCCCCATGACTTATCCATTCCATAACTGGAGTCCTGTGTCTGCCACTCCCCTTCACCTATTTTGCCCACCCCCAAACCCTTACCCTCTGGTAAAAATAAAAAAGACAAGAAATAACATATGTTGCTGAGGATATATAGAAAAGAAAGCCTTTATGCCCTGCTGGAGGGACTATCAATTGGTACAGCTACTATTGAAAGCAATATTCAGGTTCCTCAAAAAATTAAAAACAGAAATACTATATGATCTAATAATTCCACTATTGGTCATTTACTCAAAGAAAATGAAAACGCTAATTTAAGAAGATACATGCACCCCAGTATTTATTATAGCATTATTTACAATCGCTAAGATATGGAAACAACCCGAGAGTCCAACCCTCCGGTTCATCCCATGAATAGATAAAGAAGATGAGATGTATATATACAATGGAATATTATTCAGCCATTAAAAGGGATGAGATCTTGCTATTTGTAACAACATGGGTGGGCCTAGAGGGTATTATGCTAAGAGAAATAAGTCAGACTGAGAAAGACACACTCATTTGTAAAATTTGTAAAAAAAAAAAAAAACAAATGAATAGGCAAACAAAAAGCAGAATGGATTTTATTCATTTTGGGATTACTAATCTAAAATTAATACAAGAAGTAGATCCTCTCTCCAGAAAAAAACTAAAGCCAAAAGAGATTCATGAAAGTGATATTTTGAATGCAATATAAAAGCCTCCTTAACCATGTTCCTAGAGAATGAGTACAGGGTAGAAATTGCATCCTTGGGAAAACTCACATTCACTCCTCTGTCCATCATCAACACCAACATCACAGCAGCAATCTTAAGTCTGCTCACTGCCACTTGCCAGATCATAGAAGCTTTGAGTGGAAATTGCCTAGGGATGAAATCTACTTCAAAAATCTGAAACTAAAATGTCAAAGAAGGTTGGGAACTTAAATTCTAGTAGTTTGAGGCAGTGTTTGAAAACAGTGTAGGGAAAATGGCCATGGTGGTACAGACCCCAGCTTTTACTAGGGCACCATTTTGGATGTCCCAACTGAGCCACCTGTCTTGGTGTGGCTTGGTTTCACCACCAGGTGAAACTTAGGAAGGCACAACCATTGGCAAAGGTTTTAGGGAGGGGTCTCCTGCAGACAATCTCATCTAAGATCTTCTCCAATCTCTCCCAATCCCTAAGGCAGTTCCATGTCCTTCTAGCAAAGTGACAGCTGCTGAGAAAATGATTTGAAAGATTGTTTTATGTCTTCCCTCTAGGACATTTATTTTATTTTACTTCTCAGTAGTGGGCCTCCTGCTGTGCTGCCATGGAGAGAAAGAAGACCTGGTAATGTTTCCCAAGTTTATAAGGGCTTCATTCCTATACTACCACAAACTGGCACAATTCCCCTGATCTGCCCAGCACTCACTGTATACCTCCATTTAAATGCTTCCTCAACTTGTGCAGTATTATACCCAAGACTGTGATGCATCTCCACATAGGGGGGAAGGAAGGAAAGAAAGAAAGAAAGAAAGAAAGAAAGAAAGAAAGAAAGAAAGAATGGACAGGCACCTGGGTGGCTCAGTGGATTAAAGCCTCTGCCTTCAGCTGGAGTCATGATCCCAGCATCCTGGGATCAAGCCCCGCATGAGGCTCTCTGCTCAGCTGGGAGCCTGCTTCCCTTCCTCTCTCTCTGCCTGCCTCTCTGCCTACTTGTGATCTCTGTCTGTCAAATAAATAAATAAAATCTTAAAAAAAAAGAAAGAAATAGAGAGAGGGAGGGAGAGAGGAAGGAAGAAAAGGAAAGAAAAAGAAAGGAAAGGAAAGGAAAGGAAAGGAAAGGAAAGATGGAAGGAAGAAAGACATTAGGAGAAGGAAAGGAGAAGTGAATTGGGGGAAATCAGAGGAGGAGACAGACCATGAGAGACTGTGGACTCAGAGAAACAAACTGAGAGTTTTAGAGGGGAGGGAGGTGAGGGGATGGGTGAGCCTGGTGGTGGGATTAAGGAGGGCACTTACGTCATGAAGCACTGGATGTTGTACATAAACAATGAATGTTGGAATGCTGCATCAAAGACTAATGATGTATTTTATGGTGACTAACATAACACAATAAAAAGAAAGAAGGAAAGAAAGAAAGAGAAAAATAAATAGGAAGGAAGGGAGGGAGGAAAGAAAGGGAAGGAATGAAGGAAGGAAGGAAGGAAGGAAGGAAGGAAGGAAGGAAGGAAGGAAGGAAAATGGGCTGGAGACCAAGGAAAGTTAAAAGGAAATGAGGAAGAATCTGGAACACAATCTTGACTTTGAAAGACCCAAGTCTAATGGGGAAGTAAGTATATAAACCCCAAATAGTCACAGATGGCTAAGAATAATTATGATTTAATTAGGAGTACCTTGAACAAGTCTCTTAACCTCCCTGAAACCCAGTTCCTTTTTATTTATTTTTTTCCAGTTTCCTTTTATAGTAATATCCTCCCCAGTGTTATTAGAAAGTCCTCAAATGGGCCCTGCCCTGCTGAGCACCTAGAAAGCCTTCTCTGGCAACCCAAGGTCCATGACACCAGGGCCCGTATCTCAGTATGCACTCTGAAGGAAAACAAGCTAATTGGGCCCCTGTGTCCAGCCCACACAGGGGTTAGTCTGAGGAGGAAAATGAAGCCCTTGTGCTTGGACTTACAGTTCAGAAATAAAATTCATAGCTTCTTTCAGCCTTTCTCCATTCTTTGTGTGCCTGAGAGAACCCTGTAAGCTCTCCTTTACTTCCACCTTCTTTCTTCTCGCTAACATTTCATTAAATGCACTGTCGCTTACTTTCCTTTTGATTCAGAGATTAGGACATGATTTGGTGCTTTCCATCAGGCACCTAAAGTTAGAATTTCTGTGTTTAAAGCTATTGGTGCATCTGTGTCCTGCACAACATTTCCATGGAAGTGAAGTGCAGCCTGTTTGGTTCTGCTGGGCCAAACAAGATGAGGCCCCTGACTCATCCTTGGCCAAGACTGGTCCCTGAAGCAGAAGGACAACATGTGACCTGGCATAAACAGCTGACCTGCTGGTCTATACACTACTTAAATGTGTAGGAAGTGAGTCATTTTCCAGGTTGCAGACTGGTAGCTTTTCCCCTGGTTCCCATATCCCAGAAAGAACTTGTTCAGAAATCAAACAGTTTCTGTTCTGCCACTTATTATATCTTTGCCTAGATCATTTAATCAGCTTGCTTCAATCTCAGTTTTCTTCTGTCTAAAAAAGATTTATGTGGTCATTGTTAGGCTCAGTTGAGATGATAAAAGTGAAAGCAGTTTGAAACTTTGTACAAGATTATATATTAGTATTATAGTAATAATAATGTTAATAGCCTCGTTATGATAATACCCAAACGCCTATTATTCTTCCTAAAACCCCTAAAAGAAGTAGTCCCTCACAGAAACATGATCACCACTAAGCAGCTCTGCAGCTCCCTCAGTGAATCAAAAAGCATCAAAAAAATGTTCACTTCTGGGTAGGAGTAGATGAATTATTTTTCCCTGAAATATTCTCATCAGTGCCCTGAGCCAAGGGTCCACAGATACTCTCATAACCATGCAAACTGCTGCAGCAACCAACCAATCTGCTAGACGAAGGGCTTTCTTCCCTAGGGAGTCTCTTTGCTGCTATGGCCCCTGATCTTCCAGCAGTCAATAATCTTTCTTTTGCACCACCAGAAATTCTTGGGCAGTGCTGGCAATCTGGGAAACAAGTCACATCCAGACTTGTAATTATATGTAATCTAAGTACTTTTGGCTTGGCTCTTGTTAACACAGCCCTTGGATTTTTCATGGTTTTACTACCAGGCATGCTGGCCCATTTATGTGGTCTTATCCCACGCATAACAGAAGATTTCCTTTGCTGGTTGAAATTCTTCTCAAACTTCAAGGGGATGCTCTCTTCTCAGGTCAATTCAAACGCTATCTCCTTGGAGGAGCATCCTTGACACATGTTGCCTCATTCTGAAGAGTATTTCTTCCTTTTAACCCCACTGTATTTTGTTTATAACTCTTAGAACTTCTCTTTCTGGCAGTGTATCATTGTTGCCCATGTATATGTATTATCTCCCTGTAAGATTATAAACCACCCAAATGTAGGGATTATTCACTTTTCATAGTATCTAGGGAAAAACCTTCTAGTGCCCAGGGCAGTGTCTGACACATAACAGATGTCCTATGTTTATGAAATAACTAATATATGGAAGAGAGTAAACTGAAGTACACAGACAGAGTTTACGAGAAAAGTAGTGCCAGAGGACATATTCAAATTTAAGCTTATTGACTCTAAGTACAGAGTTCTTTTGTTTGTTGTATTTTTTTCATAAAAAAAAAATTCCATTTAAAATTATCAACATGGGGCATCTGGCTGGCTCAGTCCATAAAGCATGTGACTCCTGATCTCAGAGTTGTAAGTTCGAGCCCAATATTGGGTGGAGAGACTACTTAAAAATAAAATCTTTTAAAAAAATTATCATCATCATTTTAGAGCCAGAACTATTTCCTGAAATTCCCTTGGTCATTAATAAACATAATTTTTTGTTGTTGTTGTCATGGCTTCTGTCCACTGTTGCATCCAAGGCGTAACTGTGTACCATTGGAGAGTTATACCAAAGTCTAATGCTAAGTGCCTTATTTTCTGAGGATGGGTGGCCCAATTATTGATCTCTCCAGGCATCCAAAGTCTTGGGCAAATGCAGGACACCTAAGACCCTGAGGACAGTCATTCTTGAGTATGTGGGCTCAATCTTAATGCTATTTGTGTATAACATAGTTATGTATGTAGAAAATGTTTAAGAGGTATAGCAACAGACTATCAAAATGGGGAATGGATAAATGATACAAGGTTGGTCACTTTTCTTAAAGTTGGTTAATGGTATGCATGGCAATTAGATGGCTATTACTTTTTCTTTAGAGTATGCTTGAAATTTTCCATCAAAAATATTTTAAAGATAAAAATTAATAAAATCCTTCATTAATATAACTTTATCAAAATTTCCCCAACTTGAAACACAATTATATATACATTTCCAAGAAGAAACCTTGATCACTAGGAAACAGACCCACAAGAGGCTTGAGGATGAGTTCATACTCCTTTTATAGTCAACAGGTCCTATATCAGATTTTGAAGCTGTGACTCAAACCTGTCCAGTTCTTCATTCTCAGCCATAGCTCATCTTCACTGCATACTAGTTGTGTAGTCTGAGATGGTTGCCTGTCTCTCCAATTCTCAATTTCATCACCTCCAAGATGATAAATGTCTACCTGCCTCCAGTTATGCCAGCATAAACCACACACCACACAACCCAGATATGTCGATACCCCTCTGCCCCTGAAGTATTCCTTTTTAGATAATTCCAGGAGCACAGGAAGGTGGGGCAGCCAAGACACTTGTGACTCTATAAATGAAAGGCTAAGGTGGAGGATGCTGCCAACCCAATGATCTTTAATATTTGAATCATAGGGTACAGCTTGGGGCCTGGCCACCTCTTCTTTCTCTCTTCCAAGGTATCAGAAATTTAGCTTTCCCAGTCAAGAAGCAATTCCATATAATCAAGAATTTTTATTTCTAAAAGTTCATCTTGGCCCAAAGATGAGAAATCTGAGCCAATTCAAGATCTCCTTTTAAAGATATGCCAATTTTGGTTCTGGCTCTGAGGAGAAATAAACCAAAGGGATTGCATTTGAACTGCTGTATGCTCAAGTTCAACCAACAAGGGCGGACCCTCGAGGGAGACACTGCGCTGGGCTCATGATCTCAGAGACTAATTTTAGAATTAAGAATTAAGTGGTGAAACAGGTTACTGTCTTTTGTAAAATTTCTTCATTAAACTTTAAAAGGCTATATCCCTTTTTCTAGTTTCACTGCATCTGTAAATTTTAGGCCTTTATCATTTTTTACCTGGATGCAGTCCAGGTAAAGAGGGGGCTTCCCTGCTGCAGGCCTCATCCCATTCAGTCCACCACCCTTCATATGACTACCAACCTGGCCTCTCCAAAGTGCAAATTGTACAGAATCCAGGCCAACTTATAATTCATTTCCATCTTATAAGCAGAGAGCATGAAGCCTCATTTGTTTGGCTTAACCCATGTTTCTTGCTTCTTATCTGGACTCTTTCCCTAACACTGCTTTCACCTTCATTAATCTGTTCCCTGTTCCTTAGATAAATCAACTTGAATTGTCTGCCTTCATCATCCACTCAGTGAACCTCAATTCATTTTTTAAGAACAACACAACTTGACAAAAGCTTGAAGCTTTTTGCCGGCACCCCTCCCACACACCTCCAGGCTATATAAATCCCATCCCATTCCCACTGCTTTTTTGTCTGTACTTCCACAGCAGTCCGTATCACACAGCAATCAGACCGGACAGGGGAAACCTTTCTATCTTTGTTTCTATTCCATACAAATCCCTTTGTGAATTCTTCTGGTTCCATAAGGTGTAACGTTGTAAGTACTCTAAACTATAAGAGAACTTGGAAATGAATTTTAACAAGTCCTTCATTTCCCTAGTTAAGAAGTGTGACACATTTATTTATTCATTAATTGAACTCTCATGCTAAATAATTTATTGAGAACTTACTATGTGATTGCTTCTTAGTGATGGGAATGCAAATGTAAATAAGACAGGAAAGGCTACTCTGGTAGTACTAGGCTAACAATCTGGAAGCAGTGTAAGAAATGGGAAATAACTGGGTAAGAAGTTAAATATGATAATTTAAGATAGTTATAGTTCCATGAACAGATAACACAGTGATAATTACTTAATTACAAAATAAATTCAAATGTAAAATGTCAAATTTTGAAAACATTCAGTATATAGCTAGACATTTACAGGTAGCCTTAAAAAGTAAGTAAGCTAGGTTTTCCACATATAGTATCATATCATCTGCGAAGAGTGATAGTTTGACTTCTTCTTTGCCAATTTGGATGCCTTTAATTTCCTTTTGTTGTCTGATTGCTGAGGCTAGGACTTCTAGTACTATGTTGAATAGCAGTGGTGATAACGGGCATCCCTGCCGTGTTCCCGACCTTAGCGGAAAAGCTCTCAGTTTTTCTCCATTGAGAATGATATTTGCGGTGGGTTTTTCATAGATGGCTTTGATAATATTGAGGTATGTGCCCTCTATCCCTACACTTTGAAGAGTTTTGATCAGGAAGGGACGCTGTACTTTGTCAAATGCTTTTTCAGCATCTATGGAGAGTATTATATGGTTCTTGTTCTTTCTTTTATTAATAATACTATATGTGGAAAACCCAAAAGACTCCACTCCAAAACTGCTAGAACTTGTACAGGAATTCAGTAAAGTGTCAGGATATAAAATCAATGCCCAGAAATCAGTTGCATTTCTCTACACCAACAACAAGACAGAAGAAAGAGAAATTAAGGAGTCCATCCCATTTACAATTGCACCCAAAACTATAAGATACCTAGGAATAAACCTAACCAAAAAGACTAAGAATCTGTACACAGAAAACTATAAAGTACTCATGAAAGAAATTGAGGAAGACACAAAGAAATGGAAAAATGTTCCATGCTCCTGGATTGGAAGAATAAATATTGTGAAAATGTCTATGCTACCTAAAGCAATCTACACATTTAATGCAATTCCTATCAAAGTACCATCCATTTTTTTCAAAGAAATGGAACAAATAATCCTAAAATTTATATGGAACCAGAAAAGACCTCGAATAGCCAAAGCAATATTGAAGAAGAAAGCCAAAGTCGGTGGCATCACAATTCCGGACTTCAAGCTCTATTACAAAGCTGTCATCATCAAGACAGCATGGTACTGGCACAAAAACAGACACATAGATCAATGGAACAGAATAGAGAGCCCAGAAATAGACCCTCAACTCTATGGTCAACTAATCTTCGACAAAGCAGGAAAGAATGTCCAATGGAAAAAAGACAGCCTCTTCAATAAATGGTGTTGGGAAAATTGGACAGCCACATGCAGAAAAATGAAATTGGATCATTTCCTTACACCACACATGAAAATAGACTCAAAATGGATGAAGGATCTCAATGTGAGAAAGGAATCCATCAAAATCCTTGAGGAGAACACAGGCAGCAACCTCTTCGACCTCAACCGCAGCAACATCTTCCTAGGAACATCGCCAAAGGCAAGGGAAGCAAGGGCAAAAATGAACTATTGGGATTTCATCAAGATCAAAAGCTTTTGCACAGCAAAGGAAACAGTTAACAAAACCAAAAGACAACTGACAGAATGGGAGAAGATATTTGCAAATGACATATCGGATAAAGGGCTAGTGTCCAAAATCTATAAAGAACTTAGCAAACTCAACACGCAAAGAACAAATAATCCAATCAAGAAATGGGCAGAGGACATGAACAGACATTTCTGCAAAGAAGACATCCAAATGGCCAACAGACACATGAAAAAGTGCTCCACATCACTCGGCATCAGGGAAATACAAATCAAAACCACAATGAGATACCACCTCACACCAGTCAGAATGGCTAAAATGAACAAGTCAGGAAATGACAGATGCTGGCGAGGATGCGGAGAAAGGGGAACCCTCCTACACTGTTGGTGGGAATGCAAGCTGGTGCAACCACTCTGGAAAACAGCATGGAGGTTCCTCAAAATGTTGAAAATAGAACTACCCTATGACCCAGCAATTGCACTGCTGGGTATTTACCCTAAAGATACAAACGTAGTGATCCGAAGGGGCACGTGCACCCGAATGTTTATAGCAGCAATGTCTACAATAGCCAAAGTATGGAAAGAACGTAGCTGTCCATCAACAGACGAATGGATAAAGAAGATGTGGTATATATACACAATGGAATACTATGCAGCCATCAAAAGAAATGAAGTCTTGCCATTTGCGACGACGTGGATGGAACTAGAGGGTATCATGCTTAGCGAAGTGAGTCAATCGGAGAAAGACAACTATCATATGATCTCCCTGATATGAGGGAGAGGAGATGCAACATGGGGGCTTAAGGGGGTAGGAGAAGAGTAAATGAAACAAGATGGGATTGGGAGGGAGACAAACCATAAGTGACTCTTAATCTCACAAAACAAACCGAGGGTTAATGGGGGGAGGGGGGTTGGGGGGGTGGGATTATGGACATTGGGGAGGGTATGTGCTATGATGAGTGCTGTGAAGTGTGTAAACCTGGCGATTCACAGACCTGTACCCCTGGGGATAAAAATATATGTTTATAAAAAATAAAATTAAAAAAAAAAAAAAAAAAAAAAAAAGTAAGTAAGCTAGGAAAATAACACATGGTTCTCTTAAAATAACAACCAGAAGGGCTTGTGTTCTCTAAGATACAGGAGCTGATAGATAAGAACATTTGTAGATACTATAAGTAGAAAGGCACTGAAAGGAAAAAATTGTCTCACTTTGCCTAATACACAGACAACTATCCAAAAATGTGTCCAAGGAGATATTTGCATCCTATAATTCCTTACATATCCTCTAAACTGCAAATACAATTATGTGTAATTACAAGTAGACATTAATACAGCTTTTCTGTTTATGTGGCCCCCTTACATCTATCTTTAATCCTATGACTATAGAACATCAAATCCTTCAGATTAAGATTGTGTGGAAAGCAAAATGAAATGCAAATTGACTTATACAAAGTTAAATAACATAGAGAAAAATGTTGCTGTTCTAAATAGTTTGAAAAAAAAGACAAAAGGAAAATTTGAAGGTAGGTAAGATATAAAAAGTCTTGAGCGAATAGCATCACCAATGGTAGATTAGGAAACAAACTGAGGGATTTGGAGAGGAGGGGGTGGGGGGGGGTGGGAGGGCCTGGTGGTGGGTATTAAGAAGGACACGTATTGCATGGAGCACTGGGTGTGGTGCGTAAACAATAAATCTTGGAACACTGAAAAAATAAAATTAAATTAAAAAAAAAAGGAAGCTGCAAGCCCTATTCCTCCCCTCCACCTGCCTCCTCCTCCCAAATATCAAAAAACAAAAAGAAAAACAAAAAACAAACAAAACAAACAAACAGAAATTTAGCTGAACTAATCTTATAAGGGTTCTGGAATACAAAAGGGTCCAGTAACTAAGTAAACACCCAATCAAGAAATACACACACACATACACACACGCACATACACACTTTAAGAATGGTAGAAAATTTCATGATATTTTCCCACACATATGCCCTTTCCTTTGGCACATGGTCTTGCTCTGAAAGAGCCGGCAGCCCAGATCCCATATCCCTTCCTCAAACTGTAGTGAACAGACAAACTGTAGTGAACAGACAAACCTTCCCGGCAATGTTCTAACCTGTCTAGATGCTGCATGATGGACTGGTCTCTGTCTCATCTAAATATAGGAAGAGCATTTGACACCACTCATGAAAGCTGCAGGGGGACTACAGACTGTCAGACACCTGGAACAAGAGGGCACATATAATAGACTGTCTAAGATCCTGAGATGTTGGCATGCGACTCCTTGGGAAATGAAGATATTTGAAAATAGCCATGTATATGAGGGAAACATGAAAAGCCATAGGCATTGTCAGGCAAGACACATGCTCAGAAAAGAAGAGAAGAACTGAGAAGAACTTAAGCTTTTATCCTGTGCTGATTCTTAGGTTGGGAGCATATCTAGCTAATCAGTGAAGGACTGCCTCAGCTCAGAGCCAGTCTGCGAAGACAGGGGGTGTTTTTGTTTTTGTTTTTGTTTTTGAATGTCTAGTTTTCATCAAAAGATCATAAGACAAGAGATAGTACTAAAAATAATAAAATAAATTTAGCCAATGAAATAAAAAACTTGTACAATGTCAACTATAAAATATCACTGAAAGAAATTAAATAAGACATAAATTAATGGAAAAATATTCTGTGTTTATGAATCAGAAAATGCTAAGATGTCAATACTATGAAAAGTGATCTATAGATTTTAATGCAATCCCTATCAAAATCCAAACATCATTTTTCGCAGAAATATAAAGACCCATCCTAAAATTCTTAAATACAATCATGAGACCCAAATAAGCCAAAATTATCATTAAAAGAGAAGAACAAAGTTGAAAAACTCAAATCTGCTGATTTAAAAAAATTATTACAAAGCTATAATAACCACACTAGTGCTGTAGTAGCATAAAGACAGATGTATGGACCAACTGAATAGAATAAAGAGTCAAGAAATAAACCTCCATGTATTTGGTCAAAGGATTTTCAACAAGGGTGCCAAGACCATTCAGTTGGGATATACAACAGACTTTTCAACAAATGGTACTGTGCTAACTAGGTATCTACAAGCAAAAGAATGAAATTAGACCCTTACCTTATTTTATATACATAAATTAACTCATAATCAATCAAAAACCTGAACATAAGAGCTAAAGCTATAAAAGTTTTAGAGGAATACAGGAGAAGAGTGTCATGACATTGGATTTTGCAATGATTTCTTGGATATGACACCAAAAGCAAAAGCAACAAAGGAAAATTGGCCTTTATCACAAACAAAAACCTTTGTGCATTGGGGTGCCTGGGTGACACAGTTGGTTAAGCATCTGAATCTTGGTTTTGGCTGATATAGTGATCTCAGGGTTGTGAGATTGAGCCCCACAACTCAGAGTCTACTTGAGTTTCTCTCTCCCTCTCCCTCTGCCCACCTGCTCTCATCCCCTGTGTTTGCTCTCTCTTTCTCTCTCTCAAATAAATCTTAAAATAAAATAAAAAAAAAAACAAACTTTGTGCATCAAAGGACACTATAGAGAGTGAAGAAAATGACTTACAGAATGGGAGGAAAATATTTGCAAATCAGTGTATCCGGAATATATAAAGGACTCCTATAACTCAACAACTACAAAAACAAAACAACGACCACAAACAAAATTCAAAAACAGGCAAAGGATAAGTCTGGAGAAAACCAGCTGGAAGTCAGCGGTGTGCCACGAGTAATTTGCAGCTTGGTTTATGGGGCCCACTGCCTTCTTCAGAAGGTTTAAGTTACTAACTCTGCATCATTCTATGCCCCCTGCACCCCGACTTCTCAGTTTGCTTACAGGATTGAATCCTGTATGCAAGAAGGACCTACACTAGAAAGATCTTTAGAGGCTAGTGTCTCAGTTTACACCCCATACCTTCCATACCCCAGGCACCACACACACACACACACACACACACACACACACTCTCTCTCTCTCTCTCTCTCTCTCTCTCTCTCTCTCTCTCCCTGGTCCTTAAAGAGGCTGATATGATCAAGGGGGCTTTGCCCCTGGGTAGTCCTTCACTGACATCTGCAGCCCTTGTTGGGGATCTTTTTGGCTGCCTGGAGCACACCTTCCTCTCCATGACCAAGGAGGACTCCTTCTTGTGGTTGCCTCCAACTGCCTGTAGCTTCTGTTCTAGCCTCATGGGAAAGGCTAAGTGCCTAGGCTTCCCCATGGCCCCCCATCCCAGCCACTTTTCACTGACCTGGTGGATATTTAGTCACCACTTAGGGGTTACTCTGCATTATGAATCCATCCTCCTATGCCTGCTCCTCAAGTCCCCAAACCCAGGCCCGGGACAGGTAAGAGCTTCTGCTCTCTTCTATTTTAACTGTACCATTCAAGTACCTCCCTAGAAACCTCAGAAGACAGATTACTTTATAAATTCTTAAAAGCACATGTGGTAATATCTGAGTCATCATTACAACATTATTCAGTCAGTTAAGAGTGCTTGGGGAAAAAACAACATGAAATAAATCTTCATTGTAAAGGCATCTTTCATTTCCAGCAAGCGATTAGCTTTCACTGAATCATCAATTTTATTTTGTTATGTGGCTAAAACTAATTTTTCTAATTAAAAACCATGCACAAAGCTAAGTAAACTTGCTTCATCCTGTAGAAATAAGTCCTGCTCTAACAATCCTAAATATGCTGAGTGAGCAATCCCCCAGGAGTGACAAGACTCAGGATTGTGAAACAGGAAGGTGTGGGTCCTGTCATCACATTTCCAGCCTTGCAGGAACACTGAAGCCCACCAGGACCACCAAGGCATCACATGTGTGAGGCCAGCCCGTCTTCCCCTCCTGCGCATCGTCATGCTGATTCACTACAGAAAACTACCTGCAGAGAGGGGGCCCTGGAAGTTCATTATCTTACTGCTGCTGGCTCAGGCTGGTACAGGGGATATTCACGGCCACTGTGACA
Source organism: Enhydra lutris kenyoni (assembly GCF_002288905.1). Taxonomy (NCBI): domain Eukaryota; kingdom Metazoa; phylum Chordata; class Mammalia; order Carnivora; family Mustelidae; genus Enhydra; species Enhydra lutris. The sequence goes on from NW_019154118.1 coordinate 228,960, forward strand.
AATTCCTCAGATTCTGGCCCAGGTAGAAAGCTGGGACCATAGGAGATGGGGCCGGGAAAGAAGCAGCTCCTGAAACCGGGATTCCTCCCTAAGGCTTGTTTCCCTGAGAGATTCATCCACAACTTGTGGGTTAATCTCCCAGGCTCCAGGGCACAGAAGGGGGAATGGGTAGTGCTGAGAGACAGTGGAGGAGAGGGGTGGGTAGGGAGGAATTAGGGATCAGCATTTATTAAGAGCCACTGTGTGGGGAAAGGTACTGAGGATCAGATGAGTGGAACTGAGAGAGAAGGTGATAACGAGCTGAGCCAAGAGAGCCTTATGGTTTCACCCTGTGGCCACATCAGACTAAGTACAAAAGATAAGAATAAAAGCAGAAATAGATTTGATCTTTGCCTAGGACTGATCTGTAGCTAAGTCTTCAAAGAAATGGTTGGTCTCGCTTTTGTGTCCTCTCTCCTCTCAGAGGAATATGACCACAGCCTACTGACCCATGGAGCAGATGCAGTAGAAGACTTAAGAGCCAGGCAAGCACTTCCTTAGCACCAGGCCTGTGCACAGTGGGGAGCATTGGCAGTGGGAGACACTGTGTGTATAGACATTATAGGTGGGCTGGTGGTGACCCACACCCCTTCAAAGACCACTCACCAACTAGGATTCTACCCAGAACCCTGGGCTTTCCTGGCACTGGGCTGTCCCTCTGAAAGAAAAGCTTTAATATATATATCATTTTTATTTATATCACATTTTATTATATTTTAAATTTTTAATATAATATACAACATATATTTTAATATTATGTTTATGTATGTTGTATATAATATTATTATATTACACAAAAAAATGTTTTCCCTGGTTTTAATTAAACATATTAGGCAAAGCCCAGGACTTAACATTTTTCCCTCTCAATGGAAAACTGAGTGAAAATCCAGTCCATTCTGGCAGCCATGTAAATTGCTGTTGTGCTTTCAGGCCCTTCTGACCACACAAATGGCTCCAGTCTGGGTGAAACCAGCCCCTCCTTGATGATTGCCAGGAAGCCCCTGTGCCAGGAATCTGTTTCAATGATAGCTGGGCTGGAGTTGCAGAAGACTGAGATGCCTGTTCCTGGTGCTGTGACAGAAGACAAGCACATCTCTCCCAGCCTCCCCGCCTGGTGTGCCCCACACAGACACAAACAGACACATGCACGTGCATACACACACACACACACACACACACACACACACACACACACACACAAATGCATTCAGGTGAACACACATGTGCACACACATGCACACACACATTCTGTTGGCCTGTGCATTCCTGGTTCCTTCATCCCAACCTCAGATCTCTACTTCTAGGCTGGGATCACTGAGACACAAAAAACAGCAAACTTAAAAATGGGGTTTTAGTACGCCAAGAGTAAGGACTACTGCCTATCTTGACTCCTTTGACTGTCTTGGGTATACGTTGGGGAGGCTACATAAACGCCACACATTTAATGGGCTCTTTCTCCTGTCTTCTTTAAAGGCCACTGTCACTTGAAACTGCCCATCACTCCCTTTCCATTTTCTCTTCCCACCAAATCATGACTCGATTATACCCCGAAGTCTAAATGCATATTTTGACCCAGGCTTCACTGCAGATTGTTTCCCTAAAAGGAATGTCCAGTTAGTGCCTACATTGAAACAGGATCCTGTGAACCTCATAATCAACCCCTGTACTCTCTGGTAGTTGAAGGACCAGTAGGAGCTACAGAGAATATCCTAGGTGCTCTCAATGCAGTCCCTCTGAACTAGGTGGCCCTGCTGCAGCTGGGAAGGGGGAGGGAGGCCCCTCTGCACAGACCTCCTTTGGGATGAAAGAATTGTCCTAATTTTAGAGGGAGCACTGATGACCCTAGATTTTTTTGTTCAGGGACCAGAAAGTATGTGGGAACATAGCAGTTCATCTCATGGAGGAAACTTTCTGCTGCCTCTGAGGAGAAATGGGGGAAGGGAGGGGAGGTAGCAGGAAGGAAGGAAGAGAGAAGAAGCGAGGAAGAGAATCTTGCAAGGATAATGTTCTGGCTGGCAGAAGAGTCTCACTGGAAATTGTCAAGGGAGTCTAAGGCGAGTATTTGTATCTGATAATAAAGCCCCTCTGATAACAAAGAGAAGGTGCTAACTGCCTGCCCAGGCTGTCCCCAGGATCCCTCGTATTCCAGCCAGGAGATTTCAGGTCCTTTAGCAGACACTCCAGACTGAGGTTAGAGAGGAACACATGCTGTAAGAGCCTGCAGATCAGAGGCGCAGTTCTCCATATGCTTCTCTTAGGGATGCCTGCTTTACAATTACACCCAGGGAGGCACCTGGGTGGTTCAGGTCATGGTCTCAGGGTCCTGGGATCAAGCCCCGCATCAGGCTCTCTGCTTGGTGGGGAGCCTGCTTCCCACCCTACCCCGCTTGCCTCTCTGCCTACTTGTGATCTTTGTCTATCAAATAATAAAATCTTTAAAAAATAAAAATAAAATTACACCCAGGATTTCATTATGACCAAGTGATAACACAGAAAGGTAATGCCATTGAAATATGAATTTAGAAATGCCTGGGACTCAGTCAGTTAAGTGTCTGCCTTCGGCTTATGTCATGATCTCAGGGTCCTGGGATGGAGCCCTTGTCAGGCTCTCCGCTCAGCGACAAGTCTGCTTCTCCCTCTTCCTCTCCCTCTGTGGTCTCTTTCACTCTCTCTCTCAAATAAATAAAATATTTTTTAAAAAAAGAAAAGAAAAAGAAATAAGAATCTACTACTTGTTTCTAGAGAGAAGGTGGCATGATGCCATGCCATTGAGGGCCATGTGGGGAGTACCAGCTTTTGGTCAAGAGACAGAGACAGAAGGGTAGGAAAAGTGTAGGCCAGAATTTTTATTGGGATTTCTGAAGAAAAGCAAGATAAGACATAGTGAACAGTTAAGGAGTGGCTAGTTTGAATAATTCCAGTCATCTCTGGGTTCTGGAGGTGGTCTATAGTTATCTGGTACCTGTCCTGGTGTCGCTTAGGACAGAATATTGGCTCCTTGTAGGTGAGTTAGATAAAGGAGATGGTTGGGGGTATAGGCTCCAGATTGCTGGATTTGTTTATATAAAGCTGCTCTCAGCCATGCCCTTTGCTTTAGGAACTGGCTAGCCCTGGGAGGGCAGTCTTTCCCCAGATCTATAAAGCTCCCAAGTGGCAGAGCATCAAGAATATAGAGAACAAGAAAATATAGGTAATGTAACTGGCCTTGTGATGAATGGGTACCAAAAAGACAAAGATTCTAAGAAAGCACAGTCAGTGCAATGTCTGGCTGGAGAGGGAACAGGCAAGAGCTGAGCAGGAACAGGCTAAGGGTTATACTAAGGAACTATTTTGTCTTGTAGTCCTGTAGGAAAGGATTAGGATCACCAGATTTAACAAATACAAATACGGGACACCCAGTTATATTTGAATGACAGATAAGCAACACATACATACATACAATACATAAGTATGTGTCAGGTCATATTTGGTACCTACTCATACAAAAAAGAATGTTTATCAGGCATTAAAGTTTAAGTGGGCATGCTATATTTTATCTGGGAATCCTAGAAAAGGAGATAATGAGTCTTTGTATTAAGCAATAATTCATTCGGAGTCAGCCAGCATTTACTGGACATCTTGTATGTGGTAGGTACTGAACAAGGCCAAATAGAAAATGCAGAGAAGAAAATAGGACCCAGGATCCCCTCTGTCTCAGTCTAGTTCACAATCACACATTACTCACTTGGATTTGACCCTAGAGGTATTAAGTATTAAGGTAGAAGACACAATGAGTGTGGAAGTTTGAGGGCTAGGGATAGATCATTCTAGTGAAAGGGATTAGGAAGGCTTTTTAAAGAAGTGAGACTTGACTTGGGCTGTGGGCAGGTGGGAAGGGGGATGAGGCTTTGGGGAGGAGATGACATTTAACATTCAGGGAGTATTATGGGTGAGGGCTCAGGGCAGTGGAATAGAGAGCATACCAAGTCATTCTGTTTGTTACAGTGTGACTTACTGGCACAATAAGTCAATTCCAACAGAAAATCCCTGCTTATGAACAGAGAAAGGTATCACAAAAAGCTTTGGAAAATCAATGTGTTCATTACAATGAAGCTGCTGGAGCAGCTATGGTTCTTGGGCCTTGAATTCCTCCATGACCCAAATGTAAAGTTTTTATTTTGACTGCCTTCTACTCATTTACTTTTCATAACTGGGTTGACCTGGGGCAGGGACAGCATTGGGCATTCTTTGGCAGCCTGACAAAGAGTCTGCCTGCCCACCTATTTCTAGTGAGAACAAAAGACCCCAATGATTAGACAGACAACTAACTGATAAGATGGAGTTCCTCATGTTAAGGTAGAGAAACTAAAATTTTAATCAGTTCTAATCACAATGAGGAATCAAACCAGTTAGCACAACCTGAAAAGAAAAGCTTGCATAAAATTCAGCTAAATTCACAGAAAGGCCCCTGCAACAAATCTTATCATACTCATCAGTGGCTTCCACAACCAGAAGTTGCTACCAGAAATAGCAAGCTGTACCCTGTTCATCACTCTGCTCTTGAAGTTTGGAATTTGGGATCTGAGTCTGATTAATCTTGACCATGAAACTTGTGGATTTTGCCTATTTAACCCAAAGCCTAAACTCTCTCCTTCTGAGTGTACTTCTAGTTTGTAGCCACAGGCTCTATGTCCCAGGTTTGTAAACTGTATGGGCAATAAAGCTTTCCTTGCATCTGTCCAAATCTTTGCATTCCAATCATTTTTTGACCCCAGGAAAGAGGGCTGCTGAGTGCCAGCAATCACGAAATCAGGTAAAGAGAGTTTTTGATATTGTTTTAAACCAGCATGCTAAAACTTCAGTAGCATGACCTGCAGTGCAGACCTTTGAAGACCTGTGGGATCCTGAAGGGCTGAGCTCAGCTCAAAACACCAGCCCATAGGATCCATGCCACAGGGTCTGACAGGTGCAGTGACTATTCTCTGTTCTAGTCACATTCCCTTCTTTTGCAGCGTGTGTGTGTGTGTGTGTGTGTGTGTGTGTGTGTGTGTGTGTGTATGAGTATGTGATTGCAGGCTCTGCCTTTAGCATTGTCAGGCTGGCTTTCTGTATTTCATTTGCACACAGGGACTATTCCAGGCATGTTGTCTTGTGTGACATGAAGAGACTAGCCCTGAGAAATTAAAAATGAGAGCTCGATCCATACCCACCCTCTACAAACACACACAATTCACTGTCCTTTATCTAGAAATTCATATTTGAGGGATGAACCTTTTAAATGAAACCAGACTTGGCAAAAGGAGGGAGTGTTTGTCCTTTGTCCTGGCTGTGGCAGCTAGAATAAGAAACAGGTGGACACAAAGAGCCTGAAGGGAAGTGACATGTGATAGTGCCCATTCTGAAATCAAAGTGTAGAGAGGCAGGGAACATTAAAAGGTAATAATGTCTTCACAGCAAATCAATGGGGAAAAATTCGAACAGGTTCCCTTTATAATGTTTCTTCTGTGGATGTCTGGGTGGCTCAGTCGTTTAAGCGTCTGCCTTCAGCTCAGGTCATGATCCCAGGGACCTGGGATCAAGCCCCACATCCGGCTCCCCACTCAGCAGGGTCCTGCTTCTCCCTCTGCCTGCTGCTCTCCCTGCTTGTGCTCTCACTCTCTCTCTGACAAATAAATAAATGAAACCTTAATAAAATAAAATAATAAAATAAAATATTTCCTCTGCCTAAGTCATATGACCAAACAATAACCCTGAAAGCTAAGAATTGCCTTAGGCCCTTGAATAGACAACTTTGTGTATACATGTTCGTGTGTAGGCAAACTAAACACCAGAAACTAACTTTCCTCCAAAAAAGTATAACTCTCTGGAATGTAATAAAGTACATAATATCAGCTACTTACCTTATTTCTCTGTCTTCTTTCACTGGTCTTATTTATTGAACATTTATAATCAACCAGACACTGGATTAGATAGTGAGGACCTGATAGAGAGTAAGACACATTTCCCGACCCCAAAGAGTTCACCATCTAGTGTGGGTACACTAGACATGAAACAGACACAAAACAAATAAAAACACACATGTTTAATTTAGAATTTGTGGCAATGTTTTGATGCAAAAGAGCAACCTGTGAGAGAAAATCATAGGGCAGACATAGTTTGTTCGCTTACTTGCTTACATATTTGTTTTAGTTGGGGGAAGGGGCAGCTGTTAGGGTTGACCTCTTCATGGGGATGGCACCCATTCACTCTTAAATCAATATTTCACAGATGTTTTTGAGCATCTATTTGTCTGATGCTGAGACATAGCTGTGAACTGAACCTATGAAAATCCTTGTCCTCAAAAGAGACAAAAAGGAAATAAATAAGTAAATGTTATCTTACTCTGGAAAATGGCAACTAGTATGAAGAGGCCAAGAGGAAAGGGACAAGAGTTGATGGAGAGAAGGGACACCACTTGGGACTCCTTTGCCCAATTTTGATGGGGAGACATAAAATAATAAGAAGTAACAGAGACTGGGTGCTCAAAAGCTTCATGGATGAGGGCCTATGTCATGGCACCAGGTAGGCTACTGGGAGCAGCAGAAGTGTTAGCTGAGGGTGAGGAGAATCAGAGTGGAGTGTAGCTGAGGGTGAGGAGAATCAGAGTGGAGTGTAGAAACGGAAATGACATGTTTACGCTGTAACCTCAACACCAGCTACAGCAGTGGGGACTACACTTCTCATTTATCTTCTTGTTTTAAGTTTCCTCCAGTAAGGCAGGTTCACTGGAATCCTGTAGGAGCTTCTCCCAGAATTTATATGAGGGAGTGGATCTTGGGAAGATAAATAGTGTCTCATGTTTTAGCAGGAATTTTCTGGTTTCTCTGTAAATAGTACACTGAAGGGAGGCAAAAGTAGAGGCAGAGAGTCCTGAGATTAGCAAAAGTTAAGGGGGGTTAGGGGAGAGAATTGTATGGAGAAGGGACACAGGAATTTTTTCCATTCTTCTTGACTTCCTGCATACCCTCTCCAAGTGCCCAAGTCTCTTTGTAAAACTGAAGAACACAGGGCTAAAATCGTACAGATGCATAGCAACTGCTAATGACAAATGTGGCATCCTAAATTCACAGAAAGGGAAAAGCCTTTATGTGGCAGGGAAAAGATTGGTTTTCGAACTGGAACACATGGATTCAAGGCCCCAAATCTATAACTCACCAACTGTATGACTTTGGGCAATGACTCAGCCTCTCTTAGAGCTAGATTTCCTAATGGTAAAATGTGAATAATAAAACCTCCAATTCTTTTGTAGTTAGGATCAGTCAGGAAAAATGCAAAAGTATTTAAGGCACTGTGCAGTTATACCATTCAAGAATATTCTCCTTCTCTTCCTGGTACCAGTCCTCAGAGACTTCAAATTTGAGAACTGTTGGGAATTTCTTCTTAAATCTTCTTGAATCTGAGGGTAACAAAAAAAAAAATCTAGTGATACAATGAGTCTGGGGGAGAGACTGAGAATGACTGATGAGGTGTACACATATGGAAGAAGATTATAAGTGCTCAGCTAGGAATAAGAATGCTCTAGTTTTGTGGTTGTACTTTTGTGTTTCATTTTTTTTTTAAATTTTATTTTTCATAAACATATAATATCTTTTTATCCCCAGGGGTACAGGTCTGTGAATCGCCAGGTTTACACACTTCACAGCACTCATCATAGCACATACCCTCCCCAATGTCCATAATCCCACCCCCCCCAACCCCCCTCCCCCCGTTAACCCTCAGTTTGTTTTGTGA
>NW_019154118.1:241747-296975 GCF_002288905.1 Enhydra lutris kenyoni
TCCCGCTACCTGAAGTAGTCTCAGCCTGCTACTTCTCCGCCATCTTGACTCCTCTCCTTGTGTTTCATTTTTAATTTCAATTTTTATTTATAACTAAAGAAAATAAGTTTGAATTCCAACAAGAAGAACATAAACAGAAAACAAAAGTCACCTTATGTTAGAAGAGAGTGAGACCTTAGAGAAGATTATTGAGATGCCTGTAAAGTTTCCTATTACAGGTACGTTAATAAAAATAGAGAAGAGTAATTTTACTGAATGTAGGAGGAGGAATAAATGAGTGTGTGCTGTCTACACCTAGGCTAAGGATTCCAGAAGCAAAGGAAGAAAAAAATAGAAGAAACAGAATACTTTTGCTATTTATGTAGTTTATTTTAATTTGTACATGTAAGTCCTCAACTTTAACTCCCAAAAGTACTTGAAGTAACTTACAAGTAAAAGACAGATTCTAAGTTGGACTTACGTTGGAGGGAAAAATGCACATTGGATCATGATTTTGACCAAACAAACCTATCACTTGAGCTGCTTCTCTGGATGGAGGTGACCAGTCTACTTACCTGTGAGCCTAGTCTTGATAGGCTTGGCTCCAGGACAATAGGGTCAATGAGCCCTACACTTCCATTAATTATTTCCCTGATGCTGATTTTTCTCTTTCTTAGGATCAGAGCAGCAGAAGGGGAACTCTTGCTAAACTTTTCCATAATGTTTCTATGGAAACCATGGGCTCTTTGGCAGATTCCCCAGTGGCTGTGGAACGGAGGTTCTTCATAATTGCTTTTGCACACCTTAGAACACTGTCCCTGGGAGCAGAGGGATACCTACAATGGTTTCCTGGGTGACTGCAGCTTCTGCTTTATAAACCAGAGTGAGTGATTCACACCTAGCTTGGCTTGATCACTCTGCTGCACCAGTTATGGGAGAGGAAGTGCAGGATACCCTTTACCTAAATGTTCCCTCCCAAAGGCATTGTGGTTATAGGGACAACCCCCAGCAAGTTATAAAGGTTGGATGCTAGAAGAATACACTAAGAAAGGAAGATTCTGATTCACATGGCCAAGGATGGGAGCTTTAATTCTCCTGAAGAGTCTGTTTGGGTCACAAAAAAGCCAGAAGTTACTGGTAAAAGATAATTTAGTTTAGGAGACTAAAAATGCCGAGTAGAAAATGAACCAAGTAAGATATCATAGGTAGCATCATGGCAGTAACTGGAAGGAAACTAACCAAAAGTAATTTTAGACCTCCTACACACTTGAGATTCTATGACAGCATGATTTTTTAGCTGAAAGGATGCATATTGAAGCAAGTGATTCACCTTTTGCATGCCCTGTCCTCGTACAAATAATATTGACATAATACAAGGGAACTTCTGAGCCATGAAAAGCCTTCCAGTATCAGATAGGTTATTCCTCTCTTCCACGTAGAAGTAAAAATATAGCTAAATATCCTGTTTTTAAAATGGCTCAGTGAGGTGACTCTAAATCCTGGCCCACCCTCAGTGGACACATACATCTTAATTTTTATAAAATTTTATTTTCACACTTAGATGCAGAAATATTAACTATATATTTTTTTAAACAGGCATCTGAATTACACCTCAGACCTTCTCAATCAGAATTTTCCAGGATGAGCCCTAATGATATAAATGTATAAATCTCCAGATGACTTTGAAGCACAGTGGGATGGAGAGTCACTGATCTCATGTAAACCCATCCTGCTATAATACCACACTGTGACTTGTGCCTGTACTTGGTGAGAATAGAGCTCAACTCAACATCCCTGACATGACATCTCTGATAATGTGCCATGAGTCCACCACTGCCCTTCAACCTCATCTGCCCCGCTCTGGGACTGTGGGGCTCTCATAGGAATGCTCAGGGTCTCTCAAACCAATAGTGCAGGTACTAAGAACAGGAGGCAGTAAAGCAGGGGTGTCTAAGATGACTTGGTGAGCCAAAAATGAAGGGTGCTGAGGAGTATTAAGATGCAGGATAGGAAGGGACAAGATGGCAGGGAAGTAGGAGGAGGTGCTGTTTCAACCTGTACCCTAAAGTGGGCTGATTACCTACCAAAGGTCTCTGATCACCCATGGAATCAGCCTGAGATTAGAATTATACACTTCTGGATCTCTATGGGGGCAGAAGATGCCAGTGGGCAGGTAAAGTGGAGTGGGAACGTCGGACTGATATCGGAAGATAAACAAAAGGGGGAGAGAGCCACCAGAAGCGACCCATTGGAAAGTAATACCCCAATATGAGAGTGCCCTGCGATTGGGGACCAGCATTAACTTGGAGTCTGGTTGAAAGCTCAAAAAGAGCAAAGGATCATGGGGGGGAGGGAATTGTGGGAATCGGGGCAGTTAGGGGCAGGAGCTTAAGTCCCCAGACCCAGGACAGCCACCCCTGGCGCTGAGCCAGAGATAGTGCGGTGAAGAAACCAGATCTTGGTCCCTGAGCTGCCAGAGCACCTGAGAGTGTCTGGGTGGCAGCTCCAGTGAGGGGCAGGGAGCCTTGGCAGCCAGCAGAATCACAGCCTTTTGCACTCTGCACGCACATGTCATGCTACCAGCGTCTGAGTCACAACCCACATTCTCCCCTGAGAGAGGTGTGTGCAGGTACCAGCCAGTGCTCTCTCAGACCCAGAGAATCTGAGCACTCCCAGCCCGGGGCCAGCGGGAAAATCTCAGTGTGCTATCGTTGCTTGGAACCTCTCTGGCAGTCTGGAGCTGCCCAGACAGCCGCAGCTATCGCGGTTTTGGGTACAAGTGGGAGTTCCTGTGACCCCAGAGACCATGACTGGGAACGTGCTCTGCAAGTGGCTGAGGGGGAGTCTATGTCCTCTGGAGCACCCAGAGGGGAACAGACATAGGCTTCTCTCTGAGAGGGAGGTCTGGAGGCAGTTTTCTTTCCTCTAAATCTCCAAAAACCATCAAAAGCTGCCAAAGTGAGAGAGAAAACAAATGAACAAACAAAAAAAAAACCTCCAGAGAACAAAAGCCTGAATAAACAGTTTCCTCATGTTGGGTCCCTGGTCAAAGGAACGAGACTGATACAAAGCGAAGGTCAAGAAAAGTTTTATTTCGCACCAAGCATCAAGAATCAAACTGACCAGTCAGGGCCAACTCTTACAAAGAGGTGACCCTTCCCCGCCTCACAGACTAACTTTTATAGAGCAAAAGCCATGTGGTTGAGCCTGGCTACACACAGGTGGCCAATGAGATTACAATTTACCCTAGCCTATCACCTTGGTCAGAATTGGTGCCCAAAAGGCGGGCCCCACTCTCCCTGGTAGCTAGGGAGACAGTATGCGTGCTCCACTGATTGGATGTCTCCACCTGGCCTGACCTGCCCTTGTAACTGGGCTTTGTAAGTAAGTTCCTCTGGGAGGGGCAGGGTCAATCTAAGTTTCAATCTAAGTTTACTGCATAAACAACAAAATGGCTCCCTCTGGCTAAGTAGGCCCTTACACTCAGAGCCCACGCCCTTGATGGGGGCAGGAGGACTTAACTCAGGGAACAGTGCCTGAAAAACCACGTGGGAGGCCCCTCCCCCAGAACTGCCAGAGAGGTCTTTTTTTTTTTTTTTTCCCTGTCTCCCTCTCTCTTTCTCTCTGTTTTTCTTTTTTCTTTCTTTTGGGTGAGGGACTCTTGATTGCTCAGAAGTGTTCCAGGGTGCAACTTGCCTGCATCACAGTCGATACATTCAACTACATCCGTTCAGCCATCTCTCACCAAGATGACTAGGAGGAGGAATGCCCAGAGGAGAAAAATTCAGAGGCTGGGCCTTCTACAACAAGCTAATGGCTATGGACATAGACAATATGTCGGAAAGGGAATTCAGGCTAACAATTATCCAGGCAATAGCTAGGTGGGAGAAAGCCATGGATGACAAAATGGAATTTTGATTAGGGCAGAAGTGAAAGCCACCATGGATGATGTTCACAATGTTCTCAATGAGTTCCAATCTAATCTAAATTCTCTAAAAGCTAGGGTAACTGAGATAGAAGATAGAATTAGTGATCTGGAGGACAAAGAAATAGAGGAAAGGGATCAAGAGGAAGCCTGGAACAAACAGCTTAGAAGCCATGAAAAGAATTAGGGAAATAAATGATGCCATGAAATGTACCAACGTCAGAATTATTGGAATCCCTGAGGGGGAGGAGAAAGAAAGAACTGTAAGAAGATACAGTTGAACAAATTCTCCATGAAAATTTTCCCAATCTTGCAAATGGAACCAGTGTTCATGTACTAGAGGCAGAAGGTCTCCCCCCAAGATTATAGAATCTAGAAAGACCTCAAGACCCCTGATAATGAGAATGATGACTCATAATTGTAGACAGGAGCACTTGAAAGCAGCTAGGACAAAAATATTCCTTACATACAAAAGAAAGCCCATCAGAGTAACATCAGACCTATCCACAGAAACTTGGCAAGCCAGAAAGGACTGGCAAGACATATTCAGGGCACTAAATGAGAAGAACATGCAGCCATGAATACTTTATCCAGCAAGACTTACATTCAAAATGGATGGAGAGATAAAGAGTTTCCAAGACTGGCAAGGTTTAAAAGAGTATGCAACCACCAAGCTGACACTGCAGGAAATATTAAGGGGGGGTTCTGTAAAAGAGGAAAAATCCCAAGAATATCATTGAACAGAAATATATGGAGACAATCTATAGAAATAAAGACTTCACAGGTAACACGATGTCAATAAAAACGTATCTCTCAATAATCACTCTCAATGTGAATGGCCTAAATGTGCCCATAAAATGACACAGGATTACAGATTAGAAAAAACATCAGGACCCACCCATATGTTGTCTACAAGAGACCCATTTCGAACCTAAAGATACACCCAGACTCAAAGTGAAGGGATGGAGAAGCATCTTTCATGCCAATGGGCCTCAAAAGAAGAATAAACATTGTTATAATGTCTATACTGCCTAGAGCAATCTATACTTTTAATGCCATTCCGAACAAAATTCCACCGGTATTTTTCAAAGAGCTGGAGCAAATAGTCCTAAAATTTGTTTGGAATCAGAAGAGACCCCAAAATGCTAAGGAAATGTTGAAAAAGAAAAACAAAACTGGGGGCATCACATTACCTTATTTCAAGCTTTACTACAAAGCTGTGATCACCAAGACAGCATGGTACTGCATAAAAACAGACACATAGACCAGTGGAACAGAGTAGAGAGCCCAAATATTGACCCTCAACTCTGTGGTCAAATAATTTTTGACAAAGCAGGAAAAAATATACAGTGGATAAAAGACAGTCTCTTCAATAAACGGTGCTGGAAAAATTGGACAACTATATGCAGAAGAATGAAACTCGACCATTCTCTTACACAGTGCACAAAGATAAACTCAAAATGAATAAAAGACTTCATCAATATCAAAAGCTTCTGCACAGCAAAGGAAACAGTCAAGAAAACAAAGAGGCAACCTACGGAATGGGAGAAGATATTTGCAAATGACAGTACAGACAAAAGGCTGATATCCAGGATCTATAAAGAACTACTCAAACTCAACACACACAAAACAGATAATCATATCAAAAAATGGGCAGAAGGGGCACCTGGGTGGCTCAGTGGGTTAAGCCGCTGCCTTCGGCTCAGGTCATGATCTCAGGGTCCTGGGATCGAGTCCCGCATTGGGCTCTCTGCTCAGCAGGGAGCCTGCTTCCCTCTCTCTCTGCCTGCCTCTCTGTCTACTTGTGATCTCTCTCTGTCGAATAAATAAATAAAAATCTTTAAAAAAAATGGGCAGAAGATATGAACAGACACTTCTCCAATGAAGACATACAAATGGCTATCAGACACATGAAAAAATGTTCATCATCACTAGCCATCAGGGAGATTCAAATTAAAACCACATTGAGATATCACCTTACACCAGTTAGAATGTCCAAAATTAGCAAGACAGGAAACAACATGTGTTGGAGGGGATGTGGAAAAAGGAGAACCCTCTTCCACTGTTGGTGGGAATGCAAGTTGGTGCAGCCTCTTTGGAGAACAGTGTGGAGATTCCTCAAGAAATTAAAAATAGAACTTCCCTATGACCCTGCCATTGCACTACTGGGTATTTACCCCAAAGATACAGATGTAGTGAAAAGAAGGGCCATCTGTACCCCAATGTTTATAGCAACAATGGCCATGGTTGCCAAACTGTGGAAAGAACCAAGAGGCCCTTCAACGGACGAATGGATAAGGAAGATGTGGTCCATATACACTATGGAGTATTATGCCTCCATCAGAAGGGATGAATACCCAACTTTTGTAGCAACATGGACGGGACTGGAAGAGATGATGCTGAGTGAAATAAGTCAAGCAGAGAGAGTCAATTATCATATGGTTTCACTTATTTGTGGAGCATAACAAATAGCATGGAGGACATGGGGAGTTAGGGGAAGGGAGTTGGGGGAAATTGAAAGGGGAGGTGAACAATGAGAGACTATGGACTCTGAAAAACAATCTGAAGGGTTTGAAGAGGTGGGGGGCTGGGAGGTTGGGGGAACAAGGTGGTGGGTATGAGAGAGGGCACAGATTACATGGAGCACTGGGTGTGGTACAAAAACAATGAATACTGTTATGCTGAAAATAAATTTAAAAAATGAAGAAAAAAGGAGAAAAAATAATAAAATAAAATTACATAAATTAAAAAAAAAGACCTCAATGCAAGACAGGAATCCATCAGAATCATAGAGGAGAACATAGGCAGTAACCTCTTCAATATCAGCCACAGCAATTTCTTTCAAGATATATCTCCAAAGGCAACGGAAACAAAAGCAAAAATGAACTTTTGGGACTTCATCAAAATCAAAGTCTTCTGCACAGCAAAGGAAACAATCAACAAAACAAAGAGGCAACCCACGGAATGGGAGAAGATATTTTCAAATGACAGTACAGACAAAAGGCTGATATCCAGGATCTATAAAGAACTTCTCAAACTCAACACACACAAAACAGATAACCATTTCAAAAAATTGGGAAGAAGACATGAACAGACACTTCTCCAATGAAGACATACAAATGGCTATCAGACACATGAAAAAATGTTCATCATCACTAGCCATCAGGGAGATTCAAATTAAAACCACATTGAAATGCCACCTTATACCAGTTAGAATGGCCAAAATTAGCAAGACAGGAAACATGTGTTGGAGAGGATGTGGAGAAAGGGGAACCCTCTTACACTGTTGGTGGGAATGCAAGTTGGTACAGCCACTTTGGAGAACAGTGTGGAGATTCCTTAAGAAATTAAAAATAGAGCTTCCCTATGACCCTGCCATTGCACTACTGGGTATTTACCCCAAAGATAAAGATGTAGTGAAAAGAAGGGCCACCTGTACCCCAATGTTCATAGCAGTAATGGCCACGGTCACCAAACTGTGGAAAGAACCAAGATGCCCTTCAACGGACGAATGGATAAGGAAGATGTGGTCCATATACACTATGGAGTATTATGCCTCCATCAGAAAGGATGAATACCAAACTTTTGTATCAAGATGGACAGGACTGGAAGAGATTATGCTGAGTGAAATAAGTCAAGCAGAGAGAGTCAATTATCATATGGTTTTACTTATTTGTGGAGCATAATAAATAACATGGAGGACATGGGGAGATGGAGAGGAGAAGTGAATTGGAGGAAATTTGAGGGGGAGACAGACCATGAAAGACTGTGGACTCTGAGAAACAAACTGAGGTTTTTGGAGGGGAGAGGGTTGGAGGGTTGGGTGGGCCTGGTAGTGGGCATTAAGGAGCACATGTATTGCATGGAACACTGGGTGTGGTGCATAAACAATGAATTCTGTTATGCTGAAAAGAAATTCAATTAAAAAAAGAAGAAAAAAAGAAAAGAAGAAAAAAAGATGCAGTATAAACTGAGAAATATACAGCAGGTTGCTCTCTTTGTGAGCTGTGTATTGTATGGACTCATTTCTTATTCTCCTTTGAAATGGACCCTTTTAAATTAGGCTTGGACTGAATTGATTTGGCAAATATAGCCAAATAGCACATATAATTTCATGTTACTCTTTCACATTTGCTATGCAAGGGGATAACCTGTATTTGCAGAGAAAAGTCTATCTCCCACCTGCAGGGCACAACAACAGGGAGTCACTCCCTGGTATCTGAATTCAAACTGGGGGCATGGTAGGAAGAAAGGGGAAGCAATCTTTTTGTCTCCCATTCTTAAAACCTCACAAAGTAGGAAGCCAGTGTTCACTAATGCCCATGCAAGGAAAGCAGGTAGAAAGAAAGTAGGGCACTGCAAGGTGAATCAGAGGAGCTAAATGAGAAGCTCTGTGCGTCTTCTCTGAGAAGCCAGAAGCTAGTTGTCAAAAGTCTCTTCTGAACAGGAGCCTGGAGTTGTGGGTGAACACCTTCTGTCTCTTCCATCGAGTGTTTTTTGCTGGGAGTTGAACGGCTCCTGGAAAGTTCAGCTCAACTTTCTCCCATGGTTGTGACTTCCAAGTCCATTCCCACAGTGCTCTCTGGGAAACCTCTCCTTCAATGCGGGTGGAAGGAACATGTGTTCCCTGGGGATGGAAGGAATGTGAACAACATATGGGATGGGATGGAGGACCTCACAGTAAGTTCCTTGGTGATGGTGATGTGTGAATGCAGTTTGACGGAGGGAGGACAGAATAATTGTATGTGAGCTGCCTCCAAGCCCTTAGGCCAGGAACTACATGCAAGGAGGGCAGACCTGGACTCTCACTGAGTGAATATTTCAGGAATATTGACATCCATGCTGCCAGAGTTGAGGAGGAGGGACTGAGACAACTTCCCCCTTCTTTCCAACTAACTGGGGGTTATGCCTCTAATATGAAGCTCCCAAACATTTTAGAGCTGCAGAAAATCCAGACTACCTGCCACCACTGCCTAGGCCTCACCTCCTCAGGTTTATTCTCTATATTGAGGGAAGAACAATGCTCCAAGAGTGCTATAAATGGAGGTGGAAGATGAGAAAGAAAGAGTATATGAGAAATTAATATTATTGAACACCTTGAAGCAGCAGGTATTTGAAAGTTTCCCTGATGTGCAACATGAATGTAGAATGCACTTTACATAAAAGGAAACTGAGGCCTGGAGAAGTAGGTTGGCCATGGTTGCAAGGTAGTGAAAACAGCACTACCGTCCAAAGTCAAATTTCCCATCTCTTTTTTTTTTTAAGATTTTTATTTATTTATTTGACAGAGAGAGAGATCTTAAGTAGGCAGAGAGATGGGCAGAGAGAGAGGGGAAGCAGGCTCCCGCTGAGCAGAGAGCCCGATGTGGGACTCCATCCTAGGACTTTGAGATCATGACCTGAGCCGGAGGCAGAGGCCTAACCCATTGAGCCACCCAGGCATCCCAAATTTCCCATCTCTAAGCCACATCACCTTTCCATTTCCCACTGTGGCAGAGAATCATGGGCAGGAAGGATATAGATGTCTTCTGTGCCAAGCTGTTTTCTCCCCGTGTGTCTGCGCTAAGCACAACCTCCTGGCCCCAAAGCTGTCACTTCAGAGCGCTGAATGCCCCAAAGGACTTTTACAGTGGGAAACAGTTTGCAGTGAAAAATTGCCAGTTCTCCCAAAAGGTCTGAAAAGGTCTGGGCAGAGCCATTTTAGTAAACAATAGCTTTATATCAAATTTTGAAGCAAGTGAAAGGGCAAGGGAGAGTAGGGTAGGGTAAGAGAGAGAAATGGATAAAAGGATTTGCTAAAAATCCGAGACTATTCCTGAAAATACCAAGTCTGCTGAGAATGTCCCTTAAGTTACCCTTTACTACTGGGGTCAATTTTTATGTCCTTTGGTTCTAGGTCTCCAGCTGCCTTTAGAAACACACTGTTTATGACTTTTCTTAATCTGATTATTGAGAGGGGCACCTGGGTGGCTCAGTCGTTAAGCGTCTGCCTTCGGCTCAGGTCATGATCCCGGGATTCTGGGATCGAGCCCCGCATCGGGCTCCCGGCTTGGTGGGAAGCCTGCTTCTCCCTCTCTCACTCCCCCTGCTTGTGTTCCCTCTCTCACTGTGTCTCTCTGTCAAATAAATAAATACAATATTTAAAAAAAAAATCTGATTATTGAGAACAGAGACTTCACACCAGACCTCTGACTCTGCCTCAGCCATATCCAAACATTTGTTTGAAAAATTCAGTGTGACCCATTGTGCCTGCCCTGGGATTCCTGTCAGTCACACTAAGCATCTTCTAAGGCCAAAAGTGGCTGCCTTGGGACCGTCCTGCAGGGCAAGGTCACTCCCTGAGACAGTTTCCAAACGTGATAATGACAACACAAGCAGCAACCACAGTATGTGAGGTAGTTCTACTTTATACCCATCTTCTCATTTAATCACAACTCCAGGACTCTTCCTAAAAGGAAGTAGGCTTAGAGCATTCCCAGAATTGGTCCAAGATAACCCAGCTCAGGGTGGCGGTGGGGCAAACCCAGGCCTGCCAACCTGTACCACCCATCCCACTGCCCAAAGCACTAAAGGAAACCCCCATCCCAAAAGGCTATTGTGAGAAACAAGAAAAAGGGGGTGGCATGTGCTGGCTAGACCAAGACCAATATACTATGGTGGTCACATATCAGGAAGAAGGACAGGAGTTCTGGGTTAACTTGCTTTCCTTTCTCTCAGCACAAACCTCTCCTGACTTTAATTGGTTTCTCAGCTGGAAATGTTTGTACTGAGAGTTACTGATAGAGAACTAGCTTCTGTGATGGGCTGGTAACTTTATCAGAAAGACCACAAGGGTTCTGTTTACCCCACCTCAGAACTTCCCCAGCTCTTCAGACCCCATTAAGTTTTAATTTAATTGTCACCACTTTGTGCTGGAATTGTGTTTTATGAGCACATTACCACAAGTTGAAGGCTTGTAAAACAGAGGCTTTTGAAATAAAAATAAAAGGATACTCAGATCCAATAGTATTGCCAAAATGGAAAATAGAGGTCACTTGGTAGCACTATGCATGCTAATGAGATTCTGATGACTACTGGTGTTTATCAAGGTCTTAATTTGCATCTCAAGGCTGAGATGGGCCTTTGGGAAGGGATCAACTGGCCTGGTCCCAGCCATGTGGAGATGTAGAGTGATTTTGGAAACCTACCTCAACAGATACAGTTAAGTATGTATGACCTTCTTGAAGTTACTTGTGTGATTTCTAAACAGTCAAATGGAGTTCTAGTATCTAAAGCTCTGGTCTACATTTCCCTGTGCATTTTAAACATCTTGTTCCTACAAAAAGGAAAAAAAAAATCATTGTTCGCCACTTGCACGAGTCAATGGGGACTTTTTCCACCTGGTTATACTTATGAGAAGTGGCTACCTTACATGTTGGCATAATTTTATAGACTGTTTCGTAAAAACCTACTAAGAGCGAAGTTAAGATACAAAGATTTTGAAAGATGATTGAGATGCCTCAAGAGATATAAACTCTAAAAAGGGTGATAGACTAGAGTTCAAACAATGCACAGGAGGAAAGAGGAGAGATGTGTAAGAAGATGACTGAGCATGAGTGGGGTGTGAAAAAAACAGGACCAGAGCTGAAACAAAGGCAGTCAGGAGACACTGTGAACAGAGGGCCCCAGAGTTCCTACAGTTGGGCTCCAAATCCCAGCTCTCCCACTAACTAGCTAAGTGGCCTCTGCTGGTAATGATTGAGAGGGTTCTATCATCTAGGGTCAGCAGCTTAGTTTGGGGCTTGTTTCACTGTGTGTACATATACCCGTGGGTGTGCCTGTGACTGTTTCTCTGTGTTTTATTATGCCTCTGTTGGCCGCAGTGTTGTGTCTCTATTTGACAGGGTTATCACTCATTTCTGTGCATGGGCCTAGGTGTTTTCTAGGAGCTGCTGTGACTGGTGGGCCATATTGGCGATGTGTTGTGCCTCCATATGCTGCTCTGTGTGATTCCCTGTGATACCCTGTGCAGCTGTGCTTATAGACATTCCTGGGAATGGCACTCATTTGTGTGACACAGTGTGTTGGTGGTACTTGATGTTGATGCTCTTGACTTGGAAGGTGTTGGACAGGAAGAAACACTCTGGCAAGGGAAATATACAACTTTGTGATGCCAGGGTTTTAGGCCTAGGATTGGTACCAGGTCTTATAAGACTTCCGACATGTAGTATCCATGGGATTCTGCAAGCATGGGGACACTGGTGACAATTGGGGCTGAGCTCTGTAAGACTGAGCCCACTACCATGGTGTCTCTGTCTAGCAGTGATAGTCTCCCTTACACAGGCCCAGGGAGTTTCTTTTCAGCACTCATACTCCTGTGCCCAGATATAGGAGTCCAACCAAGGTCCTGTGGAGGAAGGGATTTGAGGGCAGAGGTCCTTCTCATAACCAGTCTGGGACTGCTTCTGCTTCTGTTATGGTGGGGGATGAGGGGAGATCTATTGCGAAGTATGCTGGGGGATGAGATGCCAGAGCAAAGAATAAGCCAAGTTTGGACCATTGTCAAGAGGACTGCTTGCAGCAGGGAGAGATACATCTTTGTTTGTCCAAAATCCCTTGCACATGGAGAAAATTTAAAAGTCTCAGGTGCAAACCATGGAAATGTCCTCATCTGATTTTAATTCCATATTAATAACTTTTATGGAGGAGACACTCAGTATGAAGAGCTCTCATTACTCTGCATAGGTTCCCCCATGAAGAGCCTACAGTTACAGGGGAAAGGTCCTTGATATGCTCTTATGTATGAGTGAAAGATAGGTTTTTGCATAATTGAGGGGTAGAGCTGGCTAAACTGCCAGTCCTCACCAACTTGTCCTCTCTGAGCATATGCATAGGTATGGACAGAGCAGGCAATGCTCCCCTGCCTCATCTGCTATTCTCATCATCTGCACATGGTTAAAGTCAAGTCTGGGGGATCCCATGACAGACCATGTTGCTATGTGCTTCTAAAAGCTGGGGTCCTGCACAGTTTCACCCCCACCTGGGGTGACAGTGTTGGCATTGCTGCCCACTGCCACAGAGACCAGCACCTGGGCCAGCAGTTCGCAGAGTGGGGCACTGTACAGGTGCCTTAGTAGGAAACAAAAAGAAGAGGAAGAGACAGAGAGGAGGAGAATCGGACTGCTGCAAGATCCTGATCACCCACCAGGTGGGAGTAGCCCTTCCTGCTAAGAGGGGGAAAAAAAAAAGGCTGGCTGATTGAGACTGAGCTTCCCAAACCACCTGACAAGGTGGCTGGGGACCTCATTAGCTGATGCAGAAGGAAGCAACATGCTGACTTCTGTGAACTGAAGGGTCTCAGGCTGCCCACAAGCAGGGAGCACATAGATGGTTCCTCTTGGCTTATGGGAGAGCATTCGCCTTCATTTTGTCCAGATGGCTCTGTAGCTCCTCCCAAAGCCGGCTCAAATAGTCTGTATAGGGGAAGGGAACAGGATTGATCACCAGCTTCTGCCACTTAGGACTTGAGAACAGCTAACCCACAACCACAATTAACTGGGGATGATATGGCAGGGTTACAGGATTTTTGTCTAATGGAGTGGAAGAATAGATCTCCAGGACACAAAAGAGTGAAGTGATCTGAAAGTTTTTTTAAGTGAAAGCTCTCTAGAGTGAGAGGAATCCTGAATGGGTTGCCACTGAGGGATTTTATACTCAGTCTTTTACAGAAAACTGATCAGGGAAGCTGGTAACTTTCTTGTTAATATCATGGTATATTTGTAAATATCATGAGCATATTCTGTCTATATTTAGTACCAACAGGGTGTTCTTATAAGTATCATGAAAATAAACAAGTTATTCCCTTCCTTCTGGTTAGTATCTTATCCATAAAATTTCTCCACATCTGAGATTTCCATGAGCCTTGTTACATAGCCCCCTACCTGTCTTTCCCTACTTAGATTCTCCTGTTACTTACTTAATGAAGCCATGTCGAATTGGGGAAGGGATGGGATAGACCCAATTTCCAGTAATGCCTGGTTCCTCACAAGTGGTGAGGCTATCAAATCCAGGGAAATTGGACATGTTGCCACTAGACAAACAGATGGAGTCACTTAGAAAAGAATATTGTTACTTAATTGCTGGGATTTGAGTGTTTACCAGCTTGTAAATTTCTTAAGAGTCCTGTGAGAAGCCTCCACCAAGAAGATAATGAGGCTGTAAAACCACCAAAAGTGTTTATTTGGGGTTTAGAGATTGCAATTCAGGACACACAGAGTTGACCAAAATTGAAAGTGTGCTCCAAATTTCAAGCCTGGAGTACTGGCTTATAAAGGCACAAAACAAAGTTACCTAATTTGTTTTGCAGAACTATGGTTGGTGATGACAGAGTTAAACTATCTGATACATAATTGGCTATTTAGCTAACAGATGTTA
This sequence comes from Enhydra lutris kenyoni, assembly GCF_002288905.1. Taxonomy (NCBI): domain Eukaryota; kingdom Metazoa; phylum Chordata; class Mammalia; order Carnivora; family Mustelidae; genus Enhydra; species Enhydra lutris. Next base: position 256,065 of record NW_019154118.1, read on the forward strand.
CATTATCTCTATTTTAGTTCACAGCAGAAGGATGTGTTTTGGGAGGTGGTAGAGTTGCAATTAACAAGTCTAACTGAGGGGGGCACCTGGGTGGCTCAGTGGGTTAAGCCTCTGCCTTCGGCTTGGGTCATGGTCCCAGGGTCCTGGGATCAAGCCCCACATCGGGCTCTCTGCTCGGCAGGGAGCCTGCTTCTTCCTCCCTCTCTGCCTGCCTCTCTGCCTACTTGTGATTTCTCTCCCTCTGTCAAATAAATAAATAAAATCTTTAAAACAAACAAACAAAAAAAAAAAACAAGTCTAATTGAGGAAAGTCAAAAGTTCATTGGTTCCAAGAATTTAAAATGGAATCAGTGCATAGTCCCTGCTTCCTCAATATCTTCCTGATCCTATTTTGAAGTCCCTCTTAGTAATACTTACTTCATTTTAGAATCTTCTTTCACAGAAGTTTAGAGATTGTAGATTATAGATGAAGCTTTGAAAACTCAGAATTTACATAGTTTAACAAGCAGATAAGTTAATAATTAAAGTTAATAATCTTAAAAACGTTGGAAATAGAATCCAGGATTCTAGCATTCTATGCAGTTTGTGATGCTCTTGTTCTTTTGAAGTTCTATTTTCCCTCTGTACAAAACGCTGGGCTTTGCAAATGCTCATAACATATATTCACTACTTAGTGGATAAATAAAGCTTTGTAACCAGATACTGAAATCCCAGTGACTCTCATTTTAACAAACACAGACCACTTGGGTATAGTTTTTTTTTTTTAAAGATTTTATTTATTTATTTGACAGACAGAGATCACAAGTAGGCAGAAAGGCAGGCAGAGAGAGGAGGAAGCAGGCTCCCTGCCGAGCAGAGAGCCCGATGCGGGGCTCGATCCCAGGACCCTGGGATCATGACCCGAGCCGAAGGCAGAGGCTTAACCCACTGAGCCACCCAGGCGCCCCTTGGGTATAGTTTTTAAGTAGTCAGAGGGTGCCTGGTCTAAGAGAAATAGATTCAAGTCCCAGGAAGGACTATAGGATTGACTGAAAGTCACTGACTTGGAAATTCAATTCAATCTGCATTGTCATCACCTGTAAACAGCAGTCTAAGGTGTTTGCCAAAAACTATCCTTCCCCTTCTAGGAAACTTCCATTCCCTTCCTCAGGGACCTATTTTTTTTTTTTTTTTTAAATCCCTACTGGGCACATACCCTGCCAAGCCTGGAAACAGCTCCACCCAGGGCCCACTTCTGACCTTGTCTGAGTCCCAGAAGGGCCTATAGTATCAACTGAGTGAGCAGGTTACATGACTTGAGTAAAGTTGTTCAGCTAGCAAGAGGAAGAGTAGGATTCCAATCCACAGTCTGGCTCCAGGGTCTTTGCCCTTAGTTAGATTAAGGATAGCCAACAAGGAGCACCTGGGTGGCTCAGTGGGTTGAGGCTTCTGCCTCCGGCTCAGGTCATGATCTCAGGGTCCTGGGATCAAGCCCTGCATCGGGCTCTCTGCTCATCAGGGAGCCTGCTTCCTCCCTGCCTCTCTGCCTACTTGTGATCTCTCTGTCAAATAAATAAACAAAATATTAAAAAAAAAAAAAGGATAGCCAACAAGATGAAGGACAAGGATGAGAATTTTCAAATAAGAAGGGGAAAGAGGGCTTCCACAAATTGTCAACAACAATTTATTTTTTCTGTTTATGGATAGAGACTACTCACATGTGTCTGCATATAGTACCAGGAAACATTATTTATGATAGATAACAACTTTAAAAATTTACTTTGCTTTAACTTTAAAGATCTCAGTTTTTAAAACAGCTTCATTGAGACTTAATTTATGTACCATAAAATACACCCACGTAGAGTATACAATTCATTTTTTTGGTATATTCACAGGTGTGTACATCTGTCACAATAGTCCATTTTAGAACATTATCATCCTCAAAAAGAAACCCCCATGCCTTTAGATATCACCCCCCCAACTCCCCTATGTTTTGTTTCCATAGATATACCCAAACCAGATATTTCATAGCAATGGAATCACATAATATGTGGTCTTTTGTGACTGTATGATATTTCCAAGGTTCATCCATGTTGTAGTCTCTATTAGCATTTCATCACTTTTTTTTTTTTAGATTTTTTTTCTATTTATTTGACAGAGAGAGAGACAGACAGAGATAGAGAGAGAGAGAAAATGTGCACAAGCAGGTGAAGTGGCAGGCAGAGAGAGGGAGAAGCAGGCTATCCGCCGAGCAATGAGCCCAAAGAGGGGCTCAATCCCAGGACCCCGGGATCATGACCCCAGCCAAAGGCAGACGCCCAACTGACTTGAGCCACCCAGACACTCCACCATTTCATTCCTTTTGTGTTCAGTGAAATGATAAGGGAAATCTGTGTTCTAACATGGCTGACCAATCCAGCAGGGGAATCCCAGTCCAGGCCCCAGGGACATTCTGGGTTTTTGCCCTTTGCTCCACTGGCCACAGCTGCAAGAGTGGCAGAGATATGGAGGTAAAGGTGTATAAACTGTTATGGAATGCGGACTGGATCCTGGCCAAAAAAATCTAGCGGCACTTGGAGACCTTGGAGGATCAGAAGTTTACTTTATGCCAGTGGGCCCAGAGGAGAGTAGTCTCTCAAGATTTGAGCCCTGAGCATAATCAAAGGGGATAGTTTATACACTTTTCCTTCCATATCTGCCCCACTCTTACAGCCGTGGCCAGTGGGGCTAAGGGGAAAACCCAGAATGGCCCTGGGGTCGGGACTGGGATTCCCCTGCTGGATTGGTTGGCCACCTCAGAACACAGATTTTCCTTATCATTCCTCCTTTGATGCCCCATTAAACACCTGGTTTAGAGGGCATCGTCTTCATTATCTTTAGGGCAATAGTGTGTAAGGAGTAACTGAGTCTGACCTTGGCAATTTGAGCAGTGATAAACCTGGTAAGGGCATTACAAATTCAAGGACCAATTCTACTGCAAGGAGGAGCATGAGGACTGGGCGGTGAACCAAGGGAACCATTTGTCAGTTAACAGTAATGTGAGCATTTGCCCTTGCTGCTGGGTCTGGCAAGCTAAAGGCATTGAGGAGGGATAGCACACAAGGTAGCAAAAGACTAGGACTGACTAAGGTTGAGAAAACCATAGTGAAATGTGCTTAGGAGTAGAAAGCAGAGGACCAAAAAAAGTGGGGTCCCTGGCCTTGTTAGAGGGAACCATTGTGGCTAGCCCAACAACAGATAAAACCTATGAACAAGTAAGGGCAGTAAAACACCCTAGGGTCACCCAATAAACAACAACAATAGCAAGTCTCTGGGGGAAAGTACAGTCAGAAGGGGCAACAGTGTAGATAGACTCTGACCCTAGGATGAGGGATATCATGCTGATGAAAACTAGGACCACAGCGAGCAGGTGTCCATTAGTTGATGAACCCAGAGCAGGTCTGTGGGGTTTGGCTAGACTTTCCACTTGTGTGGCTCTTCATCTGAATGATGGCCTTTTTTTTCACTGGAGTGGTGGACCCATGGGGTGACACCAGAAACCTTAAGGGCAGTAGGGGTAGTTAGAACAACAGTGTGAGTCCCTGTCCACGGTGGTTTGAGGGGGTCCTTTTTTCAACCTTTGATTCAGACTGAGTCTCCTGCCTGAAAGGAGTGTGTCTGGGACCCTAAGGAGATTGGGGCCCTCTCAATGGTGTACTTTAGTGATTTATTTAGGGTGGCCCACAGGGCCTGAAGGTGTTTTTTTTAATCCCCAATCTGATGTAAATTTCCTGGAAGTTTCCCCAAGCATTCGGGAGGCCATCCATACACTAATTAGAAAGGGGAATAACCTAGTAGGTTGTGCAGTGGGCATGCAGGAGGGCCAGGGGTAGCAGATCTGACCATGGGAGACTAGTCCCCTGACAAAACTTTGCTAAGGTTCCCTTGAGAGTGCAATCCATTCACTCTACTTTCCCTGAGCTTTGGGGCTCCAAGTGATGTTGAGAGACTTGGTCAAGACCTGTACAATGACTGTTACAAATGTGGGCCCATTGTCATTATGGATTGTTAATGGCAGGCCAGACCAGGCCATGATCTCCCACAAAAGGACTTTGGCTACTTCCTGGCTTCATTCCAGACTGGTTGGGAAGGTTTTGACCTATCAAGAGAATGTGTATACTATGACTAGGAGATATTTGAACACCCTGCTTGGCTGCACATCTGTGAAGTTTATTTTTAGCTCTTTGAAAGGGGTTACTTCCATCCTTTGGACACCTGGCAGGGGCCACAGTGCAGATCGAGCATTATTTTTAGCACATATTATGCATTTATCTCTGATTGCTCAGCACAGTGCTGGCAGCTGGCTGACATAGCAGGGCTTCAGGAGGAGGCCTTTAATGCAGTTTTTCCCAGGTGGTGAGTTGGTGGTATTTCTTGACTAGATGCCCTCCTCTTGCTATTGGGATAAAGACAGCCTGTCTGGCATCACTCACCATCTCCTTTTAGTCAGGGTGGTTCCCTCAACTGTGGCCCATTTTTTTCTTAGTGTAACTGGGCAAAGGGACTTCTTCTGGGGAGTGTCAGGGCCATGATGAGGGAAGGGAAGTCTTTACTGGCTATGGTCTTGGCAGCCTTATCTGCCAGATGATTCTCCATGCTATGGCATCGTCTTCTTTCTGGTATCCCTTACAGTATAGGATTGCTACTTCCCTTGGAAGCCAGATGGCTTTGAGGAGTTTTAGTATCTCATCTTTGTTTTTGTTAGCTTTTCCTGCAGCAGTTAGGAGGCCCCATTTCCTTGTAGATGGCTCCTGTAAATGCACAGTAGCAAAGGCATATCAAGAGTCAGTGTGGATGTTGACATGGTTGCCGTCACTGAGGATGAGGGCTTAGACTAAGGCATATAGCTTAGCCTGTTGTGCTGACTGTCCAGCTGGTAATGTCTTAGACTCTAGGACTTTAATAGTTGTGGTCACTACATAACCCACTTACTGGGCATCCTCTTGTAGGTAACTACTGCTGTCGCTGAACAGTGTGAGCTCTGGATTTTTATGGCTTGATCCCAGAAGTCTGGACAGCTTGCATAGACTTTATTAGTTACTTTGGAGCAGTCATGGTCTGGTTCCCCCTCTTTCGTGGGGAGAAAGGTTGCTGGGTTTAATGTCTTACTTTTTATGGGTGATCCAGGGATTTTTGTAGAGGAGCCCTTGGAACTGTGCTAGCCAACAGTTGTAAAGGAAGTGGTCCCTCTGTGTGTTCATGCGGGTAGCCACTGCATGAGGGACCTTGATGTTAAGTTCTTGTCCCAGGGTGAGCTTGTCTGTCTCCTTATTGAGTAGGACTGTGGCTGCTAGTGCCCTGAGGCACAGTGGCCATTCTGTTGCCATGGAGTCCAGTTTCTTTGATAAATATGTAATTGGCTGTTTTCAGGGCCTAATAGTCTGGGTGAGTACCCCAAGCGCTATCTTTTTTTTTATGTATAAAGAGATTGAAGGGTTTTTGTTTGTTTGTTTGTTTGTTGTTTGCTTTTTGTTTTTTAATTTAGTAGGCCTAGAGCTGGAGCCTGCCCCAGGGCAGCCTTTATCTCTGTAAAGGAGGCTTCTATTTTTTTTTTTCAGACCAGGTAGGGGATTCTCAATTTGGTCCCCCTAAGAGATCATAGTGGGGTCTTGTTATTGCTGAGAGCCCAGGAATCCAGATGTGACTAAATCCTGCAGCCCCCAGGAATTTTTGTAGGTCCATTTTTGTCTAGAGCTATGGCAAGGACATGATGACTTTCTTTTTCTCCAGCCTTAGTTCTCTCTTCTCTTGGATGAGGAGGAAACTGAGGTATTGGACCTGTTTTTGGCAATTTTGTGCCTTCTTCCATGAGATTCAGTATTCCAAGTTTGACAAGAGCTGTAGGAGGGCCTTTGTGCCTTTTGTGTAGTCTTCTTGTGTGTCACTGGTGAGGAGGAGGTCATCCAAATACTGGAGGAGGGTGCATGGATTTGGGACCACTGGGTGTAGGGAGATGGGTACCTTGTTGATGACCCACAGGTCTTGGAATGGTCGATATCCCCCTCCTGGCTTTTTAACTGGCAGGAGTGGGGTATTCCTGGCCAGCTGGCACTGGATTAGGATACCTTTTCTTTTAAAGTCTGGCCAGATATTCTTGAATGCCAATCCTAGCTTTTTGTGGAGGAGATATTGCCTTTACTTCTGGGGTTGGGCTCCCAGGATCAGTTCAACAATGATGGGGGCCCAGTTCTGGGCTAGTTCAGGTGGATTGTCTTCAGCCCATGCTGAAGGGAAAGTGATCCTGAACTCCGGCAGGCCATTTGGCTGGGCCTGGGTGCAGAATAGCCTCCATTTTTTCTCCCCCTTGTTGTGGTAGTTGCTAGTACCAGAAATCCAGTCTCATCTTGCCCTGGGTTCATTTGGAGGCTGGTGTGCCCAGTAGGTTCAAAGGTTATTTGACCCCCAAGCTTGGAGAGGATGTCTTGGCCCAGGAGGGAGTTAGGGCAACCAGGTACATAAAAAAAAATTTATGTAAGACCTTGTGGCCCCTGAGATTACACTGTGAGCCTGGCAAAAGGGCTGTTGTATTGCCCATTTCCTGGTAGCCCCAAGGATCATCACAGTCCTCTTGCTGAAAGGGGCCAGTCAGGAGATGACAACAGAGTGCCCAGCCCCTGTATGAGCCATGAAACTCACTGGTTGGCCCCTTATTTTTATTCTGACCATGGGCTCATGGGGGCCAAGGAGAAGAGAGCCGGCCCTTAGTCTGAGTCTATTTCCACAAGGCCTGAGGTCCACTTCTCAGGGTTCTTTCTTGTAGTGGCTGGGCTTCTGAGTCTTTCCATAGTTGGGAACTTTGTTCTGCCAATGCCCATTTTCTTTACAGTAGGCACATTGATCCCTGGCCAAGGGGATTCTGGGTCTTCCCTTTTGGTGTTTGGGGACTCTTTACCCTATCGACCCACCAATAGGGCCACTCTGAAAACCATTTTCCAGAATGGACAGGTGGGATCATGTGGCCAGTTGAGGGGATCAGTGGTGGAGAATAGTTGATAATATATCATGAAATGGCTGGGTTGGACTGTTCTGTCTTTATTATGCCTCTTGGGTTCTCGTGTCTCTCATACTGGTGCTTGGAGGGCACTTGTCATGGCATGAAGTCTGGCTGCTGGTCCTGGAGAAAGTGAATCCTCTGGGCCTGGGATGCTGGGAAGACTGATGGCGGTGGGGTGTCTGGAACTGGAGGGTTCCTGATGTAGACAGACTTTGGGGTGTATACGGAGGGGGCAGGATCAGTTTATCCTTGGGGGTTTTGGCTAGGATTTGTGGAGGCTGGGACTTTTGTTGAACTTTTTGGGCCGCTTCAATGAGGCGATTCAGACCGTGGCCTGTCCCTGCCTATCATAAGCAAATCATACCCCCAGAGGGGAGGGTCTGGGCAATTCCTAGTCAAGCGTCTTGATGTACAGAAAATGGTCAGTGTGTCCTTGTTCCCCTGTTACAACTAGCCACATCTGACGAACCACTGGAATATCTAATGTCCCTTTTGAAGGCCATCTCACATTAAAGTGGGTCATTCTAACACACATAGGGTTCTCAATGTTAACTCCATAGTCTTTTGAAAACCCCTTCCTGAAATTTTGATCATACAGTCTAGGACCATAGGTTTATTCGGTCCTGATCCCATAGTGATGTTCTTGTGTGTGGTGGCACAAAGACAGACAAAGTGTAGGTGCCCCTCCAGAGGAGAAACATCACATGCCTGCCTGTTCTCCCTCCCGGAGGACACTTGGGTGCCTCTTAGCCATAGCGAGTCTTTATAAGCCCCGGACTGGCTCCCCAAAGGGGCTTGCATTAGACCTTATGAGATCACCATGGAAACAGGTTGAGGCCCATCAGACACAATCGTTTTAAGACTGTGAAGCCACAGAAACCATCTGCCTAACAAGCCAGGTCAAACTACACATTCTCGCATGCATTCACACCAAAATTATTACAGTTCCTCCCTACTCAGGAGGCCCTGACCTGTGGAATTCTTTTGGAAATTCCTTTTTGTCCCCTCTTTTGTCCCCTGCCATGAGGCCCTACCTGGGGAATTCTTTTCAGAAATGCCTTTCTGTTCCCCCTTTTGGGGGGTTCCTGACCTGAGGGAACTCCCCTCCCACCCCCTGGAGGTCCTATCTGTGAAAACTCTAAGAGGTCTCCAGGGGGTGATCAGCTTCGCCTTCCACCCTTATGGGTGGGCCTGACTGGGTCCTGGGGCCCCAGGCCTTACCAGAATCCGATGTCGGGACCAGGTCCTCACCTGCCAAGTCTCTTTTGAGTCTAGCAGGAACAGCAGAGCGGGGCTAGTCAAAGGTGACCCAGTGGGAGACTGCCAAAGATTAGGCAGGGCATGCTTTCTCTGTTACAACCTCTTTCCATTACCACCCAGCTGTTGCCCCAAACCAGAGGAAACAATGGGGCAGCATGGTTGGGTTTCCTGGTCAGGGAGCCAAATGGTATGGAACACAGACTGGATCCCAACCAAAAAAACCCAAGCGGCTCTTGGAGACCTTGGAGGATCAGACGTTTATTTTACACCAGTGGCCCCAGAGGAGAGTAATCTCTCAAGATCTGAGCCATGAGCACAATCAAAGGGGGTAGTTTATACACTTTCCCTTCAGTATCTGTGTCACTTTTGTGGCTGTGGGTGGCAGGACTAAGGGGAAAACCCAGAATGGCCCCGGGGCCAGGAATGGGATTCCTCTGCTGGATTGGTTGGGCACCACAGAAGATTTACCTTATCAAAACTACCCCCTTTGCGCCTGGGTGGCTCAGCGGGTTGAGCCTCTCCCTTCAGCTCAGGTCATGGTCCCAGGGTCCTGGAATCGAGCCCCGCGTCGGGCTCTCTGCTCAGCTGGGAGCCTGCTTCCCTTCCCCTCTCTCTGTCTGCCTCTCTGCCTCCTTGTGATCTCTGTCTGTCGAATAAATGAATAAGATCTTTTAAAAAAACAACCAACCAACCAAACAAACAAAGAAAAACCTATCCCCTTTATGCTCAGGGCTCAGACCTTGGGAGATCACTCTCCTCTGAGCCCGTGGGCATTAAATAAACCTCCGATCCTGCAAGGTCTCCAAGTGCTGCTTGGTTCTTTGGCCAAGATCCAGTCCACAGTTTCTGTAACAGAAACATTTGAGTTGTTAGCATCTTTTTAGCTATTATGAGAATACTGCTATAAATATATGTGTACAAGTTTTTGTGTGAATGTATGTTTTCATTTTTCCTGGGTATTGATCCTAGGAGTGGAACTTCTGGGTCATAACTCTATGTTTAATCAATTGAAGAACTGAAGACTATTTTCCAAAATCAGATGCTCCATTTAATATTCCCACTAGCAGTGTAGAAGGATCTGTTAACTTCAAAAATGAAACTGCCTGTTATTTTACCAGGCAAATATGGGTTTATTTGGGAATAGCATAGAATTGCAATTCAGCACACGCATGCCATGGCAAAATATAGGCAAGTTCACAGAAGAAAGGAGAGGAATGCTCTGTTATAGAGGAAAAGGGGAAATTAGGATGGGCTTTTATAAACTTGAAGTCCACTGAAGTAAACTGAGTTCAACATATAGTGGCTTCAAGCTGTAGAAGGAGCCAAAATGACCTTCAACAGATGAATGGATAAAGAAGATGTGGTTCATATATATGATGGAATATTATTCAGCCATCAGAAAGGATGAATATCCACCATTTGCATTGACATGGATGGAATTGGAGGGGATTATGCTAAGTGAAATAAGTCAAGCAGAGAAAGACAATGTCATGTGTTTTCACTTATATGTGGAACATAAGGAATAACATGGAGGACATTAGGAGAAGGAAGGGAAAAATGAAGGGGAGGAATCAGAGGGGGATATGAACCCTGAACTAAGGACTCTGGGAAACAAACTAAGGGTTTCAGAGGGGAGGGGGTAGGGGATGGGTTGGCCTGGTGATGGTATTTAAGGAGGGCATGTATTGCATGAAGCACTGGGTGTAATACCAAGCAGTGAATTATATGGAACACTACATCAAAAACTAATGACTTAATGTATGCTTACACATACTATACCATACCATACCATAATATAACATAATAAATACAATAAAATTAAATTAATAAAATAAAATAACACAAAACAAAGTATAGTGGTTTCTCCTTGGCTGAGTTGTGACAATCTCTCATGGGCTCGGCTGTTGCTGAGGGACAAGGAAAGCCTTTCTTCTTGCCGCTGGCATAGTAAAATAGAATCCACCTCCATCTCTTCCTGTTGGGTCTGCAATTGACAAGGAGTGGAAGGACTTAAGAGTTCCTACTTCCTGTCTCCAGACTCCCTTCTAAATGAAATTTCCTTTTATTAATTTTCACAGATCCAGTTTCTCCATATCCTCCCTAGCACTTGTTATAATCTAAACTTTTTCTTCTAGCTATACTATAGGTGTACAGTAGTATCAAATTGTGGTTTTAATTAGCATTTTCCCATTGACAAATAATATTGAGGACTTTGTCAGATGTCTACTATGCATTTGTGCATGTTCTTTGGAAAAATGTCTATTCAGACTTTGCTTATTTTTAAATTATGTAATTCTTTTTATTATTAGGTTGTAAGAATTCTTCATAAATTCTAGATACAAGTTATGTCACATATATAATTTACAAATATTTTCTTCCATTTTCTGTGTTGTCTTTTCACTTTCTTGATGGTACACTTTGAAATGACAAGTTCTTAATCTTGATGGTATGCTTTTAAATCATAATTTGCCTATTATGTTGCTAATGATTTTGATGTCATATGTAAAAATACTTTGCCAAATCCCAAGTCATGAAGCTTTCCTCCTGTGTTTTCTTCTAAGGTTTTAATCATTTTAGCTCTTCCACTTATATCTTTTGTCCATTTTGAGTTTTGTATATGGAGTACAGTAGGATTCACCTTTATCTTTCTGCCTGTGGCTCTGTAGTTTTCCCAGCACTATAAATTTAAAAGACAATTCTTTCCCTGTTAGATCATCTTGGAGCCCTGGTCAAAAATCAGTTGACCATACAGTTTTGAAGGTTTATTTCTAGACTCTCAATTCTATTATGTTTGTCTGTATGTCTATTCTTGTGTAAGTCCACCACTCTCTTGATTACTGTTATTTTGTAGTAAGTTTTGAAATTAGAAGAATGGATAAAGATGATGTGGTCCATATACACAATGGAATATTACTCAGCCATCAGAAAGGATGAATACCCAGGTTTTGCATCAACATGGATGGGACTGGAGGAGATTATTCTAAGTGAAGCAAGTCAAGCAGAGAAAGTCAATTATCACTTGGATTCACTTATTTGTGGAACATGTAGAATAGCATCGACAACATTAGGAGAATGAAGGGAAAAATGCAGAGGGGAAATCAGAGGGAGAGATGAACCATGAGGGACTATGGACTCTGGGAAACAAACTGGGGGTTTTAGGTGGATGTGTATTGAAGAGGGCATGTATTGCAGGTGTTATACACAAACAATGAATCATGGAACACTACATCAAAAACTAAGGAAATACTGTATGGTGACTAACATAATAAAAAACAAAATAAAACATAAAAAAGGATTAAAAAGTTGTCATTCCTCATACTTTGTTTTTCTTTTTCAAGATTGTTTTGGTGATTCTAATTTCTTCACAATTCTGTCTGAATTATAGAATCAGATTGTTGATTTGTAGAGCTGGGTTTCTGATAGAAGTTGTGTTGAATCCTTAGATAAACTTGGAGAATACTGTCATCTTAACAATATTAAGTCTTATGATCTATGAATATAGAGTGACTTTCCAGTTATTTAGAATTTTTAACTTCTTTCAACAATGTTTTGTAATTTTCAGAAAGAAATTTCCCCTTCATTTGTTACATTTATTTTAATATTTTATTTCTTGTGATGTTATTATAGAAATGTTTTCATAAATTTATTTTTAATATGAATATTTACAATTTTCATTTTGTAGAAATACAATTGGTTTCAAAAAATTGATTTTGCTTATCACATCCTTGATAAAATTACTTTTTAGTTTGAATAGATTTTTTAATGGTATCCTTAAGATTCTCTCATTAGAGGGGCACCTGCGTGGCTCAGTGGGTTAAGCCTCTGCCTCTGGTTTAGGTCAATATCTCAGGGTCCTGGGATTGAGCCCCACATCGGGCTCTCTGCTCAGCAGGGAGCCTGCTTCCCCCTCTCTCTCTGCCTGCCTCTCTGCCAACTTGTGATCTCTCTCTCTCTCTGTGTCAAATAAATAAACAAAATCTTTAAAAAAAAAAGATTCTCTCATTAGATAGATTGATCTGAGGATAGAAATAGTTTATAGGTTTTCCTTTCCAATGTGGATGGCATTTGTTTTACCTTTTCTTGCCTAATTGTCCTAGCTAGAACCTTCAGCACAATGTTGAATAGAACTGGCAAGAGCTGGCATTCTTGCATTGTTCCTGATTTTAGGAGGAAAACAGCTAGTCTTCACTGTTAAATATTATGTTAGGCATGTTTTCCATAGAGACATTATATCAGATTGAAGAACTTCCTTTTTTCCTTTTTTGTGAGAACTTTCCTTCTATTCCCAGTTTTTAAAATTATTATTAAAAATCTTTCTTTCTTTCTTTTTCTTTCTTTCTTTCTTAGAGAGAGCAAGAGAGTAAAAGTGAGAGTGCACAAGCTGAGCAGGGAGCCCAATGTGGGATTCAGTCCCAGGACCCTGTGATCGTGACCTGAGCTGAAGGCAGATGCTTAACCAACTGAGTCACCCAAGTGACCCTATTTAGTATTATTATCATAAAAGGATGTTGGAGGTTGTCAAATGATTTTTTATTGCAGTGTATGAATTGTCCTTCAAATGTTCAAATAGCCTTCCTTGCATTTCTATGCAAGACAATTTCCATTTGGTCATGAGGCATAACTGTTTTTATGTGTTGTTGAACTCAGTTTGTGAGTTCTTTGTTGAGGGTTTTTGTGTTCACATACATAAGAGGTATTGGTCTATAATTTTCTTTTATAATGGTGGCTTGTGTCTGGTTTTGGTACTTGAGAAATACTGGCTAGAATAAGTTGGGAAGTGCTTTCTTCTTTTCTATTTTTGGAAGAATTTGAGAAGAATTGATATTAATTCTTCTTTAAATGTTAGTAAAATTCAGCTGTGAAATCATCGGTCCTGGGATTTTATTTATAGTGTTGTTGCTTTTAATATTTTATTTATTTCTTTGACAGAGGGAGAGAGAGCACAAGCAGGGGGAGTGGCAGGCAGAGGGAGAAAGGAAAGGCAGGCTCCCTGCAGAGCAGGGGAGCCCAATGTGGGACTCAATCCCAGGACCCCAGGATCATAACCTGAGCCAAAGGCAGATGCTTAACCAACTGAGCCACCCAGGCACCCCCTATGGTTAGTGTTTTGATTATTACTTCAATCTCTTCACTAGTCTATTCAGACTGTCTCTTTGGGAGGATCAGTTTTGGTAGTCTGTCATTCTAGGTCTTTTCCAATTTTGTCTAAATTATTTTATTTGTTGGCATATAACTCATAGTATTCTTTTATATCCATTTTTTATTTCTATAAAGTCAGTATTAATGTTCCCTTTGTCATTTCTCATTCTAGTAATTTCAGTCTTCTTTCTTTTTCTCTTGGTTAATTTAGCTATGACTTGACAATTTTCTTGATCTCTTCAAAGAACCAGGTTTTATTTTCATTCATTTTTTTCCTACTGTTTTTAAGTTCTTCTCAATTCTCTATTAATTTTTTTTGCTTTTCTGATGACATTTTATTTTATATTTTTTATTGTGTTATGTTAGCCCCCATACAATACCTCATTAGTTTTTGATGTAGCGTTTCAAGATTCATTGTTTACGTATAACACCCAGTGCTCTATTAATTTTTAATATTATCTTGTATTTCCTTCCTTCTGCTAACTTTAGGTTTAGATTGCTCCTCTCTTCCAGTATCTTAAGATGGAAGATGAAGATATTTCTTAACATCTTTATTCTTTCTTACTATACGTATTTATATGCATATATTTCTTTCCCAGCACTGCTTTAACTGTATCCCAGAAGTTCTGGTATGTTGCCTATTCATTATCATTCCTCTTGAAGTATTTTCTGGTTTCACATTTGATTATTTTTTAAAAGTTTTTTTTTAAAATTTTATATATTTATACATTTCCTACAGTTTTCCCTGCTATTAATTTCCAGTTTTATTCCATTGTAATCAGATAATGTACTTTACATTAATTTTATCCTCTTGAATTTACTGAGATTTATTTTAAGGCCTAACATGTGGTCTCTTCTGGACAAAGTTCCATACATACTTGAGAAGAAGCCATATTCTTTTGTTGTTGGGGAGACTGTTCAATCTTCGCTAGTTCTAAGTAGGTAATAACGTTGTACAAGTCTTCTTTTTCCTCACTAATCTTCTATCCAGATTTTCTATCCATTGTTGAAAGTAGGGTTTGGAGTCTCCAAATTTTGTTGTTAAATTATTTTTTTCTCTCTTCCTTTTATCAGTTTGTGTTTTGGTGTTCTGTTATTGGGTCTATATATATTTATAATTGTTACATATTTGTGATGGATTGAACCTCTTATTATTATTAAAATGTCCCTCATTACCTATGATGACTTTTTTGTTGTTTTATAGTCTATTTTGTCTGATATATTATAGCTACTCCAGCTTTACTACTGTTGCAATTTGCATGCTGTATTCTTTCCATCCTTTTGCATTCAATTTAATTGTATATTTTAATTTTTAAAGTGTCAGGATCATGAAGAGGTTTTTTTGGTTGTTTTTAAATCCACTTTAGAATTATCTTTTGATCGGATTTTTTAATACCTTCACTTTTTAAAAGATTTTTTAAAAATATTTGTTTATTTATTTGACAGACAGAGATCACAAGTAGGCAGAGAGGCAGGCAGGGAGAAAGAGGAGGAAACGGGCTCTCTGAGGAGTAGAGAGCCCAATGTGGGGCTCGATCCCAGGACCCTGGGATCATGACCTGAGCCAAAGGCAGAGGCTTTAACCCACTGAGCCACCCAGGCACCCCAAGATTTTATTTCTTTATTTGACAGAGAGAGAGGGATCACAAGTAGGCAGAGAAGCAGGCAGAGGGGGAGGGGGAGGGGGAAGCAGGCCCCCTGCTGAACAGAGAGCCCCATGCTGGGGCTGGATTTCAGGACCCTGAGATCATGACCTGAGCCAAAGGCAGAGGCTTAACCCACTGAGCCACCCAGGCACCCCTAATACATTCACTTTTAATGTTATTGTTGATATAGCTCATTTTTCTCTAGCATTTTCTTTTTTTTTTCTATATATATTTCATGACTTCTTGTTGCTCTAGTCTTTCTTTACTGCTTACTTATACATTAAAAATATGTTTAATGTGAGTGTCTGTGTGTGTGTGTGTGTGTGTGTGTGTGATTGCTCTAGGGTTTATCATATACACATTTATCTGAATCGGTTTCTGATTCATACTTGCCTAATCTCAGTGATATATAGAAACATTACCTTTATGTAGCTCTATTTCCTTCACACCTTTTGTAGTATTATTTTTATATACAATACATCTATTGATGTTACAAATCCAACAATCCTCTATATTAAGGAGTGCCCTTACTGTGATGAGCACTGGGTGATGTATGGAATTGTTGAATCACTGTACTGTATGCCTTAAATTAATACAACACTGTATATTAACTAACTGGAATTAAAATAAAAACTTTTTATAAATCCATTATTTTAAATATTATTTTATAATAACCTTGGTCCACTACATTTCACTTCCACTTACTTCATTTGTTTTATTATTGGAAGACATATAACATGTATATTATATTTCTATATATCATAAGCACTATGATACATTATTGTTTTATACAATTGCTTTTTAAATTAGTTAAGAGAACAAATGAGAAAAAAATATATTTCTACTTTTAATCAGCTTGTCAGATGAGATGCTTGGAATTATACATGTGATTCAAGGGCAGAAATTTGGTCATACTCACACAAGTCTTGCGTACCACACATTTTTAATCACTATCCTATTTTGCTCCTGTGCATACATTTGTTAGGGGAATTGTTACATAGTTTCTTTGTCAGTCAAGTCTAGCAAAAGAGAGATGGGATACTCAGACGTGGTAATTCAAGTTACTTTACCAAAGGGAATATTTCCAAAATGTGGAAAATGTGATGAGGGTTAGTGTAGTGCTTTGTGAATAGAGAGTATGGCAACTTTACTGCCTCTAATCCTTAAGAAGCAAGGGTGCAGGAGAGTTATTTATGTACCTCAAGTGACTCCATTGGTTCCTCTTATTTTGGTGACTTTTTTAGGCTATTCTCCAAGACTGGAGAATCCAGAAGACAGAACATGCCCACAGATCGGGTCTTTACTCCATCCCACCTACTGATCTTCAGCATGAGCTCAAGAAGACTGTTCCCCTCTCTGCTCTGACAAATGCAAGTCATCTAGACAAGGCAGGGTTGGTGAGCTTTTCCCAGAGGCCATTGTGTAGGTCATGAATCAGGTATTCTGTGATGACAGAGCCCTTTGCTGATGAAAACTATGGAGACCTGACCCAGAAATTTCACATTTGCACTCAGCAACCATTTTATATACATTTTTAAGTTGGTTTAGGAGAGTCATGTCCATAGACTGTAAGCTACATTCATTCATCTTCCCTATATACACACTCTCCTGCCAGAGTTCAGAAAAAGAAATTGCTTTCTCTGAAAGGAGTAGTCAATTGAATTAATGTTGAAGATATATTCTGAATGCAAAGACATGCAAAGCATGGGCAGGGAGATGAGGGATGAGAAGTAAGCTGACCATATCACAAAAACTGAAAGTGAAAGGGGACACTATGAATAACTACAATCAGATGCCAATCTGGACTTCAAAATCACAGAAAGATCTATATTTATCCTGCATAGAGGTAGATTTGAGTGTTGGAGTTCTCTTGTATGGTAGAGTGTGAGAGAAAACAGCATCCTCTCTATTGAGAAATATCCTTGATATCCATCAAAGGAGAGTTTTTATTTCTCTAAGGAAAGAAAACTTTAGGCACACAATAAAAAAGTTCAAATTTCCTTCTTTGCTTTAACTTCTAGAAATTTTAGAGCCAAAGGTGGGCCCACAGACAGTAAACATATATAAATACACAAATAGTAACTTTAGAGGGCTATAGGCTTTGCATTTTGCATGCTGATTCACTCCTGGCCTTACCTTAGATTTTCTACTCTCTTTTTTTTTCCTTTGTGCTTGTATCTTCTTTCACATAATTTAAATTTTAATTTAACTTATTGAGCTGTATCCATTTTTATAACCTGCTTCAAATCCTTTCTTGAATATGTTAAGGTATAAATAAGTACATAAATGTGGAAGCCAAGATGGTGGTTAAATTATGGGACTAATAATAGATTTTGACCTCATTTACAAGGTTGTACCATTACCAACTATCTTGTGGATCTATCTCTCCAGTGGAGGACAAAGCAATAATTGCTAGTTATTAAATGTCCATTGCATTGAAATGATGCTTGGTGCTTTTCTTATGTTATTTTACTTAATCCTCACAACCCCATGAGTTGGCTGTTTATTTCCCTGTGCTATAAATGAGACTACTGACTTTAAGTATTGTCAAAGTGAAACAGTATATAATCTGGTCCAAGTAGAAAAATTTGAATTTGCAGTAGAGTAGGAGGACCCAAGGATCAGCTCACCCCACAAATGCAACTAGATAACTACCAAATCATCCTAAATACCCCAGAAATCAACCTGAAGAACTGACAGAACAAATTCCACAATTAAAAGATGATAAGAAGCCACATCAAAAAAGGTAAGAAGTACAGAGATGTGGTTTACGGAAGAAATGAATCCTGACTGCTATGGAGGGGAGGAAGTCATGGTGTGGGAGAAGGGTGTGAGAGAGAGGAACACAGGGGAATGCACAAGGAGAACATTTCCCTATAGCCATTGGCTTGGAAAATGAGTGGGGTTGAATTTTGTGAGTTCTTACAACCAGCAGGGTTTAAAGCCCTCAAATTTTAAAGGTCAGTGGGCGTGGCAGGGATGCATCCCAGGGGGAAATGAGCTACTTTGGGAGAGAAGGCAATCAGAACACAAGAGTAGAGTACATACATCACACACTGGGGGCACTCCCTGAAACGCCAGGCCCTGGGCACTACAGGACCTATTCTTCATAAAGGTATTGCTTTCAGAAGCAGGAGGAATAATTGGCTTTTCTAACAGAGAAGAAGGCAGAGGCATAGACAGCATTAGAAGACAGAGAAATTTACCCCAAACGAAAGAACAAGATAAGGCCACAGCCAAAGATCTGAGTGAAACAAATATAAGCAACATGCCTGATGAAGAATTTAAAACAACAATCATAAAGATACTCATTGGGTCTGAGAAAAGAATTGAAGACATCAATGAGACCATTACTACAATTATAAAAGAGTTTAAAAAGAATCAACCAGAGATGAAGAATGTAATGAACTAGATTAGAAACATGCTTGATATAATGAACAGCAGGCTAGAAAAAGCAGAGGAATGAACTAATGACTTAGAAGACAAAGTAATGGAAAGCAAAGAAGCTGAACAAAAGAAAGAATTCCACAAAATGAGAATAGACAGGGAATTCAGTAACTCCATCAAATATAATAATATTTGTATTATAAGAGTTCAAAAGAATGGGCGAGAAAGGGGGGCAGATAATTTTTGGGAGAAATAACACCTAAAAAACTTTCCTAATCTGGGGCGGGAAACAGACATCCAGATCCAGAAGACACAACTCCCATCAAAATAAACAAAGGAAGGCCCACACCAAGACATATCACAATTCAATTTGAAATATATAGTGATAAAAAAATCTTAAAAGAAGCAAGAAAAAAGATGTCATTATATTACAAGAGAAAACCCATAAGGTTAGTAGGATATTTTTCAACAAAAACTTGGAAAGCCACAAGGGAGTGGAATGATGTATTCAAAGTGGTGAATGGGAAGACTCTGCAGCCAAGAATCTCTATCCAGCAAGGCTATCATTAAGAACAGAAGGAGAGGAAAAGAGTTTACAGATAAAACTAAAGGAGTTTGTGATCATTAAACCAGCTCTGCAAAAATATTAAAAGGTACTCTTTCAGTGGAAAGGAGAGACCAAAAGTGACAGTATAAGGGCAAGAAACACAAAAGCAATAAAAATAAATATTTTTGTAAAAAGTTATTCCTCAAGAAACTCACAAAAATATGATATAAAATATAATAGCATATACCTAAAACATGGGGAGGAGGGGAGTAAAGAATGGGTTCAAACTTAAATGACCATCAATGTAATATAAACTGCTACTTACAAAAGATGTTATATACAAACCTAAAGGTTAACATATATTAAGAACCATTAACAAACATGCAAAGGATAAAGAGAATTAAATCCAAATGTATCACTAAAGAAAGTCAACAAAACATGAGAGAGAGAAAGACAAGAAACGATCAGAGAAAATTACCAGAAACAACCACAAAACAAATAATAAAATGGGAATAAATACATTTCTATCAATAATAACTGTGAAAGTTAAATGGACTAAATGTTTCAGTCAAAACACATAGGGTGTCAGAATGAATAAAATAAGATTCATCTATATGCTGCCTACAGGAGACTCATTTTAGCTAAAGACACCTACAGGTGGAAAGCGAGTAGATGGAGAACTATTTACCATGCAAATAGCTGTCAAAAGAAAGCCAGAGTACCAGTACTTATATCAGAAAAACTAGACTTTAAAACAGACATAGTGAGACAAAGAAGGGAAATATATAATAATAAAAGGGACAATCCAACAAGAAGATGTAATAATTGCAAATATTTATGAAACCCTCAAGGGAGCACCCAAATATTTAAAACAATAACAAACACAAATGAACTCACTGATAAAAATACAATATTAGGGGACTCTAACACCCCACTTATATCAATAGATAGATCATTTAAACAGAAAATAAAGAAGAAAATAATGACTTTGAATCACACACTGGACTGGATGGGCTTAAGGTATGTATTCAGAATATTCCTTCCTAAAACAGCAAAATACATTATTTTCAAGTGTACATGGAACATTCTCCAAAAGAGATCATAAATTGGGTCACAAAACAAGCCTCTACAAATACCAGAATACTGAAGTTTTACCATGCACTTTTTCTGATCACAATACTATGAAACTAAAAATCAACCACAAGGAGGTTAAATAACATCCTACTAAACAATGAATTAGTCAACGAGAAAACAAATGGAAATGAAAATACAACCATTCAAAACCTTTTGGATACCACAAAAGCAGTCCTCAGAGGGAAATATATATAGCAATACAGGCTTACCTCAAGAAACAAGAAAAATCTCAAACAACCTAACCTTACACTTGCGGGAGCTGAAAAAAGAACAACAAGCAAAGCCTAAATACAGCAGAAGGAAAGAAATAATAATTAGAGCAGGAAAAAAAAAGGTGATGTGGGAACTAAAAAACAAAACAAAAACAAACAAACAAAAAACAAATGCACAATAGAAACAATCAAAGAAATAAGGAGCTGGTTCTTTCAAAAAAGTGAATAAAATTGATAAGCCCCTAGCCAGACTTATCAAGAAGAAAACAGAAAGGACCCAAATAAAATAACAACAGAAGAGAAATAACAACCAACACTACAGAAATATAAGCAATTATAAGACAATATTATGAAAAAACTATATGCCAACAAATTGAATAACACGGAAGAAATAAATCCCTAGAAACACAAATTACCAAAACTAAAACAGGAAGAAATATAAATTTTAAACAGACTTACAATTAGCAAACAAATTGAATCTGTAATAAAAAACAAAACAAAACAAAACTACCAGCAAACAAAAGTCCAGGACCAGATAACTTCATGGAGAATTTTACCAAAGATTTAAAGAAGAATGAATACCTATTCTTCTCTAACTTTTCCAAAAAAATAGAAAAGGAAGGAAAACTTCCAAATTCATTCTATGAGTTCAGCATTACTCTGATACCAAAACCAGATTAAGGTTCCACTAAAGAATAGAACTACAGGACTGTATCTCTGATGAACACAATGCAAAAATCCTCAACTAAATAGTAGCAACCAAATAAAAAATATACTAAAAAACTCATTTAACACAATTAAGTGTGATATATTCTTGGGTTGTAAGTGTGGTTCAATATTTGTAAATCAATCAATGTGATACATCACATTAATAAACGAAAAGAAAAAAACCATATGATCATTTCAATAGATGCAGAAAGAGCATTTGACAAAGCACAACACCCATTCATGAAAAACACCTTCAACAAAGTAGGGTTAGAGGGATCTTACCTCAACATAAAAATGCCCATCAATGAGAAACCCATAGCTAATATCATCCTAAATGGTGAAAAACAGAGCTTTTCCCCTACAGTCAGGAACAAGACAGTTATATCCACTCTCATCACTTTTATTCAAAGAAGTACTGGAAGTCCTAGCAGCAGTCAGGAAAAAAAGAAATAAAAGGCATCCAAATTGGCAAGGAAGAAGTAAAACTTTCACTATTTGCAGATGACATGATACTCTATTATAGAAAATCATAAAGATTCCACCAAATAAACTATTAGAACTGATAAAATTTAGTAAATTCACAGGATACAAATCAGTGTACAGAAATCTGTTGTATTTCTATACACCAATAATGAAACAGCAAAAAGAAATACTAAAGAATCAATCCAATTTACAATTGACTCAAAAACAATAAGATACCTAGGAATAAACCTTACTGGAGAAGTGAAAGACCTGTACTCTGAAAACTATAAAACACTGATCGAAGTAATTGAGTATGACACAAAGAAATGGAAAGACATTCCATGGTCATGAGTTGGAAGAACAAATATTGTTAATATTTTCATACTACCCAAACCAATTTACGCATTTAATGAAATCCCTATCAGAATACCAAGAGCACTTTTCACAGTGCTAAAACAAACAATCTTAAAATATGTATGCAACCAAATAGCCAAAACAATTTTGAAAAAGAAAGGGAAAGAAAAGGAAAAAAAAAAAAAAAAGAAGAAGAAGAAGAAAGAAAAAGAAAGGGAAAGCTGGAAGAACTACAATCCAGACTTTGTTGTATTACAAAGCTGTAGTAATCAAAGAAGTGTGGTATTGGCACAAAAATAGACACATAGATCAGTGGAACAGAATAGAAAACCCAGAAACAAACCCACTACTATATGTTCAATTAATCTTCAACAAAGTAGGAAAAAATATCTAGTGGGAAAAAGTCTCTTCAACAAATTGTGTTGTGAAAACTTGTCAACATCATGTGAAAGAATGAAACTGGACCACTTTTTTTAATACAAAATAAAAAAATAATTTCTAAATGGATTCAAGACCTAAATGTGAGCCCTGAAACCATAGAAATTCTAGAAGAGAACATAGGCAGTAACTTCCTTGATATTGGCTTTGCCAAGTTCTTTCTAGATATGTTTCCCAGGCAAGGAAAACAAATAAAAAATAAATTATTGGGACTTCATCAAAATAAAATGTTTCTGCATGGCAAAGGAAACATCAACAAAACTAAAAGGCAACCTATGGAATGGTAAAAGATTTTTGCAAATGACATTTCTGAAAAAAGGCTAGTATCCAAAATATTTAAAGAACTTATAAAACTCAGCACCCCCAAAAAACCAAATAACCCAATTAAAAATGGGCAGAAGACATGAACAGACATTTTTTTTCAAAGGAGATATACAGATGGCCAAAAGACATGTTAAAAGATGCTCAACATTACTGGTCATTAGGATAATGGACATCAAAACTACAATAAGATTTCATCTCACAACTGTCAAAATGGCTAAAATCAACAACACAAAAAAACAGCAGCTGTTGGCAAGGATGTGAAGAAAAGGGAATTGGAGGAAATGCAAACTGATATAACCACTCTGGAAAACAGTATGGAGTTTCCTCAAATAGTTAAAAATATAACTACCCTGCAACTCAGCAATCTCACTACTGGGTATTTACTCAAAGAATACAAAAATACTAATTCACAGGGATACATGCACCCCTATGTTATAGCAGCATTATCTACAGTAACTAAGCGATGGAAAAGTCCAAATGTCCATGGACTGATGAAGGAATAAAGAAGATGTGATCTATATCTATGTCTCTCTCTCTCTGTATCTATCTATCTATCCATATCTATATCATATATCTATATCTATATCTATATCATCTATCTATATCTATCTATATCCACACAATGAAATATTACTAAGCCATAAGAAAGAATGAAATCTTGCCTTTGCAACTTTGTGGATGGAGCTAGAGAGTATTATGTTAAGTGAAGTAAGTCAGTCAGTCAAAGAAAGATAAATACCATATGATTTCAGTCTTATGTGGAATAAGAAACAAATGAGCAAAAGAGAAAAAAGAGAAAGACAAGCCAAGAAACAGACTCTTAACTATAGAGTACAAACTGTTGGTTACCAGAAGGGAGATGGGTAGGGGAATGGGTTAAACAGGTGATAGGGTTTAAGGAGTGCATTTGTTCTGATGAGCACTGGGTAATGTATGGAAGTCTTTGAATCACTGTATTGTATACCTAAAATTAATATTAAATTATATGTTAACTAACTAGAATTTATTTATTTTATTTTTTAAGATTTTATTTATTTATTTGAGAGAGAGAGAGAGTACGAGCAGTTTGTAGGGCAGAGGAAGAGGGAGAAGTATGATGTGGGGTTCCATCCAGGGCCCTGGGATCTTGACCTGAGCCAAAGGCAAACACTTAACTGAGTTATCCAGGCGCCCTAAACTAACTAGAATTTAAATTAAAACTTAAAAAAAAATCCATAAACAGAGTAACAGGCTTTGGCATTAAAGAAGCCTTGGTTTAAAACCCGGCACCTCCTTTATCTTCCACTTATTAACTTGACAATTTTAAGTTACATGAACTTCTGTGGGTCTGCTTCCCAATGCTTGGAACACTGGAAAAAAATAAAATTAAAAATAAAATAAAATTAAAATATAAAATAAAATGAAGGCATTGTGGTACTAATTTAGAGGTTGTTATGAGGGGTTAAGTTAAATGAACTGACTTGAATATCAAACATTATCTTCCGCAAGATCATATCATTAAGTGATATCTTTAGGATGCAAAGCCATCTTGTGTGCCCACACCACCATTCTAAAATGGCACTAGATTCCAGAACCTCAGGGATTATATCCAGGACTACTAGTACATTAATAAAAATAAGAATGAAAGTTCCAGCCTTACTGATTTATTGATTTACTTATCCTACGGATATTTTTGGAGCCCATGCTATGTACCAAGCAGGCCTACAGAGAGCAGATATAAGATATTTGACCCAAATCCAAATGTTTTCCTAGAGTGCTTCTCTCTTTGCAACATCAGAAACATACAAGAGTTTAGGAGTGAGCAGAGATCAGGGGACTGCTGAGGTTATTTCTAACTCCTTCTGGGTATTCTGGTCTCATCTTTAACTTCTATAGTCCATGGCCTCCAGGCTCATTCCCAGTTTCCTGCTCATTGCCTCATTTCTGAGAGGTACGTGTTCCTATATCTACTTTAGGGTCAGCTTTAAGAGCTACCCATTGCTTCATTTCATGTGGTTCATTGGTGAAAATGGTAATGCTTCTAGGCAGAGCTGAGATATCAGAGAGGAGCACCACCCATTCCAACAGAATACCTTAGCCAAGCAAAACCTGATGTACAGGAACACTTGTACCCATACTGTACACAGGGTGATGAGGAGGCAGCCCAGGTGCTCAGCAACATCTGAGATGGGAACAGAGGGCATCTCAAGCATAAGGTCATGTCTAGAGTTGGAGGAGATTTTTTATCTTTTATATGTCTCCCTGTTACTGGAAGGGGCCATTACCAACTAGAAAGGGGATAAATATGGAAGTATGGAATTCATTTATGAAATTGCATTTGGATTGTTTCTCTTATACACCATCCCCTAAGCAGTTGCTGTATGCATTTCCCACTCTGCACTCTACATCTAAGCCTCCTGTCTTCAGGGACCTCAGTCTTGGAAAGCTCCATTACTTTGAATAGCAGGCAAAGGGGGAAATTGAGAGATGGCAACACCTTTAACTACAAAGGAGTGATCAAGGGCAGGACAGGATGGACTTGATGTATGTGCATGCGTGTGTGAGAACATGTGTGTGTATGCATGTTGGAGGAGGGAAGGGACAGGAAGAAAAAACACTCAGCTCAAATCCCTGAGGATATCTGTTGAATTCCCCACATCAGTAGACCTTGAAATATCTTGTCACCCATCATGACAGGTGAACATTATTTCTCTGCCATGCACTGGACCTCCATGATACAGTGCCCAGAGCTAAGAGTATTCAGGGCTGGCCAGGAAATAAATAAATAAAGTGAATCCACAGAACAAGGCCAGGTATAGCTGCAGAGAGTCTATTGTTTTGTTATTGTGTACAAAACTGGAAACATACAAGTAAAGGGCCAATCCTGACTCCAGAGAGCCCTTGATTCAAGCAGAGGAGACAGATCAGTAAACTATGTCTAGTCCTACCATGTGGCAAGTCTTATGGTCACAAGAATGAGAAGCGGATCACTGAATACAGTGTAAGGAGAAGTCCAGGAAGGTATAGAGAGGAAAGAATGTTTGATTTTTGTCCCTGGGTTGAAGAGAGGAGGAAATAGTGGTCTAAACAAAGGGACAAGGCTGTGGATGTCATGTATTGGGGGCAGGAACACTTTCAGTACAGGTGGGGTTCCTGAATGGTTCAAGATAAAGCTAGACATAGTTGTTGGGCCTCAAACATGATGAAAGTAGATGCCTTATCTAAGTGTTCAATTTTAGTTACCAGGCCATGAGGTTCATCTGAAGTGGCCTCAGCTCTGGAAAGCAGGGATTTGCTTGTGAACACGAGTAGCCCTTGAGTGTTTTCCAGATCACAGTGGGCTCAATCCCAAAGAGAAATGTTCTCAGTTGTCATGAGGGCCAGGGCAGGACACCCATGTCCCCAAATCTTAACATGGTCCACAAGTTCTAAGATGACAAGACAGCTTTCCTGATGGAGACAGTCCCTTGCAGGGCAGTCTGCAACTGCAGGGTTGAGGCAAGAGCTGTAGGCCTCTGCCCTGGAGGAGGCACTTAGTAAAGCCTCTGCATCCCTAGGCCCTAGGGAAAGAAGGAACAGCAGGGAGCCCTGTGGTGTGGCCAGGTAGGGAAAAGACTTTTCTGCAAAGCTGATGAACATGATTTCAGGGTAAGTTTCCTCCCATGATTATATTTTATTTCAGAGCCATTAGGATAATATTGCTATTCTTTCCATGTCAGTGCCATCTATGCCTCATTTGCATTGTTCTGTGAGTGCCTCCTTTTTTGTGTTGAGAAATTGCTCTGTCAGTAAAGGGCATTTGAAAAGAATCAGCACAAAGACATTTGCCAAAGTCAAATGTGGAACTGCCTGGGTCCTTTCCATTCATCAGGGCCTCCCTACAGGCAAGAGGTTTTTTGGGAAGCAGACCCACCAAGTTGCTCATCCCCACTAACTTTAGATTAGTGTATTATATATGGTCAATTTTGAATTAAAAAAAAAAAACGCAATTATCTCTGTCAGACAAAGAGATACAAAGCGGGCGGTAGCTGGTGGCAGGTAGGGGTTAGGGGCCATGTGCTGTACTGACCTAGAAGAAAAGGCTCAGGTTTAGTGTCAAGTGTCAAGAAATTAAAAAAAAAGTAAGAAAGAAAGAAAGAAATGAATGAATTTAAATACTATTTCTACTAACTAGAGGCATGAAACTCTCTAATTCGCAATTTCTTCACCTATAGAGTGTGGATGCTAATTTCTGTCCCTTTTGTATGGCAGAATTGTTGTAAGGATCAAATGAGATGATGTAGAACAGAGTAAATAAACTATAAATTCTAAAAACTAATTATCAAGTGGTGGAATA
Organism: Enhydra lutris kenyoni; assembly: GCF_002288905.1. Classification (NCBI taxonomy): domain Eukaryota; kingdom Metazoa; phylum Chordata; class Mammalia; order Carnivora; family Mustelidae; genus Enhydra; species Enhydra lutris. Next base: position 283,003 of record NW_019154118.1, read on the forward strand.
GTGCAGTATTTTTGAGTGTAAACTTTGGAGGTAAACTGTCTGGGTTTGAATGCTGGGTCTACCACTGATTAGCTGTGCAATCTTGGATGAGTAGCTTAACTTCTCTGTGCCTTGGTTTTCTAACTTTTAAAATGCAGGTAAATAGTACTAGTATAAAAGATTTATAAGGAAAAATGCTTAGTATGTTTAATGACTGACTCATACTAAGTGATTTGTACTTATTTGCTATTATCATTATTGCCTATTGTTTTTATCATCACAGTCCAGAATAGAGCAATTACCAATAGTTTCTAGTCCCAAAGTCACAATGGATATAGGAACTTGTCACTTTCCTTCCGAGTATGTTAATAGGATCCTAAGATGCTGGAATTAGAAGGGATAGAAGGTAGCACATATTCTGTGCCAAGCTCTGTACTAGGCCTTATATATGACTATTAATTCCCATAGCAACATTTTGAGTTCAGGTATTATCAACTTGATTTTATAAATTAAGAAACTGTGACCAGAAGATTAAAGTGACTTTTCCAAACTGCTAGTAGTTGACAGATTTGGCTCTGTATCATCCAAGGCCCAGTGAGGTGAACAACAACAAAAAAATATGAGTTATTTTGCCAAAGATAATCTAAAATGAGAAACTGACTAAATAAATGATGTCTGACTTGAAAATGAAATATAAAGGGAGGAAGGGCGGGAGCTAGGAAGGAAGGAAAGGAGAAGGGAAGGAAGAAAAGAAGAAAATAAAAACGAAATGCAGAAAGCAGATTCTATCTCTAGGTCTGGGAATACAAAGAGAAGTTAGGGTAATTAAATGTTTCCATCAGAACCACACCAGGCCTTAAAATGGTGTGCACTGTCTGCAAAGCTCTTGTGACACAGTTCAGATTTTAATTTCCCCCAAAAGCCCATGGCCCCAGTGTACACTACAGGACACATGCTTAGATGGAAGGCATCACAATCTTCTCATGTTGAATTTATTTGAGCCCTTGTTTCAGATGATGTGAGCTCCTCAAGCTCAGAGTTATAGCTTAAACTTAACAGACATTAAAGTGATATTTGTTCATTTAAATAAGTTTGAAAGGAAGACTTATGGGAATTACTTACCAAAGACTCTACACATTAATTAAAAAATCCTGAAAAGCTTCAACAGTCCCACAGGATGACCTGAGGCAGCATGGAAGACTGGGTGCTGAAGACAGAAGTTTCCAACACTTCAAGCACTCAATGTTGTGACTTCTGTCACACTTCCCTGATAAAGGGAGAGGTCTTCAGGATACTAATGGGGTATTAAAGGACTCCCACTGGAAAGCAACAGTTCCTAGATAGGTGCCACCATTAGAGTAAACAACTGGCAGCCTCCTTTTACTGGTTCCTTCCAGAGGTAGGTGGAATGATGGAAAGACTGTAGCCATTTACTCCCAGCCCTGAACACCCTCTGGAGCCTACAGAAATGCTAAGGACCCTTTTCACTGAGGGCTCTGGGCAACCAAGATGAATTTTTCCTGTTTGTTTGTAGTGAAGCCTTCGTAAGTGCTCTGCTTTGGTCCCAGCCCTGAGCAAAGGTTTCAATCCTAGCAACTTCCAACAGCCAGATACTATAGTTAAAGCCTCCTTCCTCCTATTCTTCCTGGCATAGTTAGTCAGTGTATATACTTGTCCTGATTTTGGCCATGAATGATACCTTTTGACAATTTAAACATCTGTCCAAATTACACTTCTATGATCTAGCCTCCACTATGTAGAACTGAAGCATCTTTTCTTTTTTGTTCTGTTTGATTTTTGTTTTTGTTTCATTTGCTCCTTTTTTTATCTTTATTTTTTCTATTATGTTATGTTAGTCATCATCATTAGCTATCAAGGAAATTCAAATGAAACATCTTTTCAAATATGGTTGTTGCACTATCTTTTGGGAATAATCCTATGTCTCCTTTCCTGAGTCTCTGCATAGAGCCCTTTTTATACCTCAGCCCCTGAGTTCATTGTTGAATGGAGGCTCTGGGTCTAGAAGGCTATTCATTATCAACAGTGTAGCTGAAAAATGTAGCATACTACTGAATCCCAGTGTGTGGAGAGACAGGGAACCTGATGAAGCTGTCATTGTCTAGACTGGGACCCTTTATTGTGACATTCTCACCATTCCTCCTCCTCCTTGCTCCATTCACTGTCTGCAGTGCAACAGCAAAAATACACCCATACACTATCAGAAATCCTCAGCAAAAACAAGAGCCTGTGAAAAGCATCTGGAGATGAAAGATGAGGGGAATGATTCTTGGGGACTTGCATTAAAGATACTATATTTGAGTTTCTGTAAGAAACTTATAAGTTTAAAGAAACTGTCATCAAGCTCTGTGCATAATAAGGATTGAATACAGAGTACGTTTTTCAAAGTCTAAGGAAAGTCAAAATTGCTACTAATAGGATATTTGCCACATTAGAGAAGCAGTGCACCCTAGCTTCCAAAGGGTCATTTTAGCTTGGCAGCACAGAAAATGTCACTGTAGGCAAATTTTATATACTACATATATATATGTATGTATACATACATATATATATACATGTATATATATATATATATACGTGTGTGTGTGTGTGTGTGTGTGTATATATACTAAATCATTACAATGATTATCAAAGTTCAGGTCAGATTTCCATATCAGTCTGGGTCCTAGACTGTTGGCAAAATGGACACCAAACACGTACAATGTGAGCTATATAACACGTACAATGTGAGCTATATAACACGTACAATGTGAGCTATATAACAAAAAGAAGCCAATATTTGGCTAAAAAAAGATACATTCATGCTTCCTGACAGAAACAATTCTTTGAGACAAATATACCCATACATATTGGTAAGAGTATCAATACATTTCTATAACCTTTCCAAAAAACAATTAGTTATGTATATCAAGAACCATGAAAATATTTATATTTTGGACCACAATTATCATATTCTTACTTTCAAGAATTATTAGACATGCTCTTTATGATATATTTACATGGAATTACATGGAAACAGCCTCAAGAAAAAACCTAGGATTGCCTGGGTGGCTCATTCTGCAAAGTGTTTGCCTTTGGCTCAAAGAATGATCCCAGGACTCTGAGAGCTTCCCCCTTCAGGCTCCTTGCTTGACAGGGAGCCTGCTTCTCCCTCTGCCTGCTCTGCCTAGCGCTTCCCCTGCTTGTGCTCTGACAAATAAATAGATAAAATCTGAAAGAAGAAAGAAAGAAAGAGAGAAAGAGAAAGAAAGAAAGAAAGGAAAGAAAGAAAGGAAAGAAAGAAAGAATGAAAGAAAGAAAGAAAGAAAGAAAGAAAGAAAGAAAGAAAGAAAAAAGCCTAAAGAGAAGTGGTTACATAAATCACAGTGAAGCCACAAACCATTTAAAATGATAGTTTGTACAAATGTTTAATGATATAGAAAAAAAATCACTGTATGGTGTTAAGTCAAAATAACAGGATACTAACCTAGAGAGCCAGATTGCTCACAACTTCCAAAGTATATACTATAAATGAAGAAAAGGCTTCATGCGTATGCACCTGGATGTTAAGCATAGTTCTTTCTCGGTTGTGAGATTATGTGGGGTTTATTTCCTTCATTATTCTTTTGGTAATTATCAAATTTTCTAAAGTATGCTTGCATCACTTGAAAGGAAACTTACCATAAGGCATTTCTGTGAAGGATGAATCGGTAATGGAACTCTGTTCTAAGGTGGCAGACCAATCCAACAGGTGAATCCCAGTCCCAGCCCCGAGGCCATTCCAGGTTTTATCTCCTGTCCCTCCTGCTTTGGGTGCAAAAGTGTCACAGATAGGGAAGTAAAAGTGTATAAACTACCCTCTTTGTTTGTGCCTGAGGCTCAGACCTTGTTGGATTACTCTCCTCTGAGCCTGCAAATATTAAATAAACCTCTTATCCTCCAAGATCTTTGAGTGCTGCTTCGTTCTTCCATCAGATGATCTAGTCTAGGTTCTGCAACATTTGGTTCCCTGATCAGGAAACCCAACGGTGCTGGCCCATTGTTGCCACTGGCTTGGGGCCATTAGTGGGGTGGTGACAGAATGAAGGGTCAAAACGGAGAAGGTGCCCCCTGCCTAGTTTTTGGCAGTCTCCCACCCAGTTGCCTCATACCGGCCCAACTCCGCTGTTCCCACTGGACTCAAGGAGACTTGGCAGGTGAGGACCTTTGTCCAGATGTTGGATTCTGGTAAGGCCTGGGGCCCCAGAACCCAGTCAGACCCACCCATCAGAGTGGAAGGGGAGACTGATCACCTGCCAGGGACCAATTAGAGGTCTCACAGGTAGGGATTCCCAGGGACAGAATGCAATAACTTCAGTGTGAATGCATGAGTGAATGAACAGACTATTTGTATTTGTGGCACCACAGTCTTGAGACTACAGAGTCTGAGTGGGCCCCGACCTGTTTCCATGGTGACCTCATAGGGTCTATAGCGAGCCCTTCAGGATGCCAGTCTAGGGTTTATACTAACTTGCTATGGCTAAGAGGCACCCAAGTCTCCTGCAGGAGGGTGGGCATGTGGCCATCTGACTGGTCTCTCCTTTGGAGGGACACCCACCCATTGTCTGTCTCTGCACCACCACACACGGGAACATCACTATGGGATCAGGGCAGAGTAAACCTATGGTCCTTGAGACCATGATCAAAAATTTCAAGAAGGGGTTTTCAGAAGACTATGGAGTTAAGGAGCATCCTGACAAATTGAGAACCCTATGTGTGTTAGAATGGCACACCTTTGATATGAGATGGCCTTCAGAAGGGACATTTGATGTCCAAATGGCTTGCCAGGTGTGGCAAGTTGTAGCAGGAGAGCCAGGACACCCTGACCAGTTTCCGTACATTGACTCTTGGCTAGGAATTGCCCAGACCCTCCCCCTGGATGTGATTCACTTGAAACAGGAAGGGACAGGTCAGGGTCTTAATCAGCTCATCCAAGAGGCCCAAAGAAGACTGACACAAGCCTCGGCCTCCAGAGATCCTAACTGGAAATCCTGAGGATGAACTGAGCCTGTGCCCTCTGTATGCACCCCTAAGGCCATCTACATCTGGCCCCCCAGTTCCAGGCACTCCACCACCCTCAGTCCCAAAGGATCCACCAGCAACCCCAGGCCCAAAGGATCCACTTTCTCTGGGACCAGCAGCCAGGCTGTGTCCTAGGCTAAGTGAAATCACCCTCCAAATGCCAGTACAAGACGTAAGAACCCGAGAGGCACAATGAAGATGGGACAGTCCAACCCAGCCATTCAATGATGTATTATCAGTCTTTCTCCAGCACCAATCTCCTCAACTGGAAACATAACCCCCCATCCTACTCTGAGAAACCACAGACTATGGTAGACCACATGAAATCCCTCTTCCTGACTCACCATCCAACCTGGGAAGACTGCCTCCTGCTTAACACAGAGGAAAGACAGAGAATAATGAAAGGAACATGGCAGTATCTAGAAGAGCATGCACCAGTGGGAGTCATTGACCCTACTGCTTGAGCTAATATGGCCACATCTAAAGAGCACCCAACATGGGACTTCACCACAACTGAAGGACAGGCCCACATCTGCCAGTACCAGGAGGCTCTCCTCCAGGGAATCCGGGCAGGAGCTAAAAAACCCATGAACATGACTAAGATATCCTCAGTCACGCAATAGTTAGGGGAGTCCCCTAGGGACTACTACAAAAGACTATGTGAAGCCTATCAAATATACCCTCCATTTGACCCCAAGGCACAGGAAAGTCAATAGATGGTAAATACCTCCTTTATGGCTCAGGCTGCCCCAGATATTAGAAGAAAGCTTCAAATACTAGAGGGTTTTGCTGGGATGAATATTACCCAATTAATAGCGATTGCCAATAAGGTCTACATGAATAGGAGTGTTACAGCTGAAAGGAAGGCCAAAAGAAAATAAAGAAAAAAGTCAGCCTTCTCGCCACCTCCCTGAGGGAAAAACAACATGAAAGCAGGGAGACCTCCAAACACCAAAAGGGGGGAGATCCAGAACCCCCTAGCAAAGGATCAATGTGCCTACTACAAGGAGAAGGGACATTGGAAAAACAAATGTCCCAAATGGGAAAGGCTCAAAAGCCCAGATGCTACCAAAAAAATCCCAAGAGGAGGACTTCATAGGCCTGGCATAAATAGACTCAAACTGAGGAGGACCAAGCTCTCTCCTCCTTGGCCCCCATGAGCCCACAGTAAAAGTAAAAGTAGGAGGCTAACTAGTAAATTTATGGTTGATAATGGAGCTGAGCACTCTGTTGTCACCTCCCTAATGGCCCCTTTCAACAAAAGAACTGTGACCACACTTGGCGCCACCAGGACATGAGCAATAAAACAGCCCTTTGCCAGGATCTTCAGTGTAAACTCAGGGGCCACCCTGACTAAAAAGGAATGATGGATGATGCCAGATGGGAGCATCTTCATTCCAACAGCAACAGGAGGGCATCTAGTCAAGAAATACCACAAACTCACCCATCTAAAAAAACTACTCAAGAAGCACTACTGATGTAGATCAGCCAGCTGCCATCACTATGCTGAGCAACCAGTGAGCAATATGCTACATGTACTAAAAATAATGCTCGATCAGCACAGTGGCCCCCACCAGGTGTCCAAAGGATGGGAGTAACGCTTTTCAAAGAGCTAAAAATAGACTTCACAAATGTGCAGCTGAACAGGAAGTTTCTGATATCTCCTCCTAATAGTATTCATACACTCTGGGTCAAAGCCTTTCGGACTAGGATGGAGTGAAGCCAGGAAGTAGCCGAAGTCCTCTTGCAGGAGATCATGCCCCGGTTTGGCCTGCCATTAACAATCCATAATGACAATGGACCTGCATTTGTAGCAGACATTGTACAGGTCTTGACCAAGTCTCTCAAGGTCACCTGGAGACTCCATACCACCTACCGGCCCCAAAGATCAGGGAAAGTAGAATGAATAAATTGGGGGTGCCTGGGTGGCTCAGTGGGTTAAGCCTCTGCCTTTGGTTTAGGTCATAGTCTCAGGGTCCTGGGATTGAGCCCTGCATTGGGCTCTCTGCTCAGCAGGGGGTCTGCTTCCCCCCCCCCCCCAATCTGCTTGCCTCTCTGCCTACTTGAGATTTCTTTCTCTATCAAATAAATAAATAAATAAATCTTCAACAACAAAAAAAAGGATAAATCACACCTTCAAGGAAACGTTAGCAAATTTTTATCAGGAGACTAACCTCCCATGGCCAAATCTACTACCATAGCTTTCCTGCATTCCAACTGCACACCTGGGATGCTAGGTTTCTCCCATTTCAAATTAGTGTATGGACAGCCTCCCCAATGCCTAGGGAGCCTTCCAAGAAACTTACATCATCAGGTTGGGGATAAGAAATAAGAGACAACTTCAGGCCCTGGGAGCCACCCCAAAAAAATTACAAAGGTACACCATTGAGAGGGCCCCAATCTCCTTAGGGTCCCAGGTGCACTCCTTCCAGGCAGGAGACTCAGTCTGGGTCAATGATTGGAAAAAAGACCCCCTCAAACCACAGTGGACAGGTCTTGACACTGTTGTTCTAATCACCCCTACTACCCTTAAGGTCTCTGATGTCACCCAGTGAGTCCACCACTCCAGTGAAGAAAGCCCATACGAGGACCCATGCCAATGGAAAGTCCAGCCAAACTCCATGGACCCACTCCGGCTTTCCCTTCTATGAGACCCCAGTGAATGACGGACACCTACTTGCTGTGGTCACTAGCTCCCATTGCCATGATATCCCTCATCCTAGGAGTCAGACCCTACACTGTTGCCCCTTCTGACTGGACTTTCCCCCAGATACTTGCCATTGTTGTTGTTTACTAGGTGACCCTAGGGTGTATTACTTATCCGCAGGTTTTATCTGCTGTTGGGTCTGTGGGGTTTGATTGGACTTTCCACTGGTTCGGGTCCCCCAGGATCTCCAAATGCCATTTGGTTCTTCCATCAGGTGATCCAGTCCAGCTTCCACAACAGAATAACTCTTGGCCCTAAGATATGGTTTTTTCTCATTTGGAACACTTGTGATACTCAGTGGGCTTTGATAGGAAGAAGTCAGTCTCCTGCATTAACTCCTTTTGAACATTTTAGAAGCTTCTGACCAGTTTTGGATCTCTGCCAAGCCCTCAGGTAGAGAAATCTGTCTGACTCCTCAACCCCACCCCATACTAAACCCATTCCTATTGCTTTCTCTTCCCCACACAGCCTGCTCTATAGGAGTGGCTCTTTCCTTCTCTGATTCTGTCTCTTTGCTTTGTCTTCTTGACCAGGCCTTTATATACTGAGGGAAATAAGGAAAAAAAAATAGTTCTAGTTCAAATTACCTTGTTAACTTTTGAAAAACAATAATTTTTCTGGATTAATTATATATCTTCTTTCTACCACAAGTTTGCTCCTCCCTTATAAGTCTGTTTAAACAAACATAACATATAAACCATTTGCTTATCATAGGATATATATGGATAAACTATAAACAATAACAAAAATTGCAAACAATATAAAATGCCAAACTATATTACTGCAAATAAATTTATACCAAAAAATATATTCATGGCTACCAAAATGCTCAAACATATATTCATATACTCAGAAGTGAATACATTTACAAGTGTGGATGTACATATTCCTTTATATGCCCAATTCCTCTGCCATGCATCCATAACAACTTTGGGACTGAGACGCTGTTTGAAGCAAAAGTTTGCATTTATAGCGAAAGTCAATATTGTATAATGGTAGAGTTTAAAGCTCTAGAATCAGACTAAAAGGATTCAAATTTTGACTCTGCCATTTGTTACCTTGGAAATAGTATTTAAACTCTCTGTACTTTTAACAAGAGACCCATTATAATACTTTACCATAGGCTTTTTATGAGGTATAATTGAATTAATATAAATAAATCCCATAGAACATTATCTGGCTCATACCAATTACTTAGTAAATGCTTTCCATATACAGAAGTCATATGAAATGAGTTTAACACATGGCCCAGGATGACATACTTGTGGCTCTATTAATGAATCAGATTGCTCCCAATTCGTACACAAGGCCAAACCATGATACAAAGTGAAGGCCATTGTTTGTCTCCCCCTCTGGTTCCCCCCACCCTTCATTTTTCCCTTCCTTCTCCTAATGTCCTCCATGCTCTTCCTTGCGTTCCACATATAAGTGAAACCATATGATAATTGTCTTTCTCTGCTTGATTTATTTCACTTAGCATAATCTCCTCAAGTTCCACCCATGTTGATGCAAATGGCGGGTATTCATCCTTTCTGATGGCTGAGTAATATTCCATTGTATATAGGTGACTAACATGAAAGAAAAATAAAATAATAAAATAAAATAAAATAAATAAAATAAAATGACATAGATGTTTAGATGCTCTAAACACTAGGGAAGAGATTCTACTATTGATACCAGGCCAATGCCCCAACTGAACCACCCTTCTTATGAAGTAATCTTTCTAGGGAGTAAATTAAACACCCTAGGATACTAGAAGATGGACAATTGATCTCTTCTTTCCCCAAAGATAAACTCAGTCTCTTGCAGTTTAGAAAAGAAGAAAATCCTCACTTAATAGAAGGCCCTTAATGTTCAGACTCAGAAACTCAACAAGAAGCCAAGATATTCTGGAAACAATCCTATTAAGTAGACCAGAACAGATCAGAATGTCACTTAAATTTTATACTAGAAATTGATTGTGTTCTAACCTATTCTAAGGAGATATAAAACCTCAGCTTACCAAATCACTTTCATTTAAGGGACATAAATCCATAGCCAAAGTCATGAAGCTTGGGAAAGACATTTTGTCATCTGAGCACATCTTTTAAACACTTTGTTCAATTCTGTCATTAATATTCTTCTAAACATTCAATAAATGAGCATGCTTGAAATGTCCCAATAGATTTAGAGAATTCTGTACCTAGGGGTACCCTGCTCTGTTATTGAAAAAAAAAAAAACCACAACTATAATTCATAGCCACTTTATGAATCTGTTAACAATGAGCTAGAAAGACAATTAACATGTGGAGTTACCTATACCATTTATATGATTTGGAGGATTTTTGATTAGGTCAAGAGTGACCTAAAAATCCAAAGACTTAGTTCTATTTCTCATATTCATAAAAAAAAAAGGACAAAGCTTAAAGAACATTAAGGAAGTCTGGGCAATAATGGCAAAATCTGCTTCTACCTTTTGCTAGGTGCATGTACAATGGCCTCCTACTGTGGTTTAAACTTCTTCTGTGAAGATTGAGTGAAAGAAGGGATAAATCTATATTTGACATATTAAGTATAATTGCAGACATTTGCAGTAAGAATATATTACGGAGTATAATATCTTCTAGGTGCACTCACACTGTCACAAATGGCAAGATATATATTCCTTTTTATGGCTAAGTAATATTCCATTGTGTAAACATACCGCTTATTTGCTATCTATTTATCTATCAGTAGATACATGGACTGCTTCAAATCTTGGCTATTGTAAATCATGCTGCAATAAACATAGGGGTGAATTTATCTTTTCAAATTTGTGTCTTCATTTACTTTGGGTAGTGAAATGATTAAGACAGAGAAAGACAAATATCATATGATTTCACCTATATGTGGAATTTAAACAAGAACTCTTAAGTTCAGAGAACATACTTGTGTTTGCCAGAGGGAAGTGGGTGGGAATATGGATGAAATAAAGAGGAATAAGAGGTAATAAAATTAATAAATCATAGAGATGAAAACTACAGCATAAGAAATGTAGTCAATAAGATTGTAATAACATTGTGTGGTAACAGATGGTAACTATACTTATCATGGTGAGCACTGAGTAATGTTTAGAATTGTTAAATCACTATGATGTATAATTGAAACTAAGATAACATGGTATGCCAATTATTCTTCAATAATAAATAAAAGAATATACCACTGGGTTTTCATATAACATATCTCAAAATATACCAGATACACTTTCAAAGTATACATGGTGCTACATGGTAAATAGATCAAAGAGATTAGAATCAGATAGATATGAATTAAAATTTTGCCTCTGGATCCCACTTCTAGACACAATGAAGTAAGATGGATTGGATTTATCCTCCTACTTAAAAAAAAAAAAACACTAACACAGCAGATGCAATACACAAAAGAATGACTTAAGGCACTGGAAAATAGTCAATGTAAAACAGTGATATTGAGACAAGGAAAAACAATGGTAAACCTTACAATTAATTCAGAATTCAAAAGAAAATTGCCACAGACATGGGTCCAATTAGCCCTAGACTACAAGCAGTTATTATCTCACCTAACAAAACCTAAAAGCAAGCACTGAAAAGATCAAAAGTTTCTAAGCGCTTAATCATGATTCAGAAAAAGCTCAAATACTTTTTTTTTAAAGATTTTATTTATTTATTTGACAGACAGAGATCACAACTAGGCAGAGAGGCAGGCAGAGAGAGAGGAGGAAGCAGGCTCCCCGCTGAGCAGAGAGCCCGATGCAGGGCTCGATCTCAGGACACTGAGATCATAACCTGAGCCAAAGGCAGAGGCTTTAACCCACTGAGCCACCCAGGCGCCCCTAAAAGCTCAAATACTTTTAAAGAAATAAATTACCCTGTACATAATAATATAAAAATCACAAAATCCAGCATTCAGTGAAGGAATATCAGGTATTTAAGAAAAAGAAAAATATGACCAAGAATGAGGAGAAAATTAGATTAATATAAAGAGACAAAGAAATTAAATATATATGGACACAGCATTAAAATCGTACATTAAAACAATTATAATAGATGCACTCCATATGTTTACAAGGTAGAGTAAAGCAAAGTGATAAGGAAAGATACAGAGGGAAGATTAAAAAACACAAGAGAAACACAAAGTAAACTGCATATAACATAAGATATCCATTAGATATAATTAACAACAGATTAAATACTTCAAAAGAAAAAAAAGTGTGTGCAATTGGAGACAAATTAATTGACACTGACCAAAACAAAATACAGATAAGAAAGAATATTGAAATAAATATGCATGAGTTTGAGAATAATATCAAGTGGCCTTATATATATGCATAATTAGATTCCAAAAGGAAAAGTATGAGATGGGGGAGGAGGATGAAAAGGAAAAAAATTAAAGCAATAATGCCAAAATATTTTCCAAATTTGTTGAAAACTTATTCACTGATCCAAGAAATTCAGTGAATTTAAACATACATACCTATACACCCAAACACACATGAAGAAATCTACATCCTGAAAGTAGATAAACCAGGGAAATAAATCTTAAAAGCAACCATAGAGGGGAATAAAAAAGACAAATTGAATACAAAGAATAAAGATAGGAAATACATAAGACATTGTCAGAAACAATGCAACCCAGAAGACAGTGGGATGACGTTTTTTATTAATAATTTTTATTAACATATAATGTATTATTTGCCACAGGAGTATAGGTTTGTGAATTGTCAGGTTTAGACACTAAACAGCACTCACCATAGCACATATCCATATCCCCAATGTCCATAACCAAGCACCCTCTCCATAACCCCCTTCCTCCAGCAACCCTCAGTTTGTTTTGTAAGATTAAGAGTCTCTTATGTTTTGTCTCCCTCCCAATCCAATCTTGTTTCATTTTTTCCTTCCCTACTCCCCAACCCCCCACTTTGCTTCTCAAATTCCTCATATCAGGGAGACCATATGATAGTTGTCTTTCTCTGATTGACTTATTTCGCTCAGCATAATACTCTCTAGTTCCATCCACATCATTGCAAAGGGCAAGATTTCATTTTTGATGGCTGCATAGTATTCCATTGGATATATATATACCACATCTTCTTTATCCATTCATCCGTTGATGGACATATAGGTTATTGTGGACATATATGGCTATTGTGGACATTGCTGCTATAAACATTTGGGTGCACGTGCCCCTTCAGATCACTACATTTGTATCCTTAGGGTAAATACCCAGTAGTGTGGGTATTTACGCTACCATAGGGTAGCTCTATTTTCTACTTTTTGAGGAACCTCCATGCTGTTTTCCAGAGTGGCTGCACCAGCTTGCATTTCCAAAAAAGTGTAGGAGGGTTCCCCTTTCTCTGCATCCTCTCTAACGTCTGTTATTTCCTCACTTGTTAATTTTAGCCATTCTGACTGGTGTGAGGTGGTATCTTATTGTGGTTTTTGATTTGTATTTCCCTGATGCTGAGTGATGCTGAGCAATTTTCATGTGTCTATTGGCCATCTGGATGTCTTCTTTGCAGAAATAACAATTCATGTGCTCTGCCCATTTCTTGATTGGATTATTTGCTCTTTGGGTGTTGAGTTTGATAAGTTCTTCATAGATTTTGGATACTAGCCCTTTATCTGATATGTCATTGGTGAATATCTTCTCCCATCCTGTCAGTTGTCTTTTGGTTTTGTTGACTGTTCCCTTTGCTGTGTAAAAGCTTTTGATATTGATTCAGTCCCAATAGTTCATTTTTGCCTTTGCTTCTCTTGCCTTTTGCTAGATTTCTAGGAAGAAGTTGCTGTGGCTAAGGTCGAAGAGGTTGCTGACTGTGTTCTCCTCAAGGATTTTGAAGGATTCCTGTCTCACATTGAGGTCTTTCATCCATTTTTTAGTCTATTTGTGTGTGTGGTGTAAGGAAATGTTACGGTTTCATTTTTCTGCATGTGACTGTCCAATTTTCCCAGCACCATTTGTTGAAGAGGCTGTCCTTTTTCCATTGGATATTCTTTCCTGCTTTGTCAAAGATTAGTTGACCATAGAGTTGAGGGTCTATTTCTGGGCTCTCTATTTTGTTCCATTGATCTATGTGTCTGTTTTTTGCCAGTACCATACTGTTTTGATGATGACAGCTTTGTAATAGAGCTTGAAGTCTGGAATTGTGATGCCACCAACTTTGGCTTTTTTTTTTTTTTTTCAACATTCCTCTGGCTATTCGAGGTCTTTTCTGGTTCCATATGAATTTTAG
>NW_019154118.1:297075-432098 GCF_002288905.1 Enhydra lutris kenyoni
TATTTCTGGGCTCTCTATTTTGTTCCATTGATCTATGTGTCTGTTTTTTGCCAGTACCATACTGTTTTGATGATGACAGCTTTGTAATAGAGCTTGAAGTCTGGAATTGTGATGCCACCAACTTTGGCTTTTTTTTTTTTTTTTCAACATTCCTCTGGCTATTCGAGGTCTTTTCTGGTTCCATATAAATTGTAGGATTATTTGTTCCATTTCATTAAAAAAAATGGATGGTATTTTGATAGGGATTGCATTCAACGTGTAGACTGCTTTAGGTAGCATAGACATTTTCACAATATTTGTTCTTCCATTTCATGAGCATGGAACATTTTTCCATTTCTTTGTGTCTTCCTCAATTTCTCTCATGAGTACTTTATAGTTTCCTGAGTATAGATTCTTTGCCTCTTTGGTTAGGTTTATTCCTAGGTATCAAATCCCATTGTAAATGGGATTAAGTCCTTAATTTCTTTCTTCTATCTTGTTGTTGGTGTATAGAAATGCAACTGATTTCTGTGGCTTGATATTATATCCTGACACTTTACTGAATTTCTGTACAAGTTCTAGCAGATTTGGAGTGGAGACTTTTGGGTTTTCCATATAAAGTATCATATCATCTGCAAAGAGTGATAGTTTGACTTCTTCTTTGTCAATTTGGATGCATTCAATTTCCTTTTGTTGTCCGATTGCTGAGGCTAGGCCTTCTAGTAATATGTTGAATAGCAGTGGTGATAATGGACATCCCTGCCATGTTCAAGACCTTAGTGGAAAAGTTCTGTTTTTCCTTATTGAGAATGATATTCACTGTGGGTTTTTCATAGATGGCTTTGATGATACTGAGGTATGTACCCTCAATCCCTACACTTTGAAGAGTTTGATCAAGAAAGGATGCTATACTTTCTCAACTGCTTTCTCAGCATCTGTTGAGAATACCATATGGTTCTTGTTCCTTCTTTTATAAAGGTATTGTATCACATTGATTGAGTTGCAGATGTTAAACCAAGGTCGTGGTGAATAATCCTTTTAATGTACTATTGGATCCTGTTGGCTAGTATTTTGGTGAGAATTTTTGCATCTTTGTTCATCAAGGATATTGGTCTGTTATTCTCCTTTTTGGTGGGGTCTTTTTCTAGTTTTGGGATCATGTTGTTTCTGGCCTCATAAAATGAGTTTGGAAGTTTTCCTTCCATTTCTATTTTTTGGGACAGTTTCAGGAGAATAAGTATTAATTCTTCTTTAAATGTTTGGTAGAATTCCCCTGGGAAGCCATCTGGCCTTGGGTTATTGTTTATTGAGAGATTTTTGATGACTTCTTCAATCTCCTTACTGGTTATGGTTCTGTTCAGGTTTTCTATTTCTTCCTGGTTCTGTTTTCATACTTTATATGCCTCCAGGAATGCATCCATTCCTTCCAGATTGTCATATTTGCTGGCATATAGTTGCTCATAATATGTTTTTTTAATGGTTTGTATTTCTTTGGTGTTGACTGTGATCTCTCCTCTTTCATTCATGACTTTGTTAATTTGGGTCCTTTCTCTTTTCTTTTTGATAAGTCTGGCCAGGGGCTTATTAATCTTATTATTTCTTTCCAAGAACCAGCTCCTACTTTTGTTGATCTCTTATACTGTTCTTTTGGTTCCTATTTCATTGATTTCTCCTCTGCTCTGTATTATTTCTCTTCTCCTGCTCTGTTTAGACTTTCTTTGCTGTTCTTACTCCAGCTCCTTTAGGTGTATGGTTAGGTTGTGTAGTTCAGATCTTTCTTGTTTCCTGAGAAAGGCTTGTATTGCTATATACTTTCCTCTCAGGACCGCCTTTGCTGTGTCCCACAGATTTTGAACCATTGTGTTTTCATTATCATTCATTCCGATGAATTTTTTCAATTCTTCTTTAATTTCCTGGTTGACCCATTCATTCTTCAGTAGGATGCTCTTTAACCTCCATGTATTTGAGTTCTTTCCACCTTTCTTCTTGTGATTCAGTTCTAATTTCAGAGCATCATGGTCTGAAAATATGCAGGGAATGATTATAATTTTTTGGTACTGGTTGAGACTGGATTTGTGACCCAGTATGTGATCTATTCTGGAAAACGTTCCATATGCACTAGAGAAGAATGTGTATTCTGTTGCTTTGGGATGAAATGTTCTGAATATATCTGTGATGTCCATATGCTCCAGTGTGTCATTTAGTGCCTTTATTTCCTTGTTGATCATTTGCTTAGATGATCTGTCCATTTCAGTAAGGTGGGTTTTAAAGTCTCTTACTATTATTGTATTATTGTTGATGTGTTTCTTTGATTTTGTTATTAATTGGTTTATATAGTTGGCTGCTCCCATGTTAGGGGCATAGATATTTAAAATTGTTAGATCTTCTTGTTGGACAGACCCTTTGAGTATGATATAGTGTCCTTCCTCATCTCTTATTATAGACTTTGGCTTAAAATCTTATTGATCTGATATAAGGATTGCCACCCCAGCTTTCTTTTGATGTCCATTAGCATGATAAATTGTTTTCCATCCTCTCCCTTTAAATCTGGAGGTGTCTTTGGATCTAAAATGAGTTTCTTGTAGACAGCATATTGATGGGTTTTGTTTTTTTATCCATTCTGATACCCTGTGTCTTTTGATTGGGGCATTTAGCCTATTTACATTCAGGGTAACTATTAGAGATATGAATTTAGTGCCATTGTATTGCCTATATATTGTCTCTGTCCCTTTCTGGTCTACAACTTTTAAGTTCTCTATGCTTAAAGGACCCCTTTCAACATTTCCTGTAGGGCTGGTTTGGTGTTTGCAAATTATTTTAGTTTTTGTTTGTCCTGGAAGCTTTTAATCTCTCCTTCCATTTTCAATGATAGCCTAGCCGAATATAGTATTCTTGGCTGCATATTTTTCTCATTTAGTGCTCTGAATATATCATGCCAGTTCTTTCTGGTCTACTAGGTCTCTGTGGATAAGTCTGCTGCCAATCTAATATTTCAACCATTGTATGTTACAGACTTCTTGTCCTGAGCTGCTTTCAGGATTTTCTCTTTGTCACTTAGACTTGTCAGTTTTATTATTAGATGAGAGGGTGTGGGCCTGTTTTTATTGATTTTGAGGGGGATTCTCTGTGCCTCCTGGATTTTGATGTTTGTTCGCTTTGTCACAGTAGGGAAATTCTCTTCTATAATTTGTTGCAATATACCTTCTACCCCTCTCTCTCTTTCTTCTTCTTCTGGAATCCCAATTATTCTAATATTGTTTTGTCTTATGGTATCACTTATCTCTTCAAATTCTCCCTTCATTGTCCAGTAGTTGTTTGTCTCTTTTTTGCTCAGCTTCTTTATTATCTGTCATTTGGTCTTCTATATCTCTAATTCTCTCTTCTGCCTCATTTATCCTAGCAGTAAGAGCCACCATTTTTTTATAGCATCTCATTAATATCTTCTTTTATTTCAGTTAGATTTCAGTTCTTTTATTTATCCAGAAAGGATTTCTCTAATATCTTCCATGCCTTTTTCGAGCCTAGCTAACACCTTGAGAATCGTCATTCTGACCTCTAGTTCTGACATATTACCAATGTCCATATTGATTAGGTCCCTAGACATTGTTACTGTCTCTTGTTCTTTTTTTTTGTGGTGAGATTTTCTGCCTTGTCAGTTTATCCAGATAAGAATACATAAATGAGAGAATAAAATACTACAAGGGTAGGAAAGACCCCAGAAAAATACATGTTAACCAAATCAGAAAAGATCCAAAACAGGGGGGGATAAGAAACGGGGAAGAAAGAAATTTAAATTTTTTTTTTTAAATCTATCTATCTATCTATATATATATGCACACACATATACATAGTGAATAGAATAGAGCCACCCACTTGATTTAGGGTGTATTTTGGTCTCTTAGAAGAAATTACCTCCCAAAATTTTAAAGAAAGAAAAACATATATATATATACACAAAAATAAGGGTAAACACGATGAAGTGATCAAATTTGAATGTAAAGATGAAAAACTTTTTAAAGATATAAAAAAGGAATTGATAAGTTGGTTGGGGAAAAAAAAAAAAGCGGGGGGAGGGAATGTGCTCAGGCTGGAGATTTGAACAAAGCCACGTGCTAGATTAGGGTATATCTTGATCTATTGGAATTAATTATATCCCAAATTTTTTTTTAGGAAAAAAACCTATATATGCAAAAAATAAGGTTAAATACATGAAGGGATAAAATAGTAAAATATGGCTGTATCGATAAAGGTTTATAACTATTTTTTAGAAAGGTATTTTTAAGACAAGCTAGTTAAGAAAACATTAAAAGAGGAAAAGTTAAAAAATAGAATAAAAATAAAATTAAAGATTTAACTTTGCAAGATTAAAGGATGATGGGGAAAAAACCATGAATTCTATGCCTTGCTTTCCCAAAGCTCTGGAGTTTCGTTGCTCTCCTTTATTGGTGAGCTTGGTCTTGGCTGGATGTTCTTGCTGATATTCTGGCAGAGGGGTCTATTTCAGAAGTCTGAAATTCAGAATTTCAGATTCTGAAATGTCTTTGCCTGTGGCATAATTGCACCACACTTTCCGGGATGGGCTAAGTAATCTGCTTCAGTTTGCTCTCAGAGCTTTTGTTCCCTGAATGCTTTCCCTACCACTTTGGAGGATGGGAATGAAAATGGTAGCCTCCCAATCTCCAGCGCAGAGGAGTCAAGAGCTTGGGGCCCCAACCCTCTGTGCAACCTCAGAGATAAGCAGTCAATCACTCCTGTCTCCCTGGTCTCTGGCCGAACTCCGAGCTCACCCATCTTTGACCGAGCTTTTCTATCTCTGACTCGGAGCCCCATTTGGAGTCTCCAAACCTGGCAGATTCCTGTCTTCATGTTCCTCCCAGAGGAGGAAGGTGAGTCTCCCCAGATCTGCCACCTGTGGGGGCCCTGCTCGAAGATCCGTGGCCTGACTCTGCCTTGGATCATGGTTTAAGGTAACCCTGATCTGGAAGTTCCCTCTTTGGCTCCATCTCTGTAGTCAGCTTCCCTGCTCCAATACCTGGCAGCTCTGCCACACTCAGACACCCCAATATTTCTGTGACCCTGCAGGACCTGAAAACACACTGTCCCTGCAAAGGCTCCACCCCGTTTTGCATATGGAGCAATATCCCTCAGTGGAGCAGACTTCTAAAAGTTCTGATTTTGTGCTCCACTGCTTTACTGCTTGCTGAGAGCTGGCCCCTCCCTCCGTGGTCTATCTTCGGTTGCTTAGGATTCACTTCTCTGCACGTCCTACTTTTCAGAAAGTGGTCAATTTTCTGTTTCTAGAATTGCTGCTCTCTTTGATCTCCTTTTGGGTTTGTAGGTGCTTGGAATGGTTTGATACCTATCTAGCTAAACTCCTGGGATCTGATGTCATTTCAGTCTGCTACTCCTCCACCATCTTGCTTCTCACTCTGAGGGCCATGACTCTAATCTCTACCTCTGAGGTTCAGTCAGGCCTTAGAAGGCTCACTGAGATCCACAGGTTAAGGGTTCTTCACACGTCCCAAAAGTGGTCTCGGCAGAGGTTGCCACAAGAGAGCACCCCTGAAAGGGACTGGTGTTGACTGTGCATGAAGCACAGCTTGTGAACTCACTCAGACACCCTGCCCGAACTTTGGCTCTTGCTGTGCGCCTGCCAGACCTTCTGCATGTGTGCAACTGCACTCCCTGTGCCCTTTCTCCACCCTGGGATGACATTTTTAAAGTACTGAAAAAAAATCCATCAACTAAGAATTCCACACTCTTGAAAACCATTTTTCAGAAATGAAGGAAAAGACATTTCCAGACATACAGAAGCTGAAAGATTTCATTACCAGGAGAACTTCAGTGCAATAAATATTAAAAGAAGTTCTATCAGAGATAAAATGATGGCAGATGTAAATCTGGAACAACACAAGAGACTAAAGATTAAAGAAGATTGATGTGGTCAAAATAAAATATTTCTTATGTCTCACTTTAAAAGAAAGAGAGTTAAGATAGAATCATAAGATTCCTATGCTGTTACTGAGCTAATATAATATTAACTGATGGTGAACTGTGATATGTTAAAAGTATAATATAATATTAACTGATGGTGAACTGTGATATGTTAAAAGTATAATATAATATTAACTGATGGTGAACTGTGATATGTTAAAAATATATACTACGAAACCTAAAGGAACCAATAAGTTAAAAAATTATAGCTGGCTAGGGGTTCTGTAGGAAGGAAGGAGGGATGAATAGATAGAGCCTAGGAGACTTTTAAGACAGTGAAACTAATATGTATGATACTATAATGGTGGATATATTATACATTTGCCAAAACACATATAATGCATAATATGATGAATCCTTATGTAAACTATGAACTCTTGCTAATAATAATGAGTTGATATTGGTGCATTACTTATAAAAAAAACTACTCTAATGTAAGACATTAATTATAAGGGAAACTGCTGAGGTGGAGACGGTGAGGTGGTAAATAGGAATTCTTTGTGCTTTCCACTTGATTTCTCTACAAACCTAAAAGTGCTCTAAAAAATAAAATCTGTTAATTTAAAAAATATTCTTGGGCATCTGGGTGGTTCAGTGGGTTAAGCAACTGCTTTCAGCTCAGGTCATGATCCCAGAGTCCTGGGATCGAGTCCTGCATCAGGTTCTCAGCTCCATGGGGAGTCTGCTTCTCCCTCTGACCTTCCCCCCTCTCATGCTCTCTCTCACTGTCCCTCTCTCAAATAAATAAATGAAAATCTTTAAAAAAAATAGTCTTGCACTTTGTCACCGTTTAAATGGGAGTGCTCAATAAAGGATCATTTCCCCTTTATCATCCAGCCCAATGTGTTATTGATGGCTAATTTGAAATTATTGTCAGTTAGTGATCCCTCAGGTTTTTCTCAGGAGATCTCTAGACTAATATATTTTGGGTCCCTTATGGTTTTGATTTGGTTCTGCTTTTATAGGGTCTATTCTAACCAAGCTCCTTTTTTAAATTCATTACTTAATTATTCATTGGATAAGGAGAGCAGGTGTTCCATGTTGAAATGCCCAAAGCTGTTCTATTTCACTTGGTTGTGAACTTCCCACAGATGTGCATCCTTATGGAGCCTTGCTACACTCAGTTGTAATTGGGAAATTTAGAGACCTAGTTGACATTCAGTCACAGCACTGATGTGCTCATCAGTTGATGTTAGTAAGACTCTTCCCCTCCTTTATTTCTCATTCTGTTGCATCAACCATATTGTAATTGGCTTGTTTGTTTAGTTTTTATTTTTATAAGATTCTGCTAATCAGGAGTGCCTGGGTGGCTCAGTGGGTTAAAGCCTCTGCCTTTGGCTCAGGTCATGATCCCAGGGTCCTGGGATTGAGCCCCACATTAGGCTCTCTGCTCAGCAGGGAGCCTGCTTCCCCCACTCTCTCTCTGCCTGCGTCTTTGCCTATTTGTGATATCTGTCAAGTAAATAAAATCTAAAAATAAGGATTCTGCTAATCATTTGGGTAGTCGATGGGACATAAACATTAAATATACCAGTTAAATATCATGCGTAATTCATACAATGCCCTAGGTTAAATTTCTCTACTTGTTGTGGCACTTAATATACATGTACAAAAATACAGAAGATCATCCAAGTTTCCTCTTTTGCTTTTACTAGAACTCTGATTAATGGTATCAGATAAGACATTGATTTGCATAGATTGCTGAGACCTTTTGTGAAGCAAGGATAATGCATTTTGTAAAGAGTTACAATAACTTTAAATGGATTCATGAAAACAATTTTGCTTCATGTTAAAGAAATCACCCAGTGGGGGAAAAAAGTCTGAATAGTAAATTAGGGGTCAGCTGATAGCAGAGATCACTGGAAAAAAACCTGACAGATACAGTAAGAAGGTCTCCCTGCCACCCCAGTCCATTCCTTCTCAATAGGTGGGCTTCTCCATTTTGATGAGATTCTCTGCCAGAGATCAGTACTGATTATCATTACTTTCAGAACTGAAGACAAATAAAAGGTTTGGTATTAGTACAGATCATGATGAAATCTAATATCAGCTAAACAGGAAAGTGAAGAGAAATTGAGATCAAGAAGCTCTCATTATGTTGTGGTTACAAAGCTGAAAATAATGGATTCAAGTTTTTTTTTTAATTTTTTAAATTTATTTTCAGCATAACAGTATTCATTGTTTTTGCACCACACCCAGTGCTCCATGCAATCCGTGCCCTCTCCAATACCCACCACCTGGTTCCCCCAACCTCCGACCCCCGCCCCTTCAAAATGCTCAGATTGTTTTCCAGAGTCCATAGTCTCTCATGGTTCACCTCCCCTTCCAATTTCCCTCAACTCCCTTCTCTTTTACTCAATTATCAAAGAAAGAAAGAAATACTAATTTCCCAGGGTTAGAAATAACCATTCCTGCGGTTTACTCTAGTGAGGTTTACTTTGTTCATTTCTTCCTTTTGAGGTGAAGGCTCTTCTCCTCTTTGAACTTCAGTTGCCATTTTCCCCTCAAACTCCTGGACATTTAATTCTGCTGTCCATAGTCAGTGCTAAAAATTTCCCTATCCCAAGGCAAAACCCAAATATATGATTATATTGGAAAATACAGGAAATGACCCTTGGCATTTAGATTCTCACATTCTTTTTTCCTGTTCCAACTAGAAAATTAGACATGTATTCATTATTGAGAAAAAGTTTTCTATATGGTCATCAACATCATTTAAAATTTCCTTGTTATGGGTTTACATGTACTCCATAGAACTGGGCCAGAAAAAGAAATGCTCTGGGAACATGATCAAGATTTGAACTATGAATGTAGATTCATCACAAGTTAGGTTTGGGCATTTTCTGCCTGAGTGATGCCTCTGATTATTTCAGGCCCTTGGCAATAGTAGAATAGATGATCCTACCCAATTTTATCCCATAGCAAAAAAGCTATTCAAGATATCTCCATTGCCATATGTCAAGGTACTTGAAATAAATTCATTAAGCATTTTTTTATGATTTCAAAATAATCTTATTTAAAGGCAAATATCACTGAGAAAGGGTCATTTTAAATATTGTATTGCGACAATTTAGACATATGGGTAATAATGATGGGTTGTAAAACACAACTGTGACAACCAGCTGAGAGCAAGTTACTTCAGGAATAAAGTTCAGGAGAAAAGATCATGAGTAGGAGCTCACAGTAATTAATAAGGGAGAAGAAACTAGAGACCAGTGTGGGGTGTCCTGAAGGACAAATGTCATTTTTGCCATTTTGTTAAAGATTTACAAAGTTATTTCTCCTTCCTTCACCCATCCAGCCCATGGTAAGATTACCATGTCTTTTGTGAAATATTCTCAGGAAGAAAGACTGAATTCAAGTCTCAGAAGAGGAAGAGTAGGATCAGGAAGAACACATAGAAGAAAGGAAGAGTTATAACAGAGGAGTTACTAATAAGGAGAGTGACAGAGGTGCATTAAATATTCACTATATAAGCCTCTTTTTTGAGCAATGAAAAATGAGCAAAAGAAAAAACATTTCACAAAACATGACATGGGAATGATTCTGAAAGACACTCAACATTATTATTCATTAGGAAATTGTGAGTTAAAACTACAGTGAGATTGCACTTCATGCACTCAATAGAATGACTAAATGTAAAAGATTGACAACATCAAGTGTTGGTATGAATTTGGCGTTACTGGATTTCTCATTCATTGATAGTGGAATGTAAAATGGTGCAACACTTGAGAAAATAGTTTGGTAGATTTTTACAAAATTAAACATACACTTACCATATTACCTAGCTATTCCACTCCTGGTATTTATCCAAAAGAAATTAAAACATATGCTAACCCAAAGAGTTGAACATGGATGGTTTAGAAACTGTATTAGTTTCCTATGGCTGAAATAACAAATTATACAAACTTGGTGGCTAAAAACAATACATATTTTCTTATAGTTCTTGAGGTATGAAATCTAAAATCAGTTATATTGGATTAAAGTCAAGGTGTCAGCAGGGCTGGTTCCTTCTGGAGGTTTAAGGGGAGCATCTGTTTTCTTGTCCTTTTCAGTCTCTAATTGCCTCCAATATTCCTTGGCTTGTGGCCCCTTCCTTCATCATCAAATTACATCAATCCAATATCTTCCCCATCATCACATTATCTTACCTTTTCTGACTTTGATTTCTCCTGCCTCCCTCTTATGGGAACCATTGTGATAGCCCACCTGGATAATCTAGGATCATCTTCCCACTTCAAGAACCTTAAGTTGATTAAACTTGCAATATCCTTTTTGTCATATAGGGTAACAACAGATTCCAGGTATTAAGACATGGATTTCCCTGGGTGGAAGGGTGGCATTATTCAGTCTACCACATAGGCGTTATTTATAATGTTTCAACTGTCCATCAACAATGAGTGGTGGTAGGTATTAAGGAGGGCACAAATTGCATGGACAATTTGTACATAAACAATGAATCTTGGAATACTGAAAAAAATAAGTGGATAAACAAAATATATATTCATACAATATGAATATTACTCACCAATAAAAATAATATCTGATACACACAAAATATGGATGAATCTCACTAATATTATAGTAGGTGACAGAAACCAAATACCAAAGAATTCATATGCTGTTATTTCATTTATGTGAAATTATAGTAGGCAAAACTAATATGTAGAGAGAGAAATCATATAATTGATTATATAGAGTAGAAGGTGTTGGGTGTTTTTCCACACAGGGCATGGAAGAGAAATTTCTGGGATAAAGGAATTTAATTTTTTTTAATTTATTTTTTTCAGTTTTTGAAGATTCATTGTTTGTTTTAACTGGACAAGTTTGTATATATTTGTCAAAATAATTGAAAAGATATATCTATTTACACATACACATACATAGAGTATAAATTGTATATAAGTTATAGTCCTATTGCATTGGTGTACACCCATAAACAGTTCTAATTATCTGGTTCTGATCAAGGGTTACTTCTTCCTGAGAATATCTGAGGATGGTTCAAGCAATCAGGATACCTGGTAGAATATTTTTTGATAAAGAGGCCAATCTTAACCTTACACACCAGAATGAAGTCCACAAAAGCCTCCTTTATCTTATCAAATTTTTTTCTTTTATTTGTAGGAGATGAAATACAAAGGATGGTGAACAGACTGAGCATCACTCAGTGGATGAATGTTCTCAGCCTCTGTAGCAGACTGAGAAGGGTCATGAATAAAAGAGAGAAAGATTCTTTATATCCTGTCTGGTTTCTTCTAACATTCTGATATCAGACTGCTGTTCTTCCTTAGTTAAAAATGGTGTTGACTGAGACTGGATAACTTGAAGGAATTCCTTAGTCACCACCTTGGTGATGGTCACTGCCTTCTAGATTGTTTGATGTCCAGAAACTCATGGGCCTAGTCCCATTAATATACAATTTTGGGAACAATAGTGTTTACTGTACTGCTCAAGACAGTCAAGTGTTCATCATAGTGACATAACCTAAGACTTTAATTTCTTTTCCTGTATAGAGTGAGAAAGAAGCTTGTGAATTCTAGTGATTGAAGAAGCTTGTGAATTCTAGTGATTGAAGAAGATTGAAGAATAATGATTCATGGCTACAGATATCTTGAGAACAATTAGTTAGCTGGAGAAGGTGATATACTCTGGTTACAGCCAAGGTTATTTTGAACTCAACATTTTGTCATTCTAATTTTGTTTCTCACAGCCACTCCACATTCACCTAATCATAAACATTGCAACTAAAAATTATCAGAGCCACCTTCAAGAGACCAGTTGAGTTGTCCACCCCAACCCCAGTCCAGGAAAATATTTTCTTATTCTGAGCACTTATTGATAGATTACTATTCTGAGGATTTCAGATTCTCAGGGAAGAGAAGAGACTAGAATAGATACATTGGGGGGGATAATATAGTTATATGGATCCAAAAAAGGAAAACTGTAAGAATGTTCTAAAAATATTTTATCATTTCAAAGATCCTCTTTATAATTAAGGAAATGAGAGAAGAGAAATAAAGCAGTTTTTCCATTTACAGCATTTTCTACTCCTTGTCCACATCTACTTGGCCAGGGTGGGAGGAAGGATCCATTGTCATTCATTACAACTTGACAGCCAACATCACTGCAGGTCAGCTCCCATGGACTCTACACTCCTTCCCTTTCTTCTCCATGTCCTGTCCATGACTTTGTCTGCTACTTCTGCTCCTTAAGCAACTTGAACAGGTCCATCTGTAGCTGCTTTAATACATATGGAACAATATAAGGATGAGATTAACTGAACTTTAGCCAATTCCAAGTTCTTCTCACTCTGCGAAAAGAGGCACATCCAGTGCTGGAAGTCTGGAAGCTAAACTGAGTCATTATGGGGATATCCACCTCCTAGAAGCTGCCATCAGCTATGTATCCCATGCCTAGACATTTGGGAATGTGGGGAAGGGCAGCAGCAAAGAGAGTTGTAATATTATATTAGAGAGACATGTGACAAATTATTTGTATTATTAAAGATTCTGATAAATTCAGTAATAGAAATATATAAAAACAATCTTCTATAGAATACCACTATAGAATATGCAACTATAAAAAGAATAATAAGGGAATATAACAAAGAACTCTAGACACATATATTGAAATATTACATGAAACAGAAAAGCTTCTCACAAAGCACAACCTTACCTAATATAAAATAGATAATATGAAAAAAATCTATAATTTCTTATGAAATGCAACTCATAATTTAATACTCCCCAAAAGAAATCTCCAAGCCCAAATTAACTCAGTGTTGAATTCTACCAAACATTAAAAGAAGAATGACACTTTTACATAATCTCTTCCATAATACAGAAAAGGAAAAACTTTGTGATTCATTGTACAAGACCGACATTTCCCAGATATCAAAATCAGATAAAAGATAGTACAAAAATACTTTAACAAGGTGAAAGAATAAAAAGTTATATAATTCTATCAAGCATTTGTCAAAATTTAGCACTAATTCAACTCACAAAAAGAAAAAAAAACTTCTCAGGAAGCTAAGAATAGAGAGGAACTTCCTTAACTTAATAAAGATCATCTACAAAATAGTCATAGAGAACATTACACTTAATGATGAAAGACTCTGCTTCCCCCTATTATAAGGAACAAGGCAAGGATGTATGTTCCCATCTCTGTTATTCAACATGGTGCTGGAACTTCTAGTCTTTGCAATAAGTTAAGGAAAGGAAATAGAGTTGTATAGATCAGAAAGGAAGAAATAAAACTCTGCTTTTGTGAAAACAAAAATTTATAACATAATACCATTTATAATCACGAAAAAACATGAAACACTTAGATGTAAATCTAACAGAACCTTACAGGAATTGTATGCAGAAAATGACAAAAGAAATTAAAAAATCTAAGTAAATTCCTGGGTTGGAAGATTCCACATAGTAAAGGTGTCAATTCTCTTCAAATTGATATACAGGTCTAACACTATTTCTATCAAAATCTCAGTGATTTGTGTGTGGTTATAGATAAGATTAATCTAAGATTTATATGGAACAGCAAAGATACTAGAATAACTAAAGCACTATGGAAATATAAAAAGAAATTAGGAAGAATCAGTCTATATGATATGAAGGCCTACTATATGCCTATAATAATCAAGACAGTGTTAAATAGGCAGAGGGATAGGCACAGAGATAAATGAAACAGAACAAAGAACCCAGAAATAGAACCACACAAATATGGCCAATTTATTTTTAATAAAGTTGCAAAAACAATTCAATGGATGAGGGGTAGTCGTTTCTATTCTTTTCTTTTTAAAGCTTTTACATTTTTATTTTAATTTCTTTTTTTAAATTTTTTATTTCTTTTCAGTGTAACAGTATTCATTGTTTTTGCAACACACCCAATGCTCCATGCAATCCGTGCCCTCTCTAATATCCACCACCTGGTTCCCCCAACCTCCCACCCCCCGCCCCTTCAAAACCCTCAGATTATTTTTCAGAGTCCATAGTCTCTCATGGTTCACCTCCCCTTCCAATTTCCCTCAACTCCCTTCTCCTCTCCATCTCGAGGAGTAGCCTTTTCAACAGATGATGCTTGAACAATTGAATATCGTAGGCAAAAAATGAGCCCAATCTAAAGCTCACATATTAACAAAAAATGAACTGCATCTAAAGCTCACACATTAGATTTACCTGTAAAATGGAAAACTGAAAAATTTAGAAGAAAATAAAGAAAATTTTTAGGGTTTGGGTTTGGTAAAAAATTCTTAGATATGGCAGCAAAATTACTATCTATGAAAGAAAAATAATAAATTTGGCTTCCACAACATTTAGAACATTTGCTCTGTGAAGAATGTATCAAGAAAAATATAGACTAGGAGAAAACATTTGTAATCCATGTAATTGAACTAGTGCACAAAAAGGATGAAGGAGAAATTTTTACCAAAGAAGAACTACAGATAGAACATAAGCACATTAAGAAAGGGGAACCCTCTTACACTGTTGGTGGGAATGCAAGTTGGTGCTACCACTTTGGAAAACAGTGTGGAGATTCCTTAAGAAATTAAAAATAGAGCTATCCTATGACCTGCAATTGCACTACAGGGTATTTACACCAAAGATACAGATGTAGTAGAAAGAAGGGCCATATGTACCCCCATGTTCATAATACCGGTGGCCACAATCACCAAACTGTGGAAAGAGCCAAGATGCCCTTCAACAGATGAATGGATAAAGAAGATATAGTCCATATATACAATAGCATATTACACCTCCATCAGAAAGGATGAATACCCAACGTTTGTATCAACATGGATGGGACTGGAGGAGATTATGTTGAGTGAAATAACTCAAGCAGAGAGTTAATTATCATAAAGTTTCAGTTACTTGTAGAACATAAGGAATAATACGAAGAACATTAGAAGGAAAGGAAAAAGTGAATTGGAGAAAATTGGAGGGGGAGATGAACCATGAGAGACTGTGTACTTTGAGAAACAAACTGAGGGTTTTGGAAAGGAGGGGGATGGGAGGATGGATGAGCCTGGCAGTGGGTATTAAGGAGGGCATGTATTGCATGGAACACTGGGTGTGATGCATAAACAATGAATCTTGGAACACTGAAAAAATAAATTAAAAAAAGAAATGTTCATCATAACTAGCTATCAGAGAAATACAAATTAAGATCATGATGAGATATCATTACATACTTCTATCAGAAGGGTTAAAATAAAAGATAATGGTGATACCAAATGCTGGTGAGGATGTGAAGAAATCAAATCTCTCATGTATTTCTGATGGGAATGAAACATGATGCAGTCATTCTGGAAAACAACTTGGAAATTTCTTATTTTTTTTTAAAGATTTTATTTATTTATTTGACAGAGAAAAAAGTCACAAGTAGGCAGAGAAGCAGGCAGAGAGAGAAGAGGGGGAAGCAGGCTCCCCACTGAGCAGAAAGCCTGATGTGGGGCTCGATACCAGAACCCTGAGATCACGACCTGAGCTGAAGGCAGAGACTTAACCCACTGAGCCACACAGGCGCCCCTGGAAATTTCTTTTTAAAACTAACATATAGTTACAACTTAACATAGCAATTGCTTTCCTGGGCATTTAATCCAGAGAATTTAAAATATATATCCACACACCAAAATCTGTACATAATTGTTTATATTGTATTTATTTTTAATGGCCCAAAACTAAAGACAATCAAACTACCCTGCAATAAGTGAAAAGTTTAGCAAATTCTGATACATGCATACCATGAAATCCTATTGAGGAATAAAAATGAACAAACTATTGATATACACAGTTACTTGGATGGCTCTCAATGGCACTATTCTGAGTGAATAAAACCTAATCTCAAAAGGCTACACACTGTATGACTCCACTTACATAATACTCTTGAAATGACAAAAATACAGACCTAAACAACAATTTAATGGTTAACAAGGATTAGAGATGGAGGGGTGGAGCTGTGTGGGACTGTAAAGGGATGACAGAAGAGAAGTTTTTGTAGTAATGAAAGAGTGGTGATTACACAAATCTACACATGTGATAAATTGATAGAGACCCATACACACATTACAACTCTAATTTCCTGGCTTAGATATTGTGTGTCATTGTATAAAGTGTAAACGATATTAAAGAGAATTCTCTATTAATTTTATTATTAGATAAGTCCATAGGAGACTAACAATGGCACAAGACTTGATTCTAGTTTTTAACATACCTTGGTATACTTCAGTATCTTAATAAATGTTCATAGAAGGACAGATCAAGCCAGGACAGGTTACTAGACCCTTAGGCACCGATGAACTTAAAGCATCGTTTAGTGAAGAACAATATATTCTAGACACAAGATAAGTATGTATAATACACATCAGTCATGGACCTTGAGAGGAATGTAATACAGCACAACTGCCAAACATGGAAGAATCTGTATTACAGAACAAGCAGGCTGGAGTTTGGAATTGGGAGCTGTCCTTTGTGCTTATGCTCAACATGATTGAAAGGTATTATTTGTAAGGTATTTTATAACCCAACACCATAAAGAAATGGAGACTTTGTTCAAATTGAAAATTCAAATGAGCACCAGGGTCTGAGAAAATCTTTTTATCAGAAGGAAATGATTTTCTTTGGTTGTGGGAGCTAAGGAGGGGAAACATGAAAACTAAAGATAGTTTCCCCTGGACCTGGATTTCACAGTGCATTTATAGATTGCTAATAAATTCATTAAGTTTGTGCATGAGGATACTGATAATGAATTTTTCAATCTCATATATGCTGTAATAGATTTTATTTGCTTCAATGAAATTTTTGGGAACATGCAAATCATGTGCCCTTGCTACTGCTTCACCTCTTACATACCCCCTGTCATTTCTACGTCCTCTTTCTTTTCCTCATCCTTTATGTCTTCTCTCTACCTCATTTCTTCCCTTTTGCTGCATCCTCTTTCTTCTCTCTCCCTTGCTCCTCCTCTCTTCTCTCTTTCTCTGTCTTCATTTTCTGGTTTGTCCTTATTCATGTGCTCATATTTTTTTACCTTATTCTACCTGGTCATGTGGTAAAGATGGTTTTGCTGTTCATGTATTTCTCTCATATTACAGCTCTGTATTTGAGGCCAATGAGAATTGGGAAACTTTGAAATGCTTCAAGGGTATGAGAAGGTTAGGGGAAATAAAATAAAACAAAAGGTTGCCTCTATCAAGACCTGAGATACTCCAGACTGGCAGAATCATTACTTTAAGAAATGATAACTGATTGGTATCTGAAGTGGTAAAGAAAGAGTGACTTAAATCATGTCCATTACCTGTCATCAGACAATAACTCAGGCAGCTTTGGAAATGTGGCAATGCTACTGGTGCCACTAGTAGTTTCCAGTTTGCTGTTTCAATGTGTATCCTCATTTAGGAAACCAAAAAGTGTTTAAGGGCTAACTTTTAATTTTTCTATTTTTCTCATGACTACTGCTTCTGTTTTGACTGTCTGTGCCCAGGAACCCTGCTCAGATCCATGGAACTCCCATGGATAAAGCCCAGCTTCCTTCACATCTGCAACTTCTCAAGGGATCTGTGGCCCTACACCTTGAGAAAATGGTGGATCCACTCTTTGGATTGCTCTGAAATTAGTACAAGCCTCTCTCATGAAGATCATGAGGTGATTTCTCTCAGTCTGTCACTTCAAGCCACCACTGACTACTTGCAGAATCCAAGACTCAAAAAACTCACAACCAGCATATGCTATGCTCTCTTCTCTCCTACTCACTGCTCATCAGTCCAAGTGTTCATAAACACACAGGAGCAATTTTAGATGGTCCCTCCAGACCCTGAAATTAGACTTGGAGCTATCCTATAATTAAAATTTTAATCTATGAAGTTCCTAGACTGACAAAGTTAACCAAAGAAGTACCACAAAGGGCTCTTGTATACAACTGGTGCCTTGCATACATAAGAATGTTCCAGGAATTGTAATGTTCTTTTTTAAATTATTATTATGAAATTCAGAGCATACAAATAGTGGATTTTGATTCTCTCATATGCAAGCAAGGGTCACACAGGTCCAGAGGGGCACAAAGATTTACCCAAAGATAGGATGAGGTAGTGGCTCCTTGAGGAGTGGCTCAAATCTCGTAAATTTTCATCAAAGCTTCTTTCTACCATGCAATGGTAGCTGGTTTTCTCTGAAAAAGTGATGGTGCTTATTCATTCACTTAAGAAGCAGAAAGCCAGTGAAAATACATAATTATAATTTGTGGAAGGTGATATGAAGAACAAATCTGAGTGCTGTAGGAACGAACGAATAGACTTGGGTTGGGAGGGATTGCAAACTTGAGGAGGTGACCTGCAATATGAGTTCTGAAAAGTGAGTATGAAAAGCAATAGGAAGAGAGAAATAAAGGACATATATGTGAGAAGGAATGGTGTATTTTAAGTCCCTGAGAATTTAGAACTCCTTAGAACAGGAGAAGGCTGTCTCTTAAAGAAAGCAAGAGAAGGTCACTGGCTGGAGGACAGCTAGAAGAGAGGAGAACACATGCAGAAGGTGACAATACCATATGAAGACAATAAATTGGGTCAGGGATCTGAGAATTTACATGAAATGCAGCAGGAAAGTATTTACAAGTCTTAAGGAGAAAAGTAAATGGCATCACCCTGATGATTAGTAACATTGAGCATCTTCTCATGTGTCTTTTGACCACCAGTATTTTTCTTTGACAAAATGTCTATTCAAGTTCCCTGCCCATCTTTTAAAAAATATTCATTTATTTATTTTTAGAGAGAGCAAGATCATGGGCAGGAGAGGCAGAGGGAAAGGAAGAGAGAATCTCAGGAAGATTCTGTAAGCTGAGCACAAAGCCTGATGTGGGAATCGATCTCACAACCCTGAGATCACAACTCTGAGATCACAACTTGAGCCAAAACTAAGTCAGAAACTTAACCATCTGTGCTATACAAGCACCCCTTTCCACTCATCTTTAATTTAATTATTTGCTCTTTTGGAGTTGAGTTGTATAAGTTCTTTATAATTTTGGATATTAACTCCTTATGGATGGTAAAAGGCTAAGTGAGATAAGTCAGAGAAAAACAAATATATGATTTCACTCATGTGTGGAATTTAAGAAGCAAAACGAACAGAGAAAAAAGAAGCAAATGAAAGAACAGTCTCTTTTATTTATTTATTTTATTTTATTTAGTTTTTTATTTAAGTAATCTCTCAACTCAATGTAGGGTTCAAACTCATGACTCTGAGATCAAGACTTGCACACTCCTCTGACTGAGCCAGCCAGGTGACCAAAGAACAGGTTCTTAAACCTAAAGAACAAACTGGTAGTTACCAGACAGGAGGTTGACAGGGGTATGGGTGAAAGAGATAAAGGAGATTTAAAGAATACTTATCATGAGTGTTGAGTAATATATAGAATTGTTGAATCATTATATTGTACAACTGAAACCAACATACTGTATTTAAGTATAATTCAATAAAATGAAATAAAATAAAATATATTTATTATAAGTGAAAAACTGGAGTCCATTATATATTTGTAAAGGTCTCTTTGAATTTTATGTCAAGAGTGAATTAGAAGGTGGCAAGAGTGGAATCAAATAGAGTAAGAGGCTATTTTAATATGCAGGTGAACAATGAGTGTGATTCTAATAGTGATTGTGAAGGTGAAGGTACGGAGAGATTAGAGATATATTTTGGAGCTAGAAATGGCAGGAATTACTTACGGATTGGAAGTGAGAAGTAAGGAAAAGGTAGTGTTAAAATGACTTAGCAATTTCTTTTTTTAATGGTTTAGCAATTTTTGGCTTGAGATCTTACATTTCTGGCTTGGTATTATTTTCTGAGATAATGAAAGCTGAAGTAAGAACAGAGTGAAAAGAGAAGGGGGACACAGATAAAGATTTATATTTGAATAATTTATGTTTGGGACACTATTCAAGTGAAGTTGTCAGAAATTGAAGATCAGAATAGAAGTCTAGGTTGAAGCAGTTGATCTGGGCACCACTGGCACATGCATCATCTAGAAACCACAATAGGGGTGGGCTCACCTAGAGAAGGATGTGGTGTGGGTCATAGCTTTGTGTCTGTCTGTCCTGGAAATGCTTGGCAGAGCCTAAGCTGTTCCTTTGTCCAGCTGATTCCCCTCTGACCCTCAAAAAAATTATTCATGGGATTAGTATTTATCTCAGATCTCCTTATCTAGTAGGAACCTGCTAACCTGTCTTAAGCTTTCAAGAAAATAGAGAGTCAGGAAACACCGAAGGAGATGGTTACTTAGCATGCTAATGACCTACACCTGGCTGCAACAATCATTTTCTTGTGGGGAAAAAAATAACAACTCACATTTCTGAGCTGCTTAGTGCATGGATGTTTTAATCACATTTAATCACATTTGCATATGGTGCTCTATTTCAGATAACTTGAATGTGATAACTCAAGAGCAATCCATATTTATGATTTGGAAATTGCTGACTGACACATTAAGTAACTTCTGTTTCCTTGTATATTATTGTTTCTAATTAGCAATGAGGGAAAATAAAGTCATCATTATTTATGGATACAGTTTAGTCTTGGCATTTATATTGGGCTTGCTATCTTCACATCAGTTCACTACCACTGCTCAGCTGCTCCCTATGGCTTCACCAAGTTGGTCATCCCTGGGGACAGGAAGGTCCCATCCTACCTTTTCTAGCACTTTCTTTCTTCCCTACCTGTTTCTTCAGACTTTCCCTCAGTTCTCTAACACACGGACTCCCCACCAAGCACTGTCTTTATATCCTTTATGTAGTCTCAAACACTATTAAAGGGAAAAAAGTCTTAATTCTGAAATCAATATGCTGAAATTTTGCTACATGAAATTTGTACTTTCCGTAACAGATTATTCAATGTTTGGACTTTTTCTGTGTTTGTTATTTTTATTATGAACAAACATTACTGGAGACATTTCTCTAAATGGTTCTACTTGCTTTTCCAGCTCTGCTCTATAGATCTATACATAGTACACAAGGAGCATTTATTAGCATACAAAATGGACTTACTTAATTGCAAAAATAAATTGGGAATCAGTCTCATAGATATTGTCCAAACATAACTGAATAAACCTTGTGCTAAAATAATACATTCTGTCACTTCCACTTTTCTTTCTATAATTGCTTCTGGTTATAGGGCCTCTTCTACAGGCTTAACCAAACTCTGTGGTATCTGGATTAAAAATTACATTAACAAAATTTAAAACCGTTGTTTCTTTCAAAAGCCAATATATTTATAATATACCAAATTCTATGTAATATACCAAAATTCATGAGACACAGCAAAAGAAATTCTAAGAGGGAGTTCATAGTATAAATGCCTACTTCAAGAAACAAGAAAACTTTCAAAAGGACAATGTAACTTTACATTTGAAGGAACTAGACAAAGAACAAATGAATACCAGAGTTAGTAGAAAGAAGAGAAAAACAAAAATTAGAAAAGAAAAAAAAATAGAGCCCAAAAAGATAATAGAAAAAAATCAATGAAACTAAGAGCTGGATCTTTGAAAAGATAAGTAGAATTTACAAACCTATAGCTGGATGTACCAAGAAGATTCAAATAAATAAAATCAGAAATGTAAGAGGAGATGTTGCAATGGATACCACAGAAATGCAAAGGATCAGGAGGCCATTCTGAATAATTATATGCTAACAAGTTTGATGATCTAGAAGAAATGGACAAATTCTTGAAATATACAAACCTACGAAGTTTGAATCATGATGAAATACAAAATCTAAATAGGCCAATTACTATAAAAGTAAATTATAAAAGTAAATTGCTGATTAAATCAGTAATCAAAAACTTCCCAATAAAAATAGTCCAGAACCAGAGAGCTTCACTGATGAATTCTACCTAACATTCAAGAAGACCTAATACCAACACTTTTAAACACTTCCAAAAAAAGAGGGAGGAGGAGGAGGGGGAGGGGGAGGAGAAGAAGACAAAGGATTTTTTTTTTCCAAACTCATTTTATTAAGCCGACATTTCCCT
Source organism: Enhydra lutris kenyoni (assembly GCF_002288905.1). Taxonomy (NCBI): domain Eukaryota; kingdom Metazoa; phylum Chordata; class Mammalia; order Carnivora; family Mustelidae; genus Enhydra; species Enhydra lutris. The sequence goes on from NW_019154118.1 coordinate 319,056, forward strand.
GATACCCAAACCAGACAAGAATGCTACAAGAAAAGAAAATAACATACCAATATCCATAATGAATGTAGATACAAAAATTCTCAGTAAAGTATTAGTAAACTCTTTAAAAGGATCATACAATATGTTCAAGTGGGATGCATTTCAAGATTCAACATCCACAGATCAGTCAATGTGCTACAGCACATTAATAAAATGAAGGATAAGAATCATATGTCATCTCAATAGCTGCAGAAAAAGCATTTAATGAAATTAAAAATTCATTTATTGTAAAAATTCCCAATAAAGCAGGTAAAGTGGGAACATACCTCAACATGATCTAAGTCATCTTGAAGGCTTGACAGCTAACATCCTACTCAGTGGTGAAAAGCTGAAAGTTTTTTCTCTAAAATCAGGAACAAAACAGCTATTCCCACTTTTATTCAATATAGTATGGGAAATCTTAGAGAAATTACCCAATAAAAAGAAATACAAGTCAACCAATTGAAAGGAAAAAGTAAAAAAGTCAAATCTTTGCAGATGATATATTATCAATGTAGGGGTTAGAGGCACCAAATCCCTGTGCAGTCAAAAATCCACCTATAATTTTGACTCCTCCAAAACATAACTGTTAATGACCTACTGCAGACCAGAAGCCTTGCTTAGCCTCACACAGTCAATCAGCACATATTTTGTGTGTTATATATACTATATACTGTAATTTTATAATACAGTAAACTAGAGAAAAGAAAATAAAAAATCATAAGGAAAATCCATTTCATAATACTGTACTGCTTTGATTTTTTTTTAAATCCATGCATAAGTGGACCCACACAGTTCAAGTCTATGTTGTTTAACAATCAATTATTACATAGGAAACTCTAAAGACTCCACTAAAAAGTTTTTAGTACTAATAAATGAATTTAGTAAAGTTGTAGGATACAAAGTCACCACATAAAATTTGTTTCATTTCCCTACGCTAATAACAAACTCTCATAAAGAGAAATTAAGAAATGATTCTATGTCTAGTTTTCCCAACATCATGTGTTGGGGTGACTGCCTCTATCCCATTGTGTATTCTTGGGTCCTTGTCGAAGGTGGGTTGACCATTGGTTGCCCATATATTTGTGTTTATATCTGGGTTCTCTATTTTGTTCCATTGGTCTGTGTGTCTTTTTTGATGCCAGTACCTGATGTTTTGACTGCTATAGCTTTGTAATACAGTTTGAAATTAGAATGTAAATAAATAAATAAATAAATAAATGATCCTTATAAGGAAAATCTGTGTTTTGAGGTGGCTGACCAATCCAGCAGGGGAATCCCGGTCCTGCCCCCCCCAACCCCTGGCCATTCCAGGCTTTCCCCTAGCCCCACTGACCACAGCTGTAAAAGTAGCACAGATAGGGAAGTACAAGTGTATAAGATACTCCCTTTGTCTCTGCTTGGGGCACAGACCTTGAGAGATTACTCTCTTCCGGGCCCACTATCCTGAAATAAACCTCCAATCCTCCAAGTCTCTGAGTGCTGCTTGGGTTTTTTTTGGCCAAGATCCAGTCCACTTTCCCTAACAATCCCATTTACAGTAGCATCAAACAGAATTAAATACCAAGGAATAAATTCAACCAGGAAGTGAAAGACCTGTATATTGAAAACTTAAGATATTAAGGAAAGAAAATGAAGAAGACACAAATAAATGGAAAGAGATTCCTGGCTCATGGATTGGAAGAATAAATATTTTTTAAATGTCCATATTATCCAAATCAACCTATAGATTCAATGCAATCACTATCAAAATTCCAATTGCATTTTTTCACAGAAATAGAACAAGCAATCCTAAAATTTGTATGGACCCACAAAAGACCTCGAATAGAAAAAAAAAAAATTCTTGAGAAAGAAGAAAAAAATTCAGAAGTGTCACGGTCTCTGATTTCAAACTCTATTACAAAGCAATAGTAATTAAAATGGTATGGAATTACATAATGACAGATATATAGCTCAGTGGAACATAATAGAGCCCAAAATAAACTCACACATGTATTTACAATTAATTTACAACAAGGAAGCCTAGAATATACAGTAGGAAAAGGACAGTCTTTTTTTAATTATTATTTTTATTAACATATAATGTATTATTTGCCCTAGGAGTACAGGTCTGTGAAACATCAGGCTATGCATTTCACAGCACTTACCGTAGCACAAGCCCTCCCCCTTGTCCGTAACCCAACCACCCTCTCCCTACTTCCCCACCACCCAGCAACCCTGTTTGTTTTGTGAGATTAAGAGTCTCTTATGGTTTGTCTCCCAAACGGTGTTGGGAAAACTGGACATTCACATGCAATAAAATGAAGCTGAACCACTATTGTATGTCATTCACAAATATTAACCCAAAATGGATTAAACACTTGAATATGAGACCTGATATTTTAAAAGTTCAGAAGAAAACATAGGCAGTAAGTTCCCTGAGATAGGTCTTGGCAATGTTTTTAGAAATCTAATACCAAAAGGAAAAACAACAGAAGCAAATATAAGCAAATGTGACTACAGCTACTGAAAATCTTCTACTCGGCAGAGAAAACCGCCAACAAAATAAAGAGGCACCCTACTGAATGGGAGAAGATATGGGCAAATCAAATACAAGCATACTCTAGTGCATGCAAAAGTTATGTTTACACTCTACTGTAGTCTATTAAATGCTCAATAGCATTATGTCTAAAAAAGCAATGTACATACTTTAATAAAAAATGTTATTGCTAACAAATGTTAACCATATCTGAGCTTTCAGCAAGTTGTGATCGCTGATTACAGATCCCATAACATAATAACAGAGAAAAAGTTTGACATATTGTGAGAATTACCAAATGTGACACAGAGACATGAAGTGAACAAATGCTGTTAGGAAAATGGTGCCAATAGACTTGCCTCAAACCTTTGGGATTTGTAAAAAAGCCCACAATATTTGCAAACCATAATAGAGTGAAATGCAATAAAACTAGGTGTGTCTGTATCTGATAAGGGGCTAATATTCAACATATATAAAGAACTAATCAACTCAACAGGGGGGAAAAAGATAATTCGATTAAAAAATAGGCAGATGATCTGAATCGGCATTTTCCCAAAGACATACAGACGGCCAACAGGTATACAATAAGATGCTCAACATCACTAAATATCAGGGAGATATAAGTCAAAACCACAGTGAGATTCCCCTCACACCAGTCAGAATAGTTAGTATCAAAAAGACAAAAAATAAGAAGGGTTGGTAAGAATGAGGAGAAAGGTGAACGTTGGTGCACTACTGGTAGGATTATAAATTGGTGCATTCACTGTGAAAAAAACTATAAGTGGTCCTCAAAAAATTAAAAATACAACTGTTATTTGAATCAGTAATTCCACTTCTTAGTATTTATCTGAAGAAAAAGAGAAGCACTAACTTGGAAAGATATCTGCACACCCATGTTCCTCACTGTAGTATTCATAATAGCCAGGAAATGGAAACAACCTAAGTGTCCATCACTGCATGAATACACACATAAACACATATACTTACACACACATATATACACACACATACAATGACGTATTATTCATCCAGAAAAAAAGAATGAAATTTTGCTTTTTGCAACAACATAGATGGATCTTGAGGGCATTATGCTAAATATGTTGAACAGAGAAACATAAATACCATATCATCTCTCATATATGTGGAATCTAAATTAAAAACAAAAGCAAAATCCAAGCTCATGCATAAAAAGAACAGGTTGGTAATAGTCAGTGGTGGTGGGTGTGGCATGGGAGAAATGGGTAAACTTTTTTTATTTTTAGCTTAAATAAATATATAAAGCTGCTTCTCTCACAAATAACCAATATATTTGGTTATTGCATAATACATTTTATGTAATGCATTTTACCTCTCTAAACCTCAGATTTTACTTAAATAAAGATTTTGGCCTAAACTAATGGGATTTAACCTGGGAGTTGCACCACATTCATTAATCAAAATTTTAGTGAAATGTAAGTATATGGCCCCACTATCAGAAATTGAGACTTGAAGTGGGTCCAGCAAAATAGCTAAAAAACGTAGTGGTGATTTTTATACCCACTAGCATGGAGAAATGTTGGCAGTCCAGAAGATTAAAAAAATCAACAGGGTCCAGGCTCTGCTTCAGACAAGTTAAATAGAATTTCTGAACATAGAATCAGCATTTCTGGTTTGTTTTTGTTATTTGCTTTTTTTTTTTTTTTAAGCTTCCCCAGTGGTTCTGTGTGCAGCCAGTATTTAGAACTATTGATCCACTCCAAAAGATCTCTAAAATTAGTGATAATTCTCCTCTTATTCTGAGAGTACAATTAAGGCTGATTTAAAATAAAGGTAGGGGGAATCTCGAATCACGGGTGCACAAGGGGTGAATCTATTTGGTGGCAAGATCAGAGGTTCTGGTGTTGACATAAGAAACAGAAGGCTATGCAGTTTTGGCTCTCATCCAAGTTCACCAGCCTTGAAAAAAAGAATCCCTTATGAATCCATCCTGCACTCTTGAATTGGGGCTTGCAAACAAAACTCTGATAATAAAAATGTTACTTTAATTTCTCTTGCCACGGTTAGCCTATGGATATATTTCCTTTAAGAACTCATGCAGAGGAGTGGTGGGTAAAACAAGAAGGGGTTTGTATATTCCCACACCCTCTGCCCGAAATGCCATCATATAATATGAGGAAAGAAAAAAAAAATCAATATAAAAGATATGTAAGGCTGAAGAACTTCCTAGTGGTTATTGGATCCAACCCCATAGTCCCTGAGCCTGAACATCTCCTGATGGAGACAGGGAGAGACAGACTCAGAGCCACCCAGTTAAAAGCCCTGAGATAACCCAATAAATCAGCAGACCAGAACCTCTAATGTGTAGCTATTAAGCATATACACACAACTTACGAGGGAAAAATTAAATAAATAATATTCAGACAAACAGTCTGTGCCTTTCATATTCTATTCAAAGGATAATAATTCTCCTCTAAAATGTGCCCAGACAGGAGGGATAATAACATCAAGAAGAAAAGAGGCAGCTATAAGTTGTAGGAGGTGGTAATCAAATGACCAAGCTAGACACCAGGGAGGGCAGCAAGGTAATGGAGGGCCTGTCTTTCCTCTGGGAGCATGAGAAGAAGCAGCTGCTTCAAGGACAGATGGGCTGGACAACCAGTGCCTTCCATCCAACACCTGGGTCTGTCAAATTCAGCATTTGGAGGGGCTGGGAGTCCCTTTAACCCTGTCCCTCTAGAAAGGACTGCAGGCTTCGAGGGGCAGAGACACAAGATGTGTTATCCTGCAGAAGTCAAGTGTTCTATATACTAGCCTGTGTCCTCTGTTGGTTCCCCAAGCACATGGAATGGTCAGAGGGGAAAAGGGGTCAACAATGCTTCCAGAGGTATAGGTGAACCTGAGCTTCCAGAGGCATGGGTGGTTGAAGAAACAAGGATTCATGGTCAGGGATCAGTTCCCCTAACCAGCCAGAGAGCTATGACCCAGAATATGGGTTCTCCCCTGTTAGTGGTGTATTTCTCAAAAGCAAGCCAACGTTAGTATTTACTTAAATAAATCCCAATAATGACAATAAATTTCTGAAAAGAAAATATATCACTAACACACAGTTACAGTAATTTTTTTTCAATGAAAATATTCTGTTTTATCTTTTACATCAGAGAAAATATACAAGAGACCTAAATGTTGCATATAAGCTTGAGCAAACATAGATCCTCAGAAGGATATCCACAGCTGAAATCAGGGTGAAAGTGTGAATTACTGGTATTCCTATTTATTTAAGTAGGGATCTGGAATCATATCAGCCTTGGTTAGGATTTTTTCCCCTTTGTTTTCAGATTAAGTTAATTTATTACACCACCTTCATGTTACATTTCCTTATTGAAAACTCAATAGCAGTTTCTGATGACAGGTTGGATGATGTGGTGCTCCAGCCAGATCAGCCTTGGAAAGAGGGAACCTGTGTTCTTGGGCTTGGCAGAGCCTTCCTCGACCATTGCACAAGCACCTGCTGAAAACAGAAGCCAAGTGACATCTACTGGATAATCCTCAACACAGGTGGTCAGGTGGCTAGCTTACAGTAGAGGCTCCACTGGACAGGAAACTTGCATGCTCTACCTATTTCCATATGTCCAGGAGCATGCCACTTCTCCAAACCTCCTCATCTCCCATGTTCAATGAGATATTGTTACTTAATTACTGAAACATTTTTCTATTAAAATAATCATTCATTCTGATGAATTGGCTGTGAGCAGCCCATCATGCTAATGGCCCATGAAAGATCTGAGGGAAGGCTGAAAGGAGAGCCAGAGTGCACCAGCCCTGCCTCCTCTGAGATGCAGAGAGGGGCTCCCATCTGTTGAAGCTGCAGGTCTCACCTGGCAAGAAAGACAATTGACTTGTGTTCTGGGAAATGAACTAATTTGTTTCCCCAGAAAGACTGATGACAAAGAGACAACTTGAAGCCAGATTTGTTTTGTTCTGTTCTATGCTGACTCTACCCTGAATTGAAATTCAGAAACACCATGAAGCACAGAGGTTGATTTTAGGGAGTGATGAGCCTAATTACAGCTATTGTTATTAGCAGTTGGGAAAAGGAGAACTGGATTCTGTAAGTCAGGATTCTGAGAAACCCAGCTTTCCATGTTTATGACAGAAATAAAACAACTTTGGGGGTAATAAAACTTGTCAGTACAGGGAATCCAGCCAGCACAGGCCACATAAGAGACTCAGAGCCAGAACCTGACCCAGTGGACTGCACAGTTTCTCCTTTAGAATCTGAGTACTGTGACCTCCCCTCCAAGTCCCGATTCCCTGATGTTTCAAGCCCCAATCTGGCCAGACCCAGCACAGGGTCCAGATAATCTTGCTACTAAGGCAGTATCCATAACACTGAACTGAATTTGCTGAAAGAAAGAGATCCAGAGCTCATTTCCCTGTGCTGTAGGTTACACAGATACAGATTAACACATACTTCTCTAAAATAGAATGTGAAATAGATACCAGGCCATGAGTAGGACTTCCCATCATTTTGCACTGAGGTCACCCCTCAAACTTCACCAAGTCCCTGTCACTTGCACACACCGGAGATATATAGTAACTTGCATGAGAATAAAATCCAATTGTATACCAAGATGAAGCCTTGGAGCTCTCCAATCCAGCCTCCTCATTTGATGAATGAGTAAAGTTATAACCCAGAGAAGCTAAGTGACTACACCATAACCCCCACCAGGGGTGGAAGTGATCTAAAAATCACTCAATGCAAGCTACTTATTTTGTGTATGAGCAGAGCATTCAGTGCTGTCTTAGTTACAAACATCTGAGAAGTATAAAGGAGCACAATTAAGATAACCAAAATTAAGAAGGCCAGAAAGGAAAATATACCAAAAGAAAAAGAAGAAAAAGAGATGATATGTATGGGGTTGGAAAATGTGCTTTACAACGTGTGTATGAAGGGAAGGGTGCCTTGTCTCTGCTCCTGGCAGCTGGAGAGGTGAGGCTGAGGGATTTCAGCGATCACAGTGGAAAGATCTGTCTGAGTTCAGAGACAGGACCTCCCCAGATACAGTAGAGCAACCAGCCAGGAAACAGTTTCACAATGGTTGATGAAAGTTACCTGCAGGGAACAAAATGTCAAAGTTATACACACCACAAATTTCACACACTGGCTTACCTAGCTACATCTTGCTGTGAAGACCATTTCTCAGCATCATGAGATGTGAGATGTTGACAGAGGAGAATGTGGGTGATCTGCTTGCACCCTCACTTCTATTATGAAAGAATAGGCACCTTTGGGGTGCCTGGGTGGCTCATTCAGTTAAGTGTCTTTCGATCTGAGCTCAGGGTTGTGAGATTGAATCCCACATGGGCTCCCGTGCTCACGGAAGAGTCTGTTTGAGACTCTCTCCTTTCCCTCTGCCCCTCCCTCTGCTCTCAACTGAGATCTCTCTCTCTCTCTTTCTCTCAAATAAATAAATAAATAAAATATTTTGGGAGGCTGTTATACATAAATAAACAAAATCTTAAAAATGAAAAGAGGGACGCCTGGATGGCTCAGTCATTTAAGCCTCAGAGTCTTCATTTTGGCTCAGGTCATGAGCTGAGCCTCAATTTGGTGGGGAATCTGCTTGAGATTCTTTCTCTCCCTCTTCCTCTGTCACTGTCCCAAACACACACACACTCTCTCTGTCTCCCTCTCTCTCTCTCAATAAATAAATAAATAAAATCTATCTTAAAAAGAAAAGAAAATGGCCCCACCTGTCTGAGCATATCTCAGCAGCCCCCAGTCACTGAAGGGGATGGCATTTCCAGGCATTAGTCATGGAGATGACTTAAGTCCTCTGCTGAGACCTAGCTGGTGATGCAGGAAACACCTGTGTCCCTGGTTTGGGTTCTCTAACACCTGTGTCTTTGAGAGTTCAGGATTGCTTGAGGTTGGACACAGGGTTTCCAGGCTTCAGTAAATCCTTACCTCACCAGGAAGCACTTCAGGGGGAAGATAAGTGAATCCTATTTGTGAGACAGATCACACCATGGTTTTGACTCCCTGTTCAATTCCATTTTAGTTTCCCTTAGTCTTCGCAAGCTTTTATTTAAAATGTCCCAATGGATTCTCACTGGTCAGGATTATTCAATGGAGGGCAGCATTCCCTAAGGCCAGAATGGGACAACAGCAACCATTACTGGGAAATCTTCAAAAGAAAACAAATGCAAAAAAAGAAAAAAGAAAAAAGAAAAAAGAAAACAAATGCAGAGGTTGGAAGATTTGTGTTTGATCTTAGTTAGGTATATTCTGGCATCTCCCTAAGCATATTGCAGGGAATAAGAATTCCAGTAAGGAATCTTCCCAGAGGAAATAATGACCTCTGGCATCAACATGAGAAAAGTTCACAAGCATGATTTTCTTTGGGGTGGGGAGGATTATGGATAATTTATATTTTCTTATGTGTGTTTATCTGTATCTCATTCATTTTCTACAAGGAATATATATTGTGTGTTTACTGAAAGATTAAAAAATAACAAAATTAAAGCTCCTCTTCCTTAGGCCAGACTTGCATAGGATATGAAAAGTGGGAAGGATGGATGTGAAGGAGAGGACTACAGTCCACATGTGAATCCTGGGAAAGTGAGAGTATGCAGAAGCTTGAACTGGCAGGGCCTGATGCCTGACCTCAAGGGTTTGGGGCTATGGACTCAGTAAATCCAGTTATATTAAAGCTGTTTGGCCTCAACTCCTCATCCCAAACTATTTTGATATCCTTTGAGCTGTGAGCAGTGGTGGCTGAGGAAGAATGCAGTAACTCTGTTTCTCGCCATCCCTTGTCACCGAGAGTCTTTCTTGAGATTAGGAACCAAGCTTCTCAGACCAGTCAGAGAGTTGATGACATTAATAATTTACATCCATCTTGGTAATGGGCTATTGCTTTGGTTTCCTCAACCTGTTCCCCTTTGACATGATATTCATATCTCTTAGCCTGGTTTTTCTCAGCCAAATATTTTGTGGTTTTAAAGATTTCTCTTAAAATCTGCCCATGGGTCCTGTCCCCGTGCTTTAATAAACCACCATTTTTGCACCAAAAAAAAAAAAAAAAAAGTGGCATTCCCCTACATATTTACGGTAAATATGTAGGGGAAAAAAAAGCAAAATATTTCCTCCTAATTTCTTTAAAGCACATATGACTGTTAATAGTAAAATTGACAACATGGTACTGTAGAGTTTATAAGTATTTAGCTATAAAACATTAGACAATTATAACAGAATGGGAAAGTGTCCTTCTCATGATACTTTACATTTATCCAGGGAGAACCAGCTGGAAATTATTTCCCCCCAAAAAGTGTTGAATAATTCCAAAAATTAATACAGAAATAAAGACATAGTATTATGCTTTTAAAAAATCATGAAACAACTTGATTTAAGAAATCACAGTGGCCTAGGATCCAGCAGGGTGAATTAAATCCATGCCATCTAAGTCTCAGTGAGGTCCCTGTGAGTTGCTGGCATGAGTGCAGGGTAATGGCGCACAGATAAAATTGTTGCCCTAAGAGTATTAGTGAGAAATAAAATCTAAGGTCAATTCAAAATTAGCTTTAACTATTTATCTAGGCAGAACACACCCCTCAAATATTCATAATGCAACGATTCCACATTAAACACACAACAGTAATTTTTATCAGGTGTCATTAAAACATGTGCTTATCTGACAATTTTCTTTCGGAAGACTTAGGCCGTTTGTTCATGTCACCTGTGAAGACTGGTGTAGATGAAAACCTGCTGTAGGAGTCTGAAAATAGACAAACCTGGTCCAACAGTTCCCCACTGTGCTATCCTCAGAAAGAACAGCTGCTGCAACAGGAGTAACTGGCAGCATTGGTCCTTATTATTGTCTTTGTTATTGTCTTTGTATTATTGTCTTTGTTATTAATTATTACACGCTGCAACCTAGTGCTGTTAGGTGTATGGGAAAGGCTCAGTGCCAAAACACAGAAGGTTTGCCACAGTGAATAGTAAAAGCAAGCAGTTTCACCTCAGAAGTGCAAGAATTTGACACCCACAGGGGCAACCATCAAGGGGGAGGAGATGCAGCCAGTGGATGAATGTGCCTGTCTCCTATCTTTCTGATAAAAGATGCTTCTCAGAGGTCCCTGCAAAGATAATCATCATCTATGGCAACCATTGTTGTGACATACCCTGTATTGGCTATTTAAAACCAGCTTTATTGAGTAACAACTTAAAATAAATATGCCCATTTTAAAGGTATAATTTGGTGTACTTTGATGTATCTATGTGACTGTGTAAGCATCACCGTGTATGTAACCACATTAAATGTCTCTCCATCTCCCCTTTACAGCCCATTTCTCTCCACCTCCATCCTCAATCAGGTAACTACAGATTTGTTTTTTTCTCATTATAGATTAATTTATCAAATTCTAGAATTTCACAAAAATCATATAGTTTGAACTACTTAGCCCAATATAATGCTTTTGAAATCTGCCTATATTGTTTTGCATATTGATTTGCTCTTTTTTATTGCCATATAGTATTTTATTGTACAAATATATCATTTTTTAGTCTATTTACCTGGTAATGTATATCTGAGTTATTTCTGAGTTAGGCTACTATGACTAAAGCTGCTGTGAATACTCACACATTTATATGGTCACATGTTTACTTTTCTCTTGATTAAATACCTAGATGTAGAGTCTTCTCCTGCCTTACTTTCTCTGTCCCCTCCCTTCTGTTTCCTAGAGTTACCTCCCAATCAACTGTCTGAACCCAAGCCTTCACCTCAGATTCTGATTTTGGAAACATCCAAATTAAAGTGCCACACCCCCACTATATGATGCTTTCTCTATCTCACTGATGAGAGTAAGCTCTCCATAAAGCTTCCTTACTTTGTCTTTTATGTCAGGAACTGTTAGGGTACAGAGTCGACCACCCCTCAATTAGACAGAGAACTCTCTCGATAATGCAAGTCACACAGCGAGGTTTATTTCCAGCTAGCTGGGGTCCAAGTATCTGCCCGGCGCAGCGGGTTTCAACAAGGACCCCGAGCACTCAAAGCCAAGGGTTTATATAGCATTTTCAAGGCACTTTTCCATAGCTACATACATATCTTGCGCCCCGCTTTGACAGTTTTTGTTTAACCTTTTGCCATCCCAGCATCACCCTGGCACCATCCTGGTGGTTAAGTGAGATTTAGGTTTAGAAGAAATTTAACTTTATTTACATTTCCTTCTGCCTCAGCCTCCCTCAGTTTTATGGTGGGGAGGGTGACCTTAGGCCTTGAGGAACTGAGCCATTTGTCTCTGGAAATTGGGCCACTGAAGAGATAGTCCTTTTTGTTGTAAATCACCAGGACATTTGCAAACCAAGGGAGACTCCTGTCTTGCAGGATTGTGACCTCTGCAAGTTAACTATTTGTTTTTCTTTAACATTTGGTCCCTCTGGCACCATCTCCTAACCGCCCTGCTGGTATATGATTAAGTTGTTTCTTAGGTTTTAGCTACTTTTCTTATCTCAAGTTACGTGTGCCCTGTGGGCTGGTTAGGGATGCTCAGTAAAATGGCTTCCCGGCTTTCAGGAGGGCCATTCTTATGCTAACCCACTCTTACAGTGCAAGGTGCCAGCTTTTGCTTTGCCAAGATGGCTGTACTTATGTCAGGGCTAGACTTGAGGTGGGTACAGCCTTGTTTTTCTTGGCCTCCACATCTGGAGCTGGTTTCCAGGACTTGTTTTTTTAAGTCCTCTGGGGGAAGGGGAGCAGGGACAGTAAAATAGGTCCTTACAGAACCAACTACCTATCACCAAGAGACCTCCACTGCCTCCAATTCTGTCACTTCAAGATTTCATTGAATTGTTTCTCATATGTGGATCTCCTCAATCTGATTATAAACTTTCAGTGGACAGAAATTTTCATCCTTGTTATGTTATATTCACTCACAGCAAGTAGACCTCTCCTATGACCTTAATTACCTTACTGTGACCTTGATTAAATTTGTTGACCTCTCCAAACTTCAGATTTCTCATTAACTAAAAAATAATAATAATAACAATAACACGATAATTATAGTAAATATGTTTCAGGTTCACTGTAAAGATCAAATAAAATTCTCTACTTTACATATCCAGATTCTGGGCTACAAATGAATTTTTCCCACTAAAAGAATCTAGGAACACTTCAAGAGTGTCCGATTCCAGGTACAGGTCAGGAGCTGTAGAAGATAAGTCTGAAAACTATTATTGTGCCATAAATAAACAATACTGCAGAGTCCTGTCCAAAAGTCACAGGCACATGTTGAATTTTTTTCAAAATAAAATGAGGACAAAAATGTTTGCTGAGGAAACTATTGCTGGCTTAAGTTGTAACAACTTAGAAAAAACAAATAATGTTTGGAACAGATTGAAACATACCAAATTATCAAATATATGTAAATCTATCAATGCTATGGATTAAAAATGTTCAATAGAACAGGTTTTTATAACATCAACACATCAATATAGAATTTAAAAACTAAATGAAAACAACCAAAATTTATTATGCCTTATCTCTACGAATTTATATTTCATGGTAGCCAGAATTCATAAGGAAAATTCTCCATTCTGAAGAATACCAGCTTATAAATACAGAAGGAAAGGTAGAATTAGAAAATCAACATTTTGAAACTCCAAATAAAATTATGGATCTAGGCAATGGTCTTTGATGGATGTGAAAAATGTTAGTGGGAAAACATGATGGGGGATTTTATTATTGAGGGATCAGACAGACCCCAAGTGGGTACACTATATATTTTTTTTCATTTTCTTATATTTAAATGAGCAATCTTTGTGTCACTGAATGTGAGAAAAACAGACATTGTATGCCTCATAGTGTGATGAGATAGGAAGTTTATGGCACCACCAAGACAGTAGAGTTCCCTCAAAAGTAGAACCTGAATCAAATCAACTAGATTTATTGTCCATTTGAAATGGACTATAGGGGCTGGAGGAGTGAGTTTGAAGTTTGTGCAAGAAAGGAAATCCAGAATGTTTGATTCTCTATACAGAAAATGAGTGGGTTTTCCCAAAAAACAATGGCATAGAAAAAGTAGGGAGGGAACAAGGGACTCTTACAGAATAAAAGAGATATAAGAGCATAATAATAAAATGCAATCTGCAGGCTTTGGATCTGACTGTAATAAACCAACATCAGAAAGACATTCCTGAGACAATCAGGGACATATGGATATGGACCAGGTATTAGATGTTGTATATAAACAGTTATTAATTTTTAAGTGTTATAATGATACAGAATTTATGGGAGATATCTTTATTAGTTAGAAATAAATTATGACATATTTTTAAAAAATACATGACATTGGGGGGATCTCCTTTCAGATATTTCAGAAAAAGAACAGTGAAGGTATTAATTACACAGGATTGACAAATATATTGATAACTGCTGGAATTAGGTAATAAATACAGAGGAGTTCATTATTTTGTTCTCTCCCTTTCTGTTTATTTTTGAAATATTATATAATACAAAGTTTAAAATAAGGTAAATTCCTGGAATGAATGAAGCTAACAGAACATGGAACAACATTGAGGTGATTAGATAGGAGAATTGGGAACTTCTGCCTTTGACAATACCCCTATAGAGAGCCAGATGAGTGTGCTTCATTCTAGAGGAATTTCATCAGTACTCCTCCCACATCCTGCCACAGCATTCCACAAACACATGGCTCTGGGCTGGCAGTGAGGGATTCTGAAGGGCAATCTTGCTCCTATGTAATTGCTCAAACAGGAGCATCTGTGAGAACCTGATATGCAACATTAATGGAGGTGGTTAAGCTCTGCTGGAGTGTCTCAGATATGAAAACTCTGGACCAGTCTTCAGTAGAATCTGAATATCTGAAGGAATGGAAAGGTGCCTGACTGGCTCAGTCAGTATAACATGCAACTCTTGATCTTGGGGTTGTCAGTTTGAGCCCCATATTGGGTGTAGAACCTGCTGTAAACAAATAAAATAAAAAATTTTAAAAAATAAAACAAATAAAGGAAGAACGACTGTGGTTCTTCTGCTCTGAAATGGAACCTGCTTCTCCTAGAACCTAGATTCCTGGTGATATGCTGGGCACCTGGGGTCTCTTGTATGCCCTGCTAACGGTTTCTGTATCCCTCTCACCTCATCAAACCCACAAGTCCCTGTGTGTTGTGGAGGGTGGGGTAGGGAAGCTAGCAGACACTATAAAGTCTTTTCTGCTTTAATATTTTATCATGGAAAATGCTACACATAGACACAAGTAGAGAGAATAGCTTAATAAACTCCAGTGTTCTAGAGACAGAGCTTTAATAATTTTCAGGTCATCGCTCATCTTGTTTCAGTTACACACTCACACTTCCCCAGTTCTTTTGAAGTAAATAACAATTTACTTAATAGTATTTTATTATGTATCTCTACAAGATATAAATACTTAATTATTATTAAAAATTAGAACATTCACATACATATAATTATTTTTTGAACCATCTTAAAGTAAGTTACACACATTAGAACAAATCACATATACATATCTGAATGTCTATTACCTAAAACAAAGGCATTTTCCTACATAACCATAATTAAGTGGTCCCATTTAAGATATTTGACACAGATATAAACATATTATGCATATCCAGTTTTCCCCCATTTTTCCAAAAATGTTAATGAGGACTCATGTTATGAACATAGTTACAATACCATCACCACACCTAAAATTATTAATAATAACTTCTTAAAATCATCAAATATCTAGTTAGTTTTATATTTTCCATAACCTTCTCTGTCTTCTCAAACTCTCTTAATCTGTCTCTGTCTCTCTCATAGAAGAAATTAGGAAATTTGGTAGAGTTTCCCAAAGTATAGATTTTGGTGAGTGTATTCATGTGGTCTGTTTTAAAAATATATTTCTCCATCTCTGAATTTTGAATATATTGCTAGATATACCTAGAAGCTTGATAGAAATCATCTGTGATTTTTCAGTAATGCTACTTCACAGGCAATGCTAGGTACCTCAGTCAGGTGGCGTGTAATATCTGATTGTGATCAGCGGTCTTACTAGTTGTTGCTTAGACCCATTTGTTTATTATGACTTTCAAATAGTAATATTCTACATATATTGTTTCTTTTTAATCTGTGAAATGTTTAGACAGTTTGTAATACTTCGCATTATCTATCAAGTTAACTCTGGTATAGTTATCATATACTATGTATAACTATCATATATTGTGGTTTATAAAGGAAAAGTGGAATAAATGCTTAATTCTTACTAGTTTTCAAAATAATGGTTTTGTTCATGAATGTCTTCCATCAGTGACCAATTAGTTTCCCTAATATTTTTAACATTTCATTATGAAATTATAGATTTAGTTATCATAGATTTAAATACATTTGATAGAACTTATTGAACTTATTGAAGCTTATTGTCCCGTCTTCAGTTAGTGGGGACCTCTTAATGTAGCCAGCTGAGTATTTTTGACATTATCTTACTATTCTGTGATTACTTCCTTGCATTCTAGTAGAACAAAATTTTCTAGGCTCAAATTGTACATGTACATGTCCAACCACAGACCTATAATCAGCTATTTTTCTAAGGAGTCTTGGCTCCTTTCAGTGATAAATGATAGTTAATGACAACAATAAGGGTGCTATAGATTTTCATTGCTACTGAATTGTCTATTGTTTCTAAGACTTTCAATAGATAGAGGTAGATAATATGTATTTATAAATTTCAGGGCTTTTATGTAAACCCATTGATCTTATATCTGTTTCTTCTTTACTTGATGCTGAAGATCCAGTTCTCACTGACATCACTTTAATTCGTTAATTTTTTTTTTTATCATACTGAGAACAGTCACAAACCATCTAAATCAGCATTACTAGCATTAGGATAAATATGATTACTGACTAGGAGTTAGAATTTGTATTCAATTCTTTTCATCCTGTGTTATATCTTATTAGAGTTACATAGTAAAGTAGTCCCTCTCTCATTTATGCTGCTATTGTTATATACATGCATTCTTACCTTCTCAACAGCAAACCCATGGTTGATTAAGGGAACTGCATATAGGAGAGTATCTATATATTTTTCCCATCAAAAATTACCATGGGAAAAGTGACCATTTGTTTCCTAGGACAGCAACAGTGCTGAGCTCATGGAACCAAGAGTTGCTGGTTGGCTTCAAACCTTCAGAGATCCCAGTTCTAGATGGGTGGCAGGCTCACACTGGTCAGAACCTTTCTGTGGCTTTGTCTCTGAGCTACACTGAATAAAGTATGTGTTTCATATACCTCTTAGTTAATATAATTTGATATTTTTTGTCCAGAAAAGTGACATGAGAAATAGGAACACTATTTTGGAAGAGGTTCATGATAAGTACAGGAGGTAACACATGGAGATATATGCTTTTTTCCTAGGGATGAGGACCAAATTCATATCTTTGGCTAAGTTGAACTAGATTTGGTGACCTTTTCTGAAAACTTTTGATGGTCTGCATATCATGTTCTTTGGACCTTCTGGTAAAAGGTGTTTTGCCCTTTTAGTCCCTGAAAGCTGAAGATCCAAGGGGAGGAGCACAGGAAAAGACCTCCACCATGGGAAGAGAGCAGAGAAGGTGACAGCAGAAATGACCAGAGACAAGCATGAAGGAACTGTGCACAGGATGACCTGGGGAATTTCCAGGCATAGTGAGGAGGAGTGGAGCAGGAAAGAAAAAAAAGGGGAAAGCATATGCTTCATGTTCTGACCCAGTGGAGCTAGGAAAGGAGACCTATAAGCAAATTTTTGCAGCATGGAAACTTTTAATGGGTAAGGTTAGACTTTTCAAGGAACTTTTCAAAGTTCCTTTGATGGAAGGGAAGAGCTGGTAAGGTGTAGGGGAGCTCGGTGAGTTACCAGAAGAAGAATGTGGTATGTTGAGGTGTAGGAGGAAGGCATGACTTCCAAGGGATTCTGAAAGACCCCCTTCCAAAGAGAATTCCTGCATGATATGGGATTCCCTGAGGTGAAGTCAGCTATCTCTATCTCAGGAAAAGTTGCCCTTTTCATCATGGCAGTCACAGATCCCTAGCACAGAGTTGAGGCTGAGTTTAACTTCTCCTCATGTGTCACTTCAGAAAGTTCCAGGATGAAATCTTTAAGCAAGCCCTGCCTAAAAGAGCCTGTTTCAATCTTGAGCAATCTAAGCTGGCTAGCAATAATCCTACGGGTTAATTAACAAGCTGGCTGGCCCTGCCACAGGCTCCCTGTCAAGAGACATGGACTCACCTCTTCCTCTAAATCCAAAGGTCAAAGCCACCAGGCTAAGGAGGCTGCCCTGCCTCCAAGCAGGACTAACCCAGGCATATAAACAAGGAAAAGTGTGATTGGGGGTTGAGGGAGTGGTCTGAGTGTTTCCTCTTTCTCTAACTTTCTCCTCCACTTAGTTTTGCAGTTGTCACCCCCATAAATAGACTGAAAACAATAACAACAATAGTGCAAACCACTGATTTGAAGTCTGAAGACCAGGTCCAAGTCTTGGCTTTTCCTTTCTGTAGTCTGACCTGTTGTTCAAATCCTGGCTCTGCCACTCCTACAACTGTGGTCTTAAGCAATGAGTTAATTTCTCTATGCCTGATTATCTACACTTCTAAAATGGGTATAAATATAATACCTACCTCAGTAGGTCACTTTAGGGTTAAATTTCAATAGCTATAAAGTACTTAGTCTACAGCCTATGCACAACAAAAGCACAAAGACTTGTAGCTCTCTTATAACCACTGGGTCCTAGATACTAGACTTGCAAAGGTTAGCAATCAACACTGTCTCTCCCTCTAGGAGCCTTCAGCTTACTGCTTTGTAAAGGGCATGAGATGGTGCTCAGGTCAGGCCTTTGACAAATGTGATCCTTACTTAGAGCTTCAATATAATAGGCCATGACCAGGGTACATGTCCTCAAATATCCCCATGAGACAGGGTCTTGCCATACCAGACAGAGACACTGGCTATGAGAATGGGATTCTGGGTTTCTAAAAATCTTTCCAGGATGAAATATTTCCTTATTTGACTCAGTAAACCTCACAATGGCATTCAAATCCCATTTCAGCTCTAAGGGATAGAATCCTTAAAGAGAGCACACTCACTCTCTTCTACTCTGAGATTAATTTTTAGCTGGGAAAGTTCTAATCCCTTGGAAATGGAAAATTCACTTCCAAACAATCAATAAAAAGATTATAAAGTTCTGTTCTATTTAGAGAATTCACTGGAGTTGCTTAGAAGAAATTAAAATGAATGTTCAAGAGCTTTTCTTAGACTTGCAAGAATATTAAGACAGTGTAAACATCAATGGGAAAATTAGTAAGTAAAAGAGCATGTTGAATACATTTGCATTTTGTGAATGGAAAATGCACCCTGAAATTACCATAAGATTTGAAATATTAAGCAAAATAAATATGTAGTCAAACTGAAATTGTGTGAAGGCAGAGACAGGGAAGCCGTGGGTGAAAGAAGTGGTATAACACATATTTGTACCCACATATCTAGTAGTGTCTGAATTCAGATGTGGTGGGTCTGGACAAGACTGGCCTAGGTTGTCAATATGAGAAAGTAAGCTAATAAAATAGAAATAAAGAACTCTCCCTTACTCCCTGAGGCTTGATTCTTTCATATGCCTGTGGGGAGAAAGAGGAGAGATGTGTTTCTGAAATTCACTCATTTGTTCTGTAGTAGTTGTAATTGTCTAAAGCCTATGTCAATTGCCATTCTTCTCTCTTCATCTTGTAAAGACCCCTCGTCTTCAAACTCCTGCCTTCCAACCACCCAGAGGAACCTGCCTTCTCTGTCCTCAGTATAGTCATCCACTGCCATTCCCACACCTTCTGCCAACATATCAAAGCCTTTGGCACCTGCTTATTGTCTCGTTTCCACCCTGAATCTAGTCATAGTTCCCAGGACTCCACTGTTCACATGATGCATGAGCTCCCTATCCTCATATCACTCTGATCTTGATACTGATAAAAAATGTAGACTAAAGATGGATAGGAGACATTGAGAATTAGAAGCTGGGAAGATTGGCAAAGTGGAATCATGGCCTAGCAGACTAGAGGTCATTCAGTTTACCCTCATCATTTTATCAGTAAGGAAACTGACATCCCAAGATGTCATGCCTGTCCAAGGTTCCAGGACACCAGACTCATTAGCCCAAACCTTATTTCCCACACTTCTCTACCCCCTACTTCAGGTTTTCTTTAAGGACCCTGCTGTGCACAACTTTCTTATTCACTTGTACTGTATGGTAACTGGACTCCTTACATCAAAGGAAGATGCTAATGAAAGCAATTGGATACATTTACTCTTGATTTTGTTGTTATTGGTGGTTGTTTTTCTCAGGGAAATTAGCTACCTAGAAACAAAAGGGGCTGTCCATAACTGTCCATAGCTATATACAATGCCAAGCATTGTGGCAATAATCTTTCACTCACCATGAATATAGTATTTTTTTTAAGATTTTATTTATTTGACAGACAGAGATCACAAGCAGGCAGAGAGGCAGGCAGAGAGAGAGACGGGGAAGCAGGCTCCCCTCTGAGCAGAGAGTCCAATGTGGGGCTCGATCCCAGGACCCCGGTGTTGGGTCCCCCAAAATTGGGTACCCCAATAATGGGTCCGTGATTAAAGGAGTGAGACTGATACAAAGGAAAGGTCAAGCAAAGCTTTATTTCATGCCAAGCATCAGGAATCAAATGGGCCAGCCAGGGCCGTACCTCTTACAGAGAGGGCGACTCCTCCCTGCTTTCCAAACTAACTTTTATAGAGCAAAGGCCATGTGGTTGGGCCTGGCCACACACAGGTGGCCAATAAGATTGTAACACACACAGGAAACTCCACAGTGATGCTAGGTGACCAACTGAATTACAATTTACCCTAGTAGACATTTGAACCAGCCTATCACCTAGTTCAGAATTGGCGCCCAAAAGGTGCCCAAAGGCCGGGGCCCATACTCCTTGGTAGCTAGGAGACAGTATGCATCCCCCACTGATTGAATACCTCCACCTGGCCTGACCCACCCTTGTATTTGGACTTTGTTACCTGGGACTGGTTTCCTGGACTTGCTTTTAAATAAGTTCCCCTGAGGAGGGCAGGGTCAATTTAAGTTTTACAACAAAATGGCAGTTCAACCGGGTGGGGCTGCTCTGGCTGAATAGGCCCTTACACTGGGATCACGACCTGAGCTGAAGGCAGAGGCTTTAACCCACAGAGCCACCAGGTGCCCCAAATATAGTATTTTTTAAAGAAATATTTGGCAAGAATATATGTCTTTCAATGCACCCTAGAATAGATTATTCGGGAAGGCAAGGGAATTTCCTTCTCTAAGATCTAGTCTTGAGAATGAGACTATGCTGGGTCCTACCAGGACAGCTCAGCATATTGGAAATAAAGTAATCCATCTCACAAAATCTGGAGGAGACAAAAGCCACCCTCTTTGTCAGCAAAGCCTTCCTGTAAGGTGTGCTACAAACCTAGTTGGCCCTGGTGTAGATCCCAACAGTGAGGGGTGTGCCCTCTCTACAACTCTGCACACCTTTTCCCTCCTTCCCCTCTACTCTCTATCCCTATCCCCTGCCAATTAATCACTCTTCCATGCAGAGGAGAGGAGGATCCCCAACGAGAGCTTTATATTATAACTGAACTGGTCACTTTTTTTTAGGTCACTTAGGTTATTTCTCTGTCTCTTTAGCAGGGGCCCCTATTTATTCTCTCCCTTTGCTCTCTTCCTTGGGGTCAGGCCACAAATCTCTGCATGCTCCTTAAAGTGTCAGCACATTGAGGAGAACCTTCATAAATGGGATTAATTGTCAGATATATCTCCCACCTGCCTTCCTCCTCGCACAGTGACTCCTATCCAGAGAGGAGCTATTTCCCCAGAACCTCCTTATTCCTATCCTCAGGAAACAGATTGGTCGGGGTCTTGGCTAACTTAGCAAACTGAGAAGAAAGAGGAAAGAGAAAGACCCAAAGCTGATGGCATACCACCCCAGATGTCAGGAGTCCCTGTGTCTCTGCACTGCTCTGAGCTGTCCCTTAGAGTTCCTAGTCACAGTGGCATCAGCCCTGGCTTTAACCTACCCCAATGCTACAGACTGAGTTTGCTCTGTATATTACACACTCATTGATTTGGATTATTTCTCTGAGCAAAAGAGAAAAGTTCTATGTCCTGGGATTTTGAATTCACAGAAAGAACAGCGCTTCTTACCATGAAGAAGTAAGGTTCTCAGGTTACTCTACAGTCATGGGGATGATAGTCTTCCCCTACTGGCTTTGTAAGCTGGTTGTGAGGAATAAGTGAAACATGTATAAGATAAGATTTGGAAAATTCGTTAATATTTTCTATTCTGAACATAAGAAACATTAATGAGAAAAAAATCTTTCCTGAGGCAATTTTTACCATTGTCATTTCCATTTTTCTTTGATTTGTCAGTGTGGAAATGGAATGAATCAATACAAAGAAGATTAATGAAACTAGAATGACAGGCCAAAGTAGCCAGCCAGAAACCCACAGCACTACAGGGCTCCTTAAATTTCAATGTAATTTAAAGTACCTGGAGATCTTGGTAAAAGGTCTGATTCAGCAGTTCTGGGGCAGGGTCTAATTTTCTGAAGTTTTAGCAAATTCATAGACATTAATGATGCTGCTGATCCAGGAACCTCCTCACAATGATCAATGAGGATATAGAAATCTGGTTTGGGGGATACCCTAAATTTTTCTCCTATGTACAGGAAATTCCTCAAGGAAGAAGGAATAGGGAGAAGGGGGTTGGGGGAGAAAGGAGAGGAAAAAGGGAGGGGAAAGGAGGAGCTACTCTATATCAAGGTTCTAAATGCTTTCCTTGTAATATCTCATTTAATGTCAAACAAACCCTGAGGTTGAACTATTATTATCCACATTCTGCAAATGAGGTCTTTGAAGTCTGAAAACAAAACAAAACAAAACAAAAAAAAAAACCCAACTTCTGTCAGCTAATAAGAAGAATCAGGATTTGTGTTCAGGTGGTCAGAACCCTGAACCCGGGCTATTATCCATTTCATTATATTTCTAAAAAGGAAACATATGAAAATAATATAAGACAAAGAGAAAATAAAGAGCATTTTGTAATTTGTTCCAAATATGAAAGAATATTTTTTCTAAAGAAAACACTATTAGATAATTTTTTGATCTGCTATTTTTCCGTTATGAACAAAATATCTACCATTCATAAGCCTAGTTCCTTCAAAGATTTTCTAGTCATGCATTGCCCCATATATCCTCATCCACATGTTCGTCCTCATCTTCCATCTGCTGCCATCCCTCCCACTTGCTTTAAAAAACAAACCAAACAAGCCACAGACCTCTTCTATTCGCATATGCTCTTTGCCAAGTGCTTAATTCCTTTTATCTTCTGTGAGCATGGACACTGCTTCCTTGATGTCTTTCTTCATACAAAAATGTCTATTCTCCTATACACACACCCAAACAGCAGTGAACCACATCCTACTCTCCTTGAAATATTGGTCTTTATTCATTGTCTCTTCTGCAGTCTGACTGCTATAACTATTATACCATTTGTCAACATCATAAATGTATTTCTAGTTGCCAAATATTTATACGGTTTGCTCAGAATACCTCAATCACTTGAGACAATTTACTCTCTTTGAAAGTCTGACCCCCTCTTTTCTTAGGTTTCCTGGCATTTTTCTCTTCGAGATTTCCTCCTTGTCTGGTGCAAATTTTTCCCAGTACCTATTTTTACTGTGATAAAATTTACATAGCTTTAAGTTTACCATTTTAACCATATGAAGTGTTCAAGTCTGTGGCATTACATACAGCCACAATGTTGTACAGCCATCACCACTGTTTCCAGAACTTCTCCATCATCCCAAACAGAAGCTTCATACTCTTAAACAATAACTTTATTCTCCTACTTCCCTACCCTCTTATAATCTCTCTTCTACTCTTATCTCTATAAATTTGATTATTCTGGGTAACTCATACAAATAGAATCACACAGTATTTGTCTTTTGTGTTTGGCCCATTTCACTCAGTAGGTTTCCTAGTTTCAGCCATGTTGTAGCATGTATCAGAATTTTATTATTTTTTAAAGCTAAATAATATCCTATTAGATGCATATATATTTTGTTTATCCATTCACCTGTCTGTGGACTTTGGGTTATTTCCACCTTTGGGATATTTTGAACAATGTATCTAAAACTCTGCTTTCAGTTCTCTTGGATATATACATAAGGTTGAAATTGCAGGATCATATGGTAATTCTATGTTTAATTTTTTGAGGAATTACCAAGCATTCCCACAGCAGGTGTATCATTCTAAATTCCTACTAGCAATAGACAAGGAGTTTCAATTTTTCCACATCATTACTAACAATTCCTTGTTTTCCTTCTTCCTCTCCTTTTCCCTCTGTTTCACTCTATCCCTTTCCTTCTCTTCTAATAATAATAATAAGAAGAATCCTAATGGATGTGAAGTGGTACCTCATCATGGTTCTGATTTGTATTTTCAGTAATGCTGAGAATCTTCATGTGTTTATTGGTCATTTGAACTTTTTTTTTTTTTTGAGAAATATCTAAGTTCTTTTCTCATTTTTTGATTCAGGGTATTTGTTTTGTTGTTGAGTTGTAAGAATTCTTTATATGTTCTGGATATTAATCCCTTATCAGATATATGATTTACAAATATTTTCTATTATATTGTGAGTTGTGTTTTCACTCTGCTTGTAGTGTTATTTAATGAACAAAGTTTTTAACTTGGAAGAAGTCCAATTTATCTATTTTATCTTTTCTTGACTGTGTTTTTGTTGTCACATCCAAGACATCAGTGCCAAATCCAATGTCATGGAGATATTCTCCTCTATTTTCTTCCAAGAGTTTTAGCTATTATGTTTAGGTCTTTAATCCATTTTGAGTTAATTCATGTATATGGTTATAAGGTGAAGATTCAGCCTCTTTTTTGCATGTGGCTATCCAGTTTGTTTTACACAAGTGATTTAAAAAAAACACATTTTCCCCCCCAATGAATAGCCCTGGCACCCTACTTAAAATTAATTGACTATAAATGCAAGGGTTTATTTCTCATTTCTATTCTATTCCTTTGGTTGATATGTATGTGCTTATGCCAGTAGCACACTGTTGTGGTAACTGTAGCCTTGTAGTAAGTTTTAAAATCCAGAAGTATGATTCCTCCAACTTGTTCTTTTTCAAGATTTCTTTTGACTATTCAGGGTCCTTTGAGATGCCATAGAAATTCTAGGATTTCTTAAAAAACTTATGCAAAAGAAAAAAGTCATTGAAATTTAATGAGGATTTCACTGAATCTGTACATTATTTGGGTAGTAAGTCATCTTATCAATATTCTCAACTAATCTATAAACATGGAATGTTCTTCCACTTATTTATGTCTCTAATTTTTTTAGTTATGTTTTATAGTTTTCACTAACCAAATCTTTTACTAACTTCGTTAAATTTATGCCTAAATATTTCATCCTTTCCCTACCATTGTAGATGAATTATTTTTTCTTGATCTCCTTTACAGATTATTCACTGCTAATGTATAGAAATACAACTTATTTTTGTATGTTGATTTGTACTCTGAAGCTTGGTTGAACCTGTTGTTAGCTCCAGAAGTTTTGGGGGGATTGTTTTGCTTTGTTTTGTTTTTGGTGGAATCATTAGGGTTTTCTACATACATGGTTATGTTATCTGTTAACAATGGTAATTTTACTTCTTATTTCCAATTTGGATGTCCCAACTTGATCAATCTAAATATGACAGTACCTCTTTGCTGGAAGGACCGTCTAGATCCTTCTAGATCCATCTAGATCCTCTTAGTGAGATGTGAATGAAGTGGGTGGATATCAAAGTCTTCTTCAGAGGTTGGAATGTTAAACATGGTCCCACACAGAAGTTCATAAGAACTACCCAGGATTGGGCAGGGATTGGGATTACTTTATCCTGTGACTTCATTAAGCACTCAAGTCCTAACCTTTCTTCCTTGTTTCCTCTGTCTTTTCCTCATCATTTCCTCACTTCTCATCTTTCTTATCCATTATCTATGTATCTGTTTCCTATTGATGCTATAAAAAATTGCCATAAATTTTGTGGTTTAAAATAACTTAAAAGTATTATCTTCAGTGTAAGAGGTCAGAAGTATACAATGAATCAGAAGAGCTATGTTCCTTCTGAAGGCTCTAAAAGGAGAATTCATTCCTTTACTTTTCCAGTTTCTGGAGGCCTTTCACACTGGCTTCCTTCACTTAAAATTATGTTTATTTAAGGTTATTCCACATCTTTTTATTTATTTTTTAAATTTTTTTATTTGTTTAATTTAATTTTATTTTTTCCTTATTCCAAGATTCATTGTTTATGCACCACACCCAGTGCTCCATGCAATACCTGTCTTCCATAATACCCACCACCAGACCCATCCTCCTACCCCCCTCCCTTCCAAAACCCTCAGTTTGTTTCTGAGTCCACAGTTTCCCATGGTTCATCTCCCCTCTGATTTCCCACAATTCACTTTTCCTTTCCTTCTAATATCTTACATGTTATTCCTTATGCTCCACAAGGAAGTGAAACCATATGATAATTGACTTTCTCTGCTTGACTTATTTCACTCAGCATAATCTCCTCCAATATTTTGCTGATACAAAAGTTGGGTATTCATCCTTTCTGATGGAGGCATAATATTCCATTGTATACATGGATCATATCTTCTTTATCCTTTTGTCTGTTGAAGGGCTTCTTGGCTCTTTCCACAGTTTGGCGATTGTGGCCATTGCTGCTATGAACATTGAGGTATATATGGCCTTTCTTTTTACTATATGTGTATCTTTGGGGTAAATACCCAGTTGGTGGGAATGCAAGTTGGTGTAGCCACTTTGGAAAACTGTGTGGAGCTTCCTTAAGAAATTAAAAACAGAGCTACCCTATGACCCTGCAATTGCACTACAGGGTATTTACTCCATGTCTTTTTATGAGTTGGTAGTTCATTGATCTTTATTACTAAATAACTTTCTTTTGCCACAGTTGGTTTATCCATTCAGCTATTGAAAAACATCTTGGTTGCTTCCAAGTTTTTGCAATTATAAATAGAGCTGCTATAAACATTTATGTCAGATATTTGTGTGGACATAAGTTTTCAATTCATTGGAGTAAATACCAGAGTGTGATAGCTAGATCATATAGTAAGTATATGTTTAGTTTTGAAAGAAACTGACAAACTACCTTCCAAAGTGGCTGTACATTTTGTATTCCTACCAGCAATGAGTGAATTCTCCTGTTGCTTCATATCCTCACCAGCATTTGGTGCTCTCAGTGTTTTGGTAATAATAATTATAATTTGGTAATAATAATTATAATTATTGTTAAATTCTCTCATCACATACGATGCTGTGTGCTTTTTCATATGCTTATTTGACAACCATGTATCTTCTTTGGTGAGGTCTGATCAGAATTTTTCCTTATTTTTAATTGGGTTGCTTGTTTTCTTACAGTTAAATTTTAAAAGTACATTGTGTATTTTGTATACTAGGTTTTTTGTTTGTTTGTTCTGTTTTGTTTACTGCCAATGTGTTTTGCAAAGCTTTTTCTCCTAGACCATGGTTTGTTTCATGTACCTTTTGATAATGAATATATTTTGTCTGGGAAGTGTCTGTTTATATAGCCTACTTTCTACTAAGTTGATTGTCTCTGTATTACTGACTTGTAGGACTTCTTTAAATATCCTGGCCACTAGTCCTTTATTAAATATATATTTTATGAATATTTTCTCTTTTTATGCCATTTGTCTATGCATTTTCTTAATACCTTATCTGGATGGATAATAAATTTAAATTTAATAAGATTAAATTTAGTAGTTTAATGCATATTGCCTTCTTTAAGATTTCTTTAAAAATATTTCTTTAAAAATATTTAACTACCATCAAGTCTCAAAAATAATTTCTTGTGTTTTCTCTGAAGGCTTTATGATTTAGCTTTAAGGTTTAGGCCAATGATCTATTTTAATTTAATTTTTTGTATCTATACACAAATTATGTCTCTTACTATAGCATAGTAAGAGAACAGAAGAGTAAAAATCATAAAATATTCAGAGTGACTAAGATTGTAAGTAAGATGTATGTAGGGTCTAGTGCTGGCATAAAGGAGGCAGGATTGAGGGATGGTTTCATAAAGGTGACTTCAGAGCTGAGTCTTCAAGAATGAAAAAGATGTGATGGGAAGATCAGAGGAAAAGGGCATTTTCAGAGGAGAAAACACCAGGTATGAAGGCATGGAGAAATAAATTATCATGGCATAGTCAAGGAACTTCAATAGTTTTGTGAACCACAAAGTATGTGCTTGGTGGCAGCAGGGGATGGGGGACAGTATCTGAGGCAGTATTTGAAAGGTGTCTGAAGAGGTGGAATCACGGAGCTTGTCATCCCCTTTTACTAAGCTGCCACATCCCTAGCATGTGAATTGTTTACCTCTAGCACCACCCCCTTCCATAAAGGATTTCCCCATTTCAGCTCACCCTTAGCCAGCATGGGCTGCCCAGACTATGTCAGTTTCCTTGTTTATTGGTGATTTCACTGTAGTGTCTCTGTCCTCCTCCCTGCCCTGTGAGACTCCCAGCAAAGGAGAATAATTCCAACAGAGGTTCTAGGCTCCATGTAGAAAATCTCTGCCTGGCTCCTGAGACCAAGGAAACAGAAATCTCACCCCCCTCATTTCATAATCATTGTGAGCAGCAGGCAGTGAAATAAACGAAATACATGTAGAGTTGTTAATGCAATGTCTT
Organism: Enhydra lutris kenyoni; assembly: GCF_002288905.1. Taxonomy (NCBI): domain Eukaryota; kingdom Metazoa; phylum Chordata; class Mammalia; order Carnivora; family Mustelidae; genus Enhydra; species Enhydra lutris. The sequence continues at coordinate 347,390 of NW_019154118.1, forward strand.
CTTGTATCAACTGACTGCCTAAACAATATTGTGTGTTCTTTTATTTATAGTGGGACACAGTGGAGGTGAAGAAAATTGTGTGTAACAAAAAGACAAAATATTCTAATGTCCCTTAATTTTCCAGGCTCTAAAAAAAAAAAAAAAAAAATGCACAAGAAGGTTTGCTGCATGCTGCCAATCAATTTAATATTTGTTCTGAATGGTTTCTATGAAATTGAGGGTTTTGCTGTAAATGTTTGATAATTTATTTAATTAAATAGCTTTTTACTTACATTAAATGCATTTATACCAAGCACAATGATATTAGCAGGGAACCCGTTTTGTAGTACATGAAGAAGATTTCTTTTATGAATTCTAATGACATTTCAAGACACAGAGCAGCAAGGGATAGAGAAGGAGACAAAAAATGGAAGAGGAACAGAAGGGAAGAGGAGGATATGAGAAAGCAGAAGAAACTGGTACTCACTGGTCCAGAGGAAAAGAAGGTGTGGTAATTTGCAGAGAGATAGTGACCTTTCTAAAACTGGGGCAAGCTTTTTTATTTGTGTTTGCTCTGCAGAGTACTTAGTACTGTGTAACACACAGAAGTGAAATAAATATTTGATGGACTCCAAAACTTGGGGCAGAGGAAGAGTGAAGGAAAGCCAGAGCCCAGGAATAGACTGGAGCCACAGTGGAAGGTAAAGTGGAGTGAGGAACAGGGAAGCACACAAATAAAGTGGGAAGGCAAGCAAGAGACAGAAGAGGGTAGGAAAGAAGGGAATGAAAGGAGGAAAGAGAAATCAAACAGAGACAAATAGAGGGAAAGGGGAAGAAGGAAACAGGTTAGGGTTTTGGTGACATTCCCATAGACTGGGAGGTCCTCACAGGACACCTCATGAGGACGTGGTAACCTCACTATCCCCCAAAGCCTGGGATTCCCACTCATACTCTTAGCTTAGAGGTACTATGCTTGTGCAAGCCAGCCTGTACCTATTGAATCTCTGCATGCACTTATGCACTTGGAGATATGACACAGTGAACCTGCTCTAAGAAGACCACAGACCAGACTGTGACTGGGGCCTGAATCTGGTGTCTGAGGGTCAAGTGCAGTCATTTCTGCTCTGGGAAGGCAAGACAGCCAACTTCTAATGATGGCATCCCCACCTTCAACTCCACTCCACCCAAATGAACACATTCAAGGACCCAGCTGGATGCATCAAGGAAGGAAGAAGTGAGTCAGCACAAGAGGCACCCCTTTTATTCTATAATATAGTGTGTAGAGGGAGGAGGATAAGAAATTATTAGACATCTATCACATACCAGACTCTCTATTAGGTGCTTTGTAATATCATGTAACCCATAGAACTATGTAAAACAAGTAATATTATCCCTATTTTTATAGATAAGTAAACTAAGGTTCATAGATTCTTCATACCTTGCACAAACCATAAGTGATAGAGTGGGGATTAAGACAAATATGTAATGGCTATAACATAGGATAAAACTCTATTCATTGTTCTTTGGAACCTAAAGTACAATATAGTGCCTGTGAGGTTATAAGATTCTCAATACATATTTATTGAATGAATGAATGACTAAAAGAAGCTAAGTGCCTAAGGAACTCTAAGGTAAAGGAATACTATGTTTGGCTCTGGAGAACTAAGGAGACATCATGGAATTGGTGACATAGAGTGGTCTTTTAAGGATATATAGATTGTGATGAGCAAGGATGCTATGGGACCAGAGAGGGAAAAAAAGATCTAGGTACAGAAGGACCCAAATTTATCTCTACAAGTCCCTGCTGCCAACCCTCTAGTTTGATCAGGTCACACTCATTTGTTTTCCCAAACTACATGGCAGATGACATTTTTCAGCCCTGTTCTGCACAATGTATTTTAGACAGATATGAACAGGATGAATACAAAGAGTGCACACTTATTTAATTGTGGATGACATAGCTTGTTATGGGTCACTAATAGATTGGATCACAAAATAAGGATTCAAAAATAATTTTGAAAAGATGGGCGAAAGCCAATAAAGCTGACATTTACAGAGATAAATGTAGACTCATTTATTCAATAAACATTATGGAGGGCACCTGGGTTTTAGGACCCTTGCTAGTTCCTGGAGATGGAGAGGAGCTGATATTTGAGCTATGTTGTCAAGAAACAGAGGAGTTTTTCAAGGGAGAGGATGGGATAAAGCACTCCAGGAAGAAAGAATGACATAAGCAAAGTCGTGGAGGCACAGAAAACATGATGTTTTGAGGAAGTTTGAGTGGTTTATTTGTTTATTGCATAAATATGTACTGAATGTCACCCACATGCCAGGCAAAAGCTAGATGCTGGGAACACAGAGCTGAGAGAGACAGACCTGATGTTTTTTGGATGGACTTGTGCTAATTTATATAAAGGAAAGTAACAGAGTAACAAGATGATTGAGAGAGATTAACAGTGTGGGGGTGCTTCCATTATACAAAGATTGAGGGTTCAAGGAGGGTGACGAACATTCCAGGGTGCCCAGGTTGTTCCTGTGTCAGCAATGAAAGTACAACATCCTGGGCCATGACCGAGGCATAAAGGATTATTAGTCATGCTAGCAGGAAAGGCTTCTTGGAGAAAGTGGCAGCTAAACTGAGACCTCATGGAGGGCACCTGGATGGCTCAGTGAGTTGAGCCTCTGCCTTCAGCTCAGGTCATGGTCTCAAGGTCCTGTGATCAAGCCCTGCATCGGGCTCTCTGCTCGGCAGGAAGCCTGCTTCTCCCTCTCTCTCTGCCTGCCTCTCTGTCTGCTTGTGATCTCTCTCTGTGTCAAATAAATAAATAAAATCTTAAAAAAAAAAAAAGAAAATTAAAAAAATAATAATAATAAATAAATAAATAAACTGAGACCTCATGGATTCCAGTGGGTCAGCTTTTCAAAGACCTGGGAACAGCTTTACCAATGAGGAGTCAGTGTGTGCATAGGCCTTCACAACATTTTCCAAAGCAATTCTTACAAAGTTTTCCTCTCTCCTCAGCCCCCAGGTTTACCCAGTTGGATCAGGACATCTGTCAGCAGATCACCTGGCTGACCTCCAGGGGTTGTTGTAGAACTAGAGGAGCTGGAATGTGTGTGGTAGACATGGCCCAGAGGAAGCCCGCAGCCTGTCAAAGGCAGTGTGTCAGAAAATGAATTCTCTTCCTCACGCTTTCCCTCTCTCAGATTCCCACTCACAGTCTGATCTTTGGCTCTGGTGCTTCGCTTCCTTTCCCTGCAGCTGGTGGTGGAGTTCTGTGGGTGGCAGTCTCTACAGGCTAGCACTCCAGCTCCTCCACCTTGATGGCAGAGCTGTTCCCCTATCTCTCACTATTTCTCCCCTTCTTCTTCCTATACATTCCACTGCAGACAGCTGGGTCCTAAAAGGCCCAGCCTAGAGCCTGACAACATCTGGTAACATTTGGTTGTTACCACTGTCACCATCAAAAGGAAAACCAGTCTATAACATATCCTCACTTGAGCGCTTCTGAAGCTCTCTACTGCCCTCATGGTGAAACCCACAATTCTGTTCACTGCCTGTGTTTCTAGATCCTTTTACCACTTTCTGGCTGAAGCCTTCCTTTTCTGCCAGAGCTCCTTGTGGTATCAACTTCCGTATCCTGCACCTTCATTGTTTTGATCAGCATCCACCAGGACCCAGCGGAGAGGTCTCCTCAGTGAGGTCCTCCCTGCCTCTCCCAGTCTGCGCTGATCCATTGATACTGCCTGCAGTTTCCAGAGGTAGTGCCCTGTCTTCCCCAGTCCAGGGTGCTGTCTAGGTCTTACAGACATTTGCAACACCAGCATTCAGCACAGCTCAAAGCACATAGCAGATGCTCAGGAAATGTGTGCCAAATTAGTGAAGGCTTTCTTCCCCAGCCAAGAGGCTCTTTTCCACCTCATTGTCTGCCTTTAGCTAGTTTTTCTTTCACATTCATAGTTCAAATTCTCTTTCACAGAGCTTTCCTGACCCTGCTCCCCAGGCAAGGAGGGATCTTTAACCACTCCTATCCCTGGCCTCCTAGACCCTGCTTCTTTATGCTGCTGAAGCACTTATCCCCTTGTTTATTTGCAAATTGCTTGCATTTTTGTCTCCTGGATGCACTTGAGCTCTTCCAGGGAAGGGAGGGAGGATCTCTTTCATCTTTGCACACTCAGCACTTTGCATAGTGCCTGGCAAGGAGCAAGCATTCAGTGCAAATTTGCTGAAGCATTGATCCAATGAATGGAGAAAATTCTGTGCGAAGAGCCAAAGTGCCACTCATTTCAAGTGTCATTTAGAAGAAGAGTCCTTCCTTTGCTCTGAATGAAGGCAACACACCCAAGCATCTGTTTGCACAGCTTTGGGAACTGGATATGGATAGCCTAAAAACTTAAGGAAATTCACTAACAATCCCAACTCTTAGATTTTCTGGCACTATAAAAGCACAATTATTATATGATAAACACAAAAAATGAATTTTCAGAAAACATAGAACTTACAGAGCATGCTGAGGGAGGGACATAAACTACGTTACAGTGCAGTCATTTCCTGGCTGGACTAAGGACAAAGGGAACACAGGAAGTATGACCCTAATTAGGTATTTTTATGAACAATATTGCATTCACTAGAAGAAATAGTTGTACATTCACTGTGTGAGCTTGTTCAAGATGCATGGAGGTGGCTGAGGACCCCATCACCAAGGTCTGAGCACTCGATTCCTCTCCCTTGGGGCTCATAGTGTGACTGAACTAGGCAATAACTGGATGAACACATTAGTGCTACATCAGGGTTTGGCTTCCACATTTCCAGAGAGAAGGATATATCAGGAGAGACACCACCCCTCCACCCCCCCGCTGCAATTTCCTTTCTTTAGGTCAATTCCCAAATCCTTAATGTGTGGCTATACCAGAAAGGCCCTAATGGTTCTCCAGATTCTTGTGTTCTGTCATGGTCCCAGGCCAGCGCATTCTGGGACTCTGCTCTCTACCCTGGAGAGAATTTCATACACAGGGGCTGTCTCAACTGGTCCTCCTCTGGCTTCTCACTGTCCAAGCTGCACCCCTAGGGAAAGAGCAAGCACCCCAAGACATGAGGAAAATAGCAAGTTCCAGTAAGGAAGGAGAAGTGTGGTGCAAAGACCAGCACCTCCTGGGGCTGTGAGGCTGGATTCTACCCCATGTGTCAGCGGCCTGCAGAGCCCTGGCTCTATGATCTTAGTCTCCTCAACTACAAACACTGAAGGATTGCTCTTGTACTTGGAAAAGCCTCTCCCAGAGCAAGGTTCCTGTGCTCAGGGCAACCTTGGAGGAGACAGAGCCCCAACAAAGAGAACACAAGGACCAGGCAATGTGAGTGAGGAGGCATTGAAATGTTACTGAGTGCCAGGCACTAGGCTAAGAAATTTAATGGGATTTAAACCTAAGAAAAATCCAAAGAAATAGGTACATAACCTCATTTTACATATGAGGAAACAAGCTTGTAGAAGATAGGCAGCTTGATTTCAGTTATACAGCTCGTAAGTGATGGCCAGAGTGGGATTTGCATTCCAGGTCTGTCTGACTGATACCCATGCTTAGGAAGGCATGACACCTAAAGAGGGCACACCCTGGGGCTTCCAGCCCTTCTCACATGTTGGTGGCACATAGAACATCCAGGCTACTCTTTAATGCCTCGTTATAAAACTTCCCCAGCCACCTTAAGCTACACCTTAGCATATCGGGAGCTTATGCAACCTCACTGGGCTCTCCAAGGCAGAAGTTGTTTCAGATCCTGGATGTTTCTTAAACCAAGTGAAATCTGGATCTTCCAGCTTCTCAGGTTTCCCACTGAGCCATTCATTTACTCAACAAATGTTTATCGATCATATACTAGGTCCTGGGACAGAGGTTTCCAGGAGTGATATCTAAGTGACATAAACATGTTAATCTGGAGCTGGGGAGAGCAGGAGCCCTTTAATTAGCTCATTGCTCTGTCATAGCACAGATTCTCTTGTCAGGTCAGCTTGATTGTACATCTGGCAGAAGCTGGGAACTTTTAAATGAACTGTCTAAAATAAGCACCAATTAAAGCATTAGACAAATTCAGCTTTGACATCTTCCAACTTGCTGAAATGCCACACCGAGGGCCTGCTAGGCCATGCGTGCACCCAAGAGCGGAGAAAAGGAACTAGAGACTCAGAGTAAAGCAGGTCTAGAGTCTGGTTTAAAAGGGCAGTTGGTCTCAAGAGGAGAAAGGGACTGTAATGCTTTTAAATCTCACTATTCAAATCTGGAAACTATTTCTTTGTTTTGAGTATTTTGTTTACATTAGCTCAACTGCCTAATCAAACAGTTCCAACATATCAATGGTTTAATATAATGCAATTTATTAATTATGCACTGTGTTGGTTTCCTATTGCTTCTGTAACAAAATGTCACAAACTTAGTTTAAAACACAAGTTCTCACAGTTACAGAGAAGCCTGACATAGGCCTCACTGGGCTTAAATATAGGTGTCCTGAATGTAAAGTTTTGAAGGCAAGGTAAACACAACACCAGGCAAGGTGGGCTCAAGGCAAGATTTATTAAAGGCACTCTCTGGCGAAGTTTCAGGGCTCCGGAGAAGGGGAGCCAGGAAAGTTGTGCCAGGAGGAGGTGGGCATTCTCGGGCAAGGTCCCCTGACTCGGAAAGGGGAAATCGAGAAAGTCGCACTGGGAGGGAGTTGGTGAGGGTCTTTTATCGGCCAAGGTAGGGCATGGGCTCACATCCATATATGGTAGGGTATTTAGTGATCGGAGGGTATGGGGTGGTCTGATACTTCTGTTTCCTGCATAGGTATCAGGTTACCTATGGAGACGTGACCTGGGCATACATCCTTTTGGTGGGAGAGTCAAGGGTTAAGGAAAGGGGGCCGAGGGCGGACCCGGAGGTCATTTCTATTGTTCCTTCTGCACTCCAGGAGCCCACTGACCCAACACTGAGGGCTGCATTCCTCTGGAGGATCTGGGAAAAACCATTTCCTGGCTGTGTCCAGCTTCCAGAATGCCTCCAGCATTCATTGGCTCATGGCCCTTTCCTCCACTTGCAAAGCCAATCACTGCCTCACTCTAACTCTGCTTCAGCACTTGTATCTCCTCCTCTGACTCTGAGCCTCTTGCTTTCCTTTTTCCTTTGGAAGGATCCTTACAGTTACAGTGGGCCATTGGATAATCCAGAATATTCTTCCCATCTCAAGATTACATAACAAAGTCTCTTTTGCCAGAAGGTAACACATTAACAGGTTTTGGGGATTGGGATGTGGATATTTCTAGAGGGTTAATTTAATTTTCTGCCAATAACACTCTCAAAATATCCAGTTGGGTGTTTCTGGATTGTGGGATATCTTCTTTGTGGCCCTTTCTGGACTCAGGCTCTTTGCTTCCTATGACACCTCTGAGGCCTCATGGTCTCCTTTCAGCTGGCAGAAGAGGGAAAGAGAAAAGAAGCCTGTCTGTAAATGCAGATTTTCTTATGTTTCAAGTCCAGGAATCAGAGGCTAAAAATGGGACTGGCATTACTCACTATTACCACCAGTGACCCACCTGCAAAATTTTTGCTTCCTGTCTCCACAACCTTATTTTCTATTGGTCTAAGAGACTTTGTTCCAAAGTGATGAATATTTCTACCAGAAGACACAATGATGATTTTATTGAACTTGAAATTAAGGCTGCCACATGGACACTCTGGGCTCCTTGAACCTCTAAATCAACAAAGAAAAGACTTATGTTGTTGGTTGGAGTGACTGATCCTGACTGCCAAGGGAAATTTGGACTGCTACTTCAGGTAAGGAAGAATATGTCTGGAATATAGCAGATCCTTCAGGGAATCTCTTAGTATCACCATGCCCTGTGATTAAGGTCAATTAAAAACTATAATTCAACTCAGGTAGGCCTGCTAATGATCCGGACTCTTCAAGAATGTCAGCGTTGGTTTCCCATCAGGTAAAGAACCATAACTAGCTGAAGTGCTTGCTGAAAACAGCAGGGGTAGGGAATGGGTAGTGGAAGATAATTATGAATATCAACTATAACCGGTGACCAGTTATAGTAACAAAAACTATAATTGCCATAAGTATTTCTTCCTTCATTTGTAATAAATATGTGTATATGTGTAAATATCTCTGTTTTCTTTTCTCTCTCATCTCTTAATCATGTAACATAAGATATATTGACTTGTATTTAATTACTGTTAATTTTATATAGTGCTATTAGTTATGGAATATCAAGCAGAAGAGTGAAAATTACCCAAAGATTTCATGTTCTCTTCTGGTGAAAGGACTAGTACTTTTGCTTGTACACACAGTAGTTATATCATTTTAGGAAGAGTTATTACTTTGTCATTGTGTTTACCTGGAGATTAAGTTTAGTTTAAGGTATGTGTATGTGCCAAGTTGACAAACAATGGATTTGTGACAGTTAATTTTGTGTGTTAACCTGACTGGGCAACAGTGCCCAGACACTTGGTTATTTGGTCAAACATTATTCTGGATGTTCCTGTAAAAGTGCTTTTTGGATGAGATTAAAATTTCAATCAATGGATTTGGAGTAAAGCAGATTATCTACCTTAATGTGGTCGGTCTCATCTGATCAGTTGATGGCATGAGTAGAACAAATACTAACTGCTTCCAAACAAGAGGGAATTCTGCAGAAGAGGTTTTTAGACTTGAGCTGCAACATTAGCTCTTTCCTGAGTTTCTAGTCTGCCAGTCTCTCCTGTTAGGTTTTGGACTCACCAAGCCTCCACAATTGTGCAAGGCAGCTCTCTTTCTGCTCATATTCTACTAGTCAAGACTACCACATCTCTATAGGTAATTGCAAAGGATGGGATTACAGTTTTGCTTTGTGTCTGAAAGGATGAGGAATCACTTTGGTGAACAGTTAGTCAATTTCTGCCACATCAATCTCTGCCACATGACACCCATTCCTGGGTATTTATAAGACAACTGGTCCACCCTCCTAAGATCCTGGATTCCCAAAGACCTTAGAGGAAAATTGCTGTCACTTGCTCACATTGGAGAAAGCTCTGCTTTCTGCACCGTACTGACAAAAATACTCAGTTTTACTGTGGTTTTGGACACCTCCCCAGAATCAGGTTAAATAGATGATATAAACATTCATTGTGTGCTTATTAGGTACCAATAATCCAGCCTGGTTCTGAAAACAGAAAAGTGAATAAGACAACATCGCTGCCCCTAAGGAATTCATGGTCTAATTGAAGAGACAGAAATACATACAAGTAACTTTAATGAAGTTAGATTACACTGACAGTTATAAAGGAGGTCACAGCAAATTCCATAAGTAAGCCACAGAGGGCCCATAAGAATTGACAAGGGTGCTGGAAACAGGCGATAGGGAAGGAAAGAAAGTAGAGGTGAGAAGGCACCTGTTTGGTGCACAGTATGATTACTGTGCAATCCCTATCTGCCCAGGGGAAGACAGTGGGCTTCCCACCCAGTGGATCCAGGAGTCCAAGGCCCAAGACTTGTGCAACAGGGAAGAAATTATTTAAGAGAAAGAGGAAAAAGATATTATGGACACAAAAGGAGTTTTATAGCAGGAAGTATTTTTAGAATAAAAGATCACAACAATACCAATTTTAAAAAACTGAGAATCCCCACAAAATCTAGAAAAGTAACATAATAGTCAAATGTCTGACATACTTCCGTAATTATTTTATTGCTACATTTTTTTGGTTTGATATGTCACAATGATTTCATGACATAATTTCCTATGACAAAGAGAGAAAAATTATCTGGCACTTGTTCAAGCACGGTTATTTTATTTATTTATTTTGAAGTTTATTTATTTTATTTTTAAAATTTTATTTTATTTTTCAGTGTTCCAAAATTCATTGTTTATGCATCCCACCCAGTGCTTTATACAATACGTGCCCTCCTTAATACCCATCACCAGGCTCACCCAACCCCCCAAACCTCTCCCTTCCAAAACCTTCAGTTTGTTTCTCAAAGTACAGTCTCTCATGGTTTATCTCCCCCTCCAATTTCCCCCATTCACTTTTCTTTTCTTTTTCCTAATGTCCTCCATGTTATTCCTTATGCTCCACAAATAAGTGAAACCATATGATAATTGACCCTCTCTGCTTGACTTTTCTCACTCAACATAATCTCTTCCAGTCCCATCCATGTAGATACAAAAGTTGGGTATTCATCCTTTCTGATGGAGGTGGAATATTCCATCATACATAAGGACTTTATCTTCTTTATCCATTCCTCTGCTGAAGGGCATCTTGGCTCCTTCCAGAGTTTGGCGAATGTGGCCATTGCTGCTATGAACATTGGGGTACAGATGGCCCTTCTTCTCACTACATCTGAATCTTTGGAGTAAATACCCAGTAGTGCAATTGCAGGGTCATAGGGTAGCTCTATTTTTACTTTCTTAAGGAATCTCCACACTGTTTTCCAAAGTGGCTGCACCAACTTGCATTCCCACCAGCAGTGTAAGAGGGTTCCCCTTTCTCCACATCCTCTCCAACACTTGTTGTTTACTATCTTGTTGATTGGCCATTCTAACTGGTGTAAGGTGGTATCTCAATGTGGTTTTGATTTGAATCTCCCTGATGGCTAATGATGAATATTTTTTCATGTGTCTGTTAGCCGTTTGTATGTCTTCTTTAGAGAAGTGTCTGTTCATGTCTTCTGCCCATTTTTTGACGTGATTATCTGCTTTGTGTGTGTTGAGTTTGAGGAGTTCTTTATAAATCTTGGATATCGGCCCTCTGTCTGTAGTGTCATTTGCAAGTATCTTCTCCCATTCCATGGGTGGCCTCTTTGTTTTGTTGACTGTTTCCTTTGCTGTGCAGAAGCTTTTGATCTTGATGAAGTCCCAAAAGTTCATTTTAGCTTTTGTTTCCTTGGCCATTGGAGACCTGTCTTCAAGAAGTTGCTGTGGCCGATATTGAAGAGGTTACTGCTTATATTCTCCTCTAGGATTTTGATAGATTCCCACCTCACATTGAGTTCTTTTATCCATTTCGAGTTTATCTTTGTGTATGGTGAAAGAGGTTGGTCAAGTTTCATTCTTCTATACATAGTTATCCAATTTTCACAGCACTATTTGTTGAAGAGACTGTCTTATTTCCACTGCATATTTTTCCTGCTTTGTCGAAGATTTTTTATTTGACCATAGAGTTGAGGGTCCATATCTGGGCTCTCTACTCTGTTCCACTGGTCTATGTGTCTGTTTTTGTGCCAGTACCATGCTGTCTTGGTGATCACAGCTTTGTAGTAAAGCTGGAAATCAGGCAACATGATGCCCCTAGTTTTGTTTTCTTTTTCAACATTTCCTTAGCAAATCAGAGTCTTTTCTGGTTCCATACAAATTTTAGATTGTTTGTTCTAACACTTTGAAAAATGCCTGTGGAATTTTGATTGGAATGGCATTGAAAGTATAGATTTCTCTGGGCAGTATAGACATCTTAACAATGTTTATTCTTCTGATCCTTTGGCATGGAATGTTTTTCCATCTTTTTGCGTGGTCCTCAACTTCTTTCATGAGTGTTCTGTAGTTTCTCGAGTACATATCCTTTACCTCTTTGGTTAGGTTTATTCCCAGATATCTTATGGTTCTTGGTGCTATAATAAATAGAATAAATTCTCTAATTTCCCTTTCTATATTGTCAATGTTAGTGTAGAAGAAAGGAACTGATGTCTGTGCATTGATTTTGTATCCTGCCACATTACTGAACTGCTGTATGAGTTCTGGTAGTTTGGGAGTGGAGTCTTTTGGGTTTTCCATATAAAGTATCATATCATCTGCAAAGAGAGAGAGTTTGACTTCTTCATTGCCAATTTGAATACCTTTTATTTCTTTTTGTTGTCTGACGTCTCTTGCTAGGACTTCTAATACTATGTTGAATTAGAGTGGTGAGAGTGGGCATCCTTGTCATGTTCCTGATCTCAGAGGGAAGGCTGTGAGCTTTTTCCATTGAGGATGATTCTTGCTGTGGGTTTTTCATAGATAGATTTTATGAAGTTGAGGAATGTTCCCTCTATCCCTATACTTTGAAGAGTTTTAATCAGGAACAGATGCTGGATTTTGTCAAATGCTTTTTCTGCATCAATTGAGAGGACCATGTGGTTCTTCTCTCTTCTCTTATTGATTTGTTCTGTCACATTGATTGATTTGTGAATGTTGAACTACCTTGCATCCAATGGATAAATCCCACCTGGTCATGGTGGATAATCTTTTTAATATACTGTTGGATCTTCTTAGCTAGGATTTTGTTGAGAATCTTGACATCCATATTCATCAGGGATATTGGTCTGAAATTCTCCTTTCTGGTGGGGTCTTTGCCTATTTCGGGGATCAGGGTAATGCAGGCTTCATAAAAAAGATTCTTCAATTTTCCTTCTGCTTCAATTTTTTGAAATAGCTTCGGGATAACAGGTGTTATTTTTTCTTTGAAAGTTTGGTAGAATTCCCCAGGGAATCCGTCAGGTCCTGGGCTTTTGTTTTTTGGGAGGTTTTTGATCACTGCTTCAATCTTGTTAGTAGATACGGTCTATTCAGATTGTCCATTTCTTCCTGGTTCAATTTTGGAAGTTTATAGGTTTCCAGGTAGGCATCCATTTCATCTAGGTTGCTTAAATTATTGGCATATAGCTGTTGATAGTAATTTCTGATATTATTTCTATTTCCTTGGTGTTAGTTGTGATCTCTCCCCTTTCATTCATAATTTTATTAATTTGTGTCTTCTCTCTTTTCTTTTGGATTAGTTTGGCCAGTGGTTTATCGATCTTATTAATTCTTTCAAAGAACCAGCTTCTCATTTCATTGATGCGTTCTACTGTATCTCTAGTTTCTAACTCATTGATTTCTGCTCTAATCTTAATCATTTCCCTTCTTGTGCATGGGGTTGGCTTAATTTTTTGATGATTTTCCAGTTTTTTAAGGTGTAAAGAGACATGGTGATTTGGGATTTTTCAATTTTTTTGAGTGAGGCTTGGATGGCTATATATTTCCCCGTAAGCCTGCCTTTGCTGTATCCCATAGGTTTTGGACTGATGTGTCTTCAATTCTCTAGGAATTATTTAACTTCTTTGATTTCCTGGTTGGTCCAAATTTTCTTGAGCTGGGTAATCTTTAGCTTCCAGGTGTTTGTATTCCTTCTAAACTTTTTCTTGTGGTTCAGTTCCAGTTTCAAAGCATTGTGGTCTGAGAACATTTAGGAAGAATCTCAATCTTTTGGTATTGGTTGAGCCCTGATTTGTGACCCACTATGTGGTCTATTCTGGAGAAAGTTCCATGTGCACTTGAGAAGAATGAGTATTTTGTTGTTTTAGAGTGGAATGTTCTGTATATATCTATGAGGTCCCTTGGGTCCAAAGTGTCATTCAGAGCTACTGTTTTTCTACTGATTTTCTGCTTAGATGATCTGTCTATTGCTGAGAGTGGTATGTTCAGATCCCCTACAATTTATGTGTTCATATCAATATGACTTTTTATCTGGATTAACAGTTGGCTTATGTAGTTGGCTGCTCCCATATTGGGGGCATAAATATTTACAATTGTTAGATCTTCTTGGTGGATACATCCTTTAAGAATGATGTAGTGTCCTTCTTTATTTCTGACTATTTCTTTCGCTTAAAATCTAATTTATCTGATATGACAATCACTACCCCACCTTTCTTTTGAGGCCATTTGCATGAAGGATGCTTCTCCATCCCTTCACTTTCAGTTGGTGTACCTTTAGGTTCAAAATGTGTCTCTTGTAAACAGCATATGAATGGGTCCTGTCGTTTTATCCAATCTGCAACCCTGTGCCTTTTTATGGGAGCATTTAGAGCTTTCACGTTGAGAGTGATTATTGAAAGATAAGTTTTGTTTTGTTTTGTTTTTAATTTATTTATTTGACAGAGAGAGATCACAAGTAAGACAGAGAGAGAGGGGGAAGCAGGCTTCCTGCCAAGCAGAGAGCCTGATGCGGGGCTCGATCCCAGAACCCTGAGGTCATGACCCGAGCCGAAGGCAGAGGCTTAACCCACTGAGCCACCCAGGCGCCCCTTGAAAGATAAGTTTTTATTTACTTGTTGCCTGAGAAGTCCTTGTTTCTATAGATTGTCTCTGTGAATTTCTGTTCTATGTCACTCTTGGGTTATTTCTTTTTTATAGGACCCCCCCCCTTAATGTTTCTTGTAGTGCTGGCTTGGTGGTCACATACTCTTTTAAACATTGCCAGTCTTGGAAGCTTTTTATCTCTCCATCCATTTTGAATGTCAGCCTTGCTGGATAAAGTATTCTTGGCTATTTTCTTCTCATTTAGTGATGAATATGTCCTGCCAGTCCTTTCTATCTTGCCAGATTTCTGTGAACAGGTCTGATGTTATTCTGATGGACCTTCCTCTGTACATAAGGAATCTCTTCCCCACTAGCTGCCCTTAGGACCTCTTGTTTAAAATTGTGATTCATGAATTTCACAATTAAGTATATGGAGGTCCTTCTAGATTCATTGATCTTGGAGGGTGTTCTTCCTGCCTCTAGGACACAAACACTTATTTCATTCCCCTGATTAGGGAAATTTTCATCCAGTATTTGTTCAACAGTTTCTTCTAGTCTTCTCTCTTTCTCCAGTGCCTCAGGGATCCCAATAATTCTGATGTTGGAATGTCTCACAACATCATTTATTTCCCTAATTCTGTTTTCATGGCTTTTAAGCTGTTTGTTCCTGGTCTCCTCCTGATCCTTCTTTTCTATCAGTTTGTCATCTAGATCACTAATTAGATCTTCTGCCTCAGTTACTTTAGCTGTTAAAGTATTTAGATTAGATTGGATCTTACTGATAGCATTTTTTAGTACTGCCAGATCAGCCCTCACTTTCGCCCTTAGAGTTTCTATGTTGCCACTAATGGTCTTCTCCAACCTAGCCATATTCTGGATAATTGTTACCCTGAATTCCTTTTCTGACATACTGTTTATGTCCATATCCAATAGTTTTGTGGCAGAGTGCACAGTCTCTGCATTTTTCCTCTCTTGGGTATATATCCTCCTAGTCATTTTGGTGAGAGGTGATTGAGGGATGTATAGCGGACTATATCAACCATGATCTAGGCAAGATCTGGAAACCGGAAAGTTTCAGAGGAATTACAATTCACCACTAAAAGAAAGAAAAAAAGAAGAAAAAGAGGAAAAAAAAAAAAGAAAGCCCAGCCAAAATGAGCCCCCAAAGTAAGATTTATAAGTTATATAAAGAAAAACAAAGAGACTGACAAAAGTCAAAGACAAGAAAAAAAAATAAGAAAAAAAAGCTCAACCAAAATGAACCCCAAGAATAAGATTTAGTCTGAAAACAAAAACAAATACACAGAAACACTAACAAAAGAGTAAGATGGGGAGGTGGTTATAAATTCTCATTGTGGGCGAGGAAGGTTATTTCAGTTCTTCCTGGGTGAATCTTGTTACCTTTGTTAAAGAACTCAACTTTCCAGGAAAATTAACAGGAAATTAAAACTGGTTTATATATAGCAGTTGTATTGAATAGGAACAAAGGGTTACCTTAAAGCTTATATCTATATGTATAAGAAAAGAAAAGAAAAGAAAAAGAAACACAGGGTTGGAGGAGACAAGATGGCAGAAAATTAGGAGCCACTGTTTCAACTGGCCCCCTAAAGTGAGCTGATTACCTACCAAAGAACTCTGATCACCCATGAAATCAGCCTGAGATTAGAATCATACACTTCTGGATCTCTACTGGGGCAGAAGACACCAGTGGACAGGTAAAGTGGAGTGGGAACATAGGACTGATGTCAAAAGATAAACAAAAGGGTAAGGGAGCCACCAGAAGTGACCCACTGGAAAGTAATACCCCAATACAAAAGTGACCTGTGATTGGGGACCAGCATTAACTTGGAGTCTGGTTGAAAGCACTCAAAAAGAGAAAAAGGTCTTAAGGGGAAATTGGTGGAATTGGGAGGTTAGAGACAGGGACCTAAGCCCACAGACCTAGGACAGACACCCCTGGCATAGAACCAGAGAGCGCAGCGAAGATGCCAGGTCTTGGTCCCTGAGCTGCTGGCACACGTGAGAGCATCTGGGTGGCAGCGCCCATGAAGGAGTCTGATGTGGATGCTAGCTGGCACTCTCTAGAACCACAGCCTTTTGTGCTCTGCATGAGCACTGCATGGCCAGGGTCTGAGTTGCGCTCCACACCCTCCCCTGAGAGAGGTCCAGGCAGGTGCTAGCCCAGTGCTTTCTAGGACAGGGAGATTCTGAACACTCTCAGCCCAGGCCAGCATGAAAATCTCAGTGAGCCATCTCTGATTGGGACCTCTCTGGCAGTCTGGACCTGTGCAGACAGCCACAGCTAGTATTTCTCATGGTTTTGGGTACCAGAAACCATGACTGGGGACATGCTCTGCCAGTGGCAGAGGGGGAATTGATGTGTTCTGCAGCACCAAGTGGGGAACAGACTGAGGCTTCTTTCTGAGATGGAGGTCTGGGTGCAGTTTGCTTTCCTCTAAACCTCCAAAGAATTACCAAAAGCCGCCAAGGGGAGAAAAAAACAAACTAACAAACAAACAAAACAACCTCCAGAGAACGAAAGCCTGAAAAACCGGTTTCCTCAGAGCCCAGCCCCTTGATGGGGGTAGGAGGACTCAACTCTAGCAAGACTCCCTGAAAAACCACATGGCAGTCCCCTCCCCCAGAAAGCCAGCCAAAAAATTAATTAATTAATTAATTAAAAAACCAACAACAACTATTTCATAGATACAACTTTTTTTCTTTTTTAAAGATTTTATTTATTTACTTGACAGACGAAGATCACAAGTAAGCAGAGAAGCAGGCAGAGAGAGAAGAGGAAGCAGGCTCCCTTACTGAGCAGAGAGCCTGATGTGGGGCTCGATCCCAGGACCCTGAGATCATGACCTGAGCCAAAGGCAGAGGCTTTAACCCACTGAGCCACCCAGGCGCCTCTCATAGATACATTTATTTTTAATTCATTCCCACTATTCTGGTTCTTTTCATTTTTTATATATATAACTTTTTAACCTATTTACCATCACAATGAAATATTCAGTACATCAAATTCCATAATAACCTTTTTTTTTTAAAGATTTTATTTATTTATTTGACAGACAGAGATCACAAGCAGGCAGAGAGGCAGGAAGAGAGAGAGGAAAGGGAGCAGGCTCCCCACTGAGCAGAGAGCCCGACATGGGACTCGATTCCAGGACCCTGAGATCATGACCTGAGCCGAAGGCAGAGGCTTTAACCCACTGAGCCACCCATGCACACCCATAATAACCTTTTAACCTGAACTTTTTTGATACATACCTGTGTTTCTCTTTTGCTTTTCTATATTTTATTTTATTTTATTTTATTTTATTTTAATATTCGTATAGAGATAAGCTTCAAGGTAATCTCCTTACCCCAATCAATGCAACCCCTATATGTAAACCAGTTTTAATACCCCTTTATCTCAGGAAAGTTGAGTCCTTTAACAAACATATCAAGATACATCCAGGAAGAATCAAAATAACCTTCCTCTCCCACACTGTGGATTTAAAACCACCCTCCCATCTTTTTCTTCTCTCAGTATTTCTGTGTATTTGTTTTTGTTCTGGTAGTATAGAAATCTTACACTTGGGGTTCATTTTGACTGGTTCTTTTTATTTTATTTTTTTTTTCTTGTCATCTACGTTTGTTGATCTTTTTTTTGGTCTGTTTTTGTTTGTATACTTTATAAATCTTACCTTTGGGGCCCATTCGGGCTGGGCCTTCTCTTTTATTTATTTTCTTTCTTTCTTTTTTTCCCTGTTTCTCTCTCTCTCTTTCTTTCTCTGTTTTTCTTTTTTCTTTCTTTTTGGTGGGGACTCTCAATTGCTCAGAAGCATTCCAGAGTGCACCTTGCTTGCACCACGGTTGATACATTCAGGTACACATCCATTCAGCCATCTCTCACCAAAATGAGTAGGAGGAAGAAGGAGGAATGCCCAACAGAGGAAAAATTCAGAGACTGGGCCCTCTCCATCAGAGCTATTGGATATGGACATAAAATGTTGGAAAGGGATTTCAGGCTAACAATTATCCAGGCAATAGCTAAATTGGAGAAAGCCTTTGATGACAAACTGGAATTGATTAGGACCAAAGTGAAAGCCACCAGGGATGATGTTAACAATGCTCTCAATGAGTTCCAATCTAATCTAAATTCTCTAAAAACAAGGGTAACTGAGGCAGAAGAAAAAATTGGTGATCTGGAGGACAAACTGAGAGAGAAAAGGATCAGGAGGAAGCCTGGAACAAACAGCTTAGAAGTGATGAAAACAGAATTAGGGAAATAAATGATGTCATGAAATGTTCCAACGTCAAAATTACTGGAATCCCTGAGGGGGAGGAGAAAGAAGACTAGAGGATATAGTTGAACAAATTCTCCATGAAAATTTTCCCAATCTGGGGAATGGAACCAGTGTCCTTGTCCTAGAGGCAGAAAGGTCTCCCCCAAGATCACAGAATCTAGAAAGACCTCAAGACACCTGATTGTGAAAATGATGAATCATAATTTTAGACAGCAGCTCTTGAAAGAAGCTAGGGGGAAGAGATCCCTTACATGTAGAGGAAAGCCCATCAGAATAATGTCAGACCTGTCCACAGAAACCTGGCAAGCCAGAAAGGGCTCGCAAGATATATTCAGAGCCCTAAATGAGAAAAACATGCAGCCAAAAATACTTCATCCAGGAAGACTGGCAATCAAAATGGATGGAGAGATAAAGAGCTTCCAAGACCGGCAAGGTTTAAAAGAGTATGTGACCACCAAGCTGGCACTACAAGAAATATTAAGGGGGGGGGTTCTATAAAAGAGAAAAAAACCCAAGGATATCACTGAAAAGATATATATTGAGACAATCTTGAGAAATAAAGACTTCACAGGTAACACTATGTCAATAAAAATGTATCTCTCAGTAATCACTATCAATGTGAGTGGCCTAAATTCACCCCATAAAATGGCACAGGGTTGCAGATTTTATAAAATGACAGGACCCATCCATATGTTGTCTACAAGAGACCCATTTTGAACCTAAGGATACATCCAGACTCAAAGTGAAGGGATGGAGAAGCATCTTTCATGCCAATGGGCCTCAAAAGAAGGCTGGGGTAGCGATTCTCATATCAGATAAATTAGATTTTAAACTAAAGACTGTAGTCAGAGATACAGAAGGACACTACATAATTCCTAAAGGGAGAATCCACCAAGAAGATCTAACAATTATAAATATGTATGCCTCCAATATGGGAGCAGCCAATTACAAAAGAAAAATGTTAATCAAGATAAAGAGTCATATTGATAGGAATACCTTAATAGTAGGAGATCTTAACATGCCACTCTCAGTAATAGACAGATCACCCAAGCAGAAAAATCAATAAAGAAACAAGAGCATTGAATGACAGATTGGACCAGATGGACCTCATAGATATATAAAGAACTTTCCACCCTAAAACAATAGAATACTCATTCTTCTCGAGTGCACATGGAACCTTCTCCAGAATAGACCATATAGTGGGTCACAAATCAGGGCTCAACTGATACCAAAAGATTGAGATTATTCCCTGAATATTCTCAGATCACAATGCTTTGAAACTGGAGCTCAACCACAAGAAAAAGTTTAGAAGGAATACAAACACCTGGAAGTGAAAAACCACCCAGCTCAAGAAAATCTGGATCAACCAGGAAAACAAAGAAGAACTTAAACAATTCATGGAAACCAATGAAATGAAGACACTTTGGTGTCGTCAGCAAAGGCAGTCCTAAGGGGGAAATACATAGCCATCCAAGCCTCCCTCAGAAAAAGCTCAAAAATCCAGAACACACCAGCTTTCTTTACACCTTAAAGGACTGGAGAATCAACAACAAATTAAGCCAGCTCCACACACAAGAAGGGAAATAATCAAGATTAAAGCAGAGATCAATGAGAAAGAAACTAGAGATATAGTAGAACACATCAATGAAACTAGAAGCTGGTTTTTTGAAAGAATCAATAAGATCGATAAACCATTGGCCAAACTAATCCAAAAGAAAAGAGAGAAGTCCCAAATTAATAAAATTATGAAGGAAAAGGGAGAGATCACAACTAACACTGAGGAAACAGAAACAATCACCAGAAATTATTATCAACAGTTAAATGCCAAGAAGTTAAGCAACCTAGATGAAATGGATGCCTACCTGGAAACCTATAAACTTCCAAAATTGAACCAGGAAGAAATGGACAATCTGAATAGACCGTATCTACTAACAAGATTGAAGCAGTGATCAAAAACCTCCCAAAAAACAAAAGCCCAGGACCTGACGGATTCCCTGGGGAATTCTACCAAACTTTCAAAGAAGAAATAACACCTGTTATCCTGAAGCTATTTCAAAAAATTGAAGCAGAAGGAAAATTGAAGAATCTTTTTTATGAAGCCTGCATTACCCTGATCCCCGAAATAGGCAAAGACCCCACCAGAAAGGAGAATTTCAGACCAATATCCCTGATGAATATGGATGTCAAGATTCTCAACAAAATCCTAGCTAAGAAGATCCAACAGTATATTAAAAAGATTATCCACCATGACCAGGTGGGATTTATCCATTGGATGCAAGGTAGTTCAACATTCACAAATCAATCAATGTGACAGAACAAATCAATAAGAGAAGAGAGAAGAACCACATGGTCCTCTCAATTGATGCAGAAAAAGCATTTGACAAAATCCAGCATCTGTTCCTGATTAAAACTCTTCAAAGTATAGGGATAGAGGGAACATTCCTCAACTTCATAAAATCTATCTATGAAAAACCCACAGCAAGAATCATCCTCAATGGAAAAAGCTCACAGCCTTCCCTCTGAGATCAGGAACATGACAAGGATGCCCACTCTCACCACTCTAATTCAACATAGTATTAGAAGTCCTAGCAAGAGACGTCAGACAACAAAAAGAAATAAAAGGTATTCAAATTGGCAATGAAGAAGTCAAACTCTCTCTCTTTGCAGATGATATGATACTTTATATGGAAAACCCAAAAGACTCCACTCCCAAACTACCAGAACTCATACAGCAGTTCAGTAATGTGGCAGGATACAAAATCAATGCACAGACATCAGTTCCTTTCTTCTACACTAACATTGACAATATAGAAAGGGAAATTAGAGAATTTATTCTATTTATTATAGCACCAAGAACCATAAGATATCTGGGAATAAACCTAACCAAAGAGGTAAAGGATATGTACTCGAGAAACTACAGAACACTCATGAAAGAAGTTGAGGACCACGCAAAAAGATGGAAAAACATTCCATGCCAAAGGATCAGAAGAATAAACATTGTTAAGATGTCTATACTGCCCAGAGAAATCTATACTTTCAATGCCATTCCAATCAAAATTCCACAGGCATTTTTCAAAGTGTTAGAACAAACAATCTAAAATTTGTATGGAACCAGAAAAGACTCTGATTTGCTAAGGAAATGTTGAAAAAGAAAACAAAACTAGGGGCATCATGTTGCCTGATTTCCAGCTTTACTACAAAGCTGTGATCACCAAGACAGCATGGTACTGGCACAAAAACAGACACATAGACCAGTGGAACAGAGTAGAGAGCCCAGATATGGACCCTCAACTCTATGGTCAAATAAAAAATCTTCGACAAAGCAGGAAAAATATGCAGTGGAAATAAGACAGTCTCTTCAACAAATAGTGCTGTGAAAATTGGATAACTATGTATAGAAGAATGAAACTTGACCAACCTCTTTCACCATACACAAAGATAAACTCGAAATGGATAAAAGAACTCAATGTGAGGTGGGAATCTATCAAAATCCTAGAGGAGAATATAAGCAGTAACCTCTTCAATATCGGCCACAGCAACTTCTTGAAGACAGGTCTCCAATGGCCAAGGAAACAAAAGCTAAAATGAACTTTTGGGACTTCATCAAGATCAAAAGCTTCTGCACAGCAAAGGAAACAGTCAACAAAACAAAGAGGCCACCCATGGAATGGGAGAAGATACTTGCAAATGACACTACAGACAGAGGGCCGATATCCAAGATTTATAAAGAACTCCTCAAACTCAACACACACAAAGCAGATAATCACGTCAAAAAATGGGCAGAAGACATGAACAGACACTTCTCTAAAGAAGACATACAAACGGCTAACAGACACATGAAAAAATATTCATCATTAGCCATCAGGGAGATTCAAATCAAAACCACATTGAGATACCACCTTACACCAGTTAGAATGGCCAATCAACAAGATAGTAAACAACAAGTGTTGGAGAGGATGTGGAGAAAGGGGAACCCTCTTACACTGCTGGTGGGAATGCAAGTTGGTGCAGCCACTTTGGAAAACAGTGTGGAGATTCCTTAAGAAAGTAAAAATAGAGCTACCCTATGACCCTGCAATTGCACTACTGGGTATTTACTCCAAAGATTCAGATGTAGTGAGAAGAAGGGCCATCTGTACCCCAATGTTCATAGCAGCAATGGCCACATTCGCCAAACTCTGGAAGGAGCCAAGATGCCCTTCAGCAGAGGAATGGATAAAGAAGATAAAGTCCTTATGTATGATGGAATATTCCACCTCCATCAGAAAGGATGAATACCCAACTTTTGTATCTACATGGATGGGACTGGAAGAGATTATGTTGAGTGAGAAAAGTCAAGCAGAGAGGGTCAATTATCATATGGTTTCACTTATTTGTGGAGCATAAGGAATAACACGGAGGACATTGGCAGTTGGAGAGGAGAAGCGAGTTGGGAGAAATTGGAGGGGGAGATGAACCCTGAGAGACTATGGGCTCTGAAAAACAATCTGAGGGTTTTGAAGGGGTGGGAGGTTTGTTTGGCCTGGTGGTGAGTTTTATGGAGGGCACGTATTGCATGGAACACTGAGTGTGGTACATAAACAATGAATTCTGGTACACTGAGAAGAAATAAAAAATAAATAAATAAATAAAAGAAAAAGAATCACAGGTATATGTATGAAAAAGTTCAAGTCAAAAAATTATTATGGAATATGTTGTATTAAACCTCTCATTGTAATGGTAAATAGGTTAAAAAATTAAAAGAATAAGAATTGTGAGAAAGAATTAGAAAAAGAAAGGAAAGTTACATCTATGAAATATACAGGTTTGGGGCAGTACTGGGAGCTTAATATATTGTTTTCCCCTGATGTTGGGGATTTACAGTTTTATGGGGATCCTGTGGTGGTTGTCCTCTTGTTCCTTTGGCTTGTCTTCTGGGGGCAGGTCCTCCCAGATTGTTTTTCAGTCAGTCCTGCTTGGGCTGAGTCATCTTGCTCTCTATCAAGGGACTTGGTTCTGTGGAAACGTGTTTTTCAGGCTTTTGTTCTCTGGAGGTTTTTGTTCTTTGGTGGTTTTTTGTGGCTTTTCATAGGTTTAGTAGAAAGCTAACTGTCCACACCCAGACTTCTGCCTCAGAGAGAGGCTTCAGACTGCTCCCCTCTGGGTGGTCCGGAACACACAGACTCCCCCTCTGCAAACTTCACTGAACATGCAACCTCCCCCAGGTGGCAGACACCCCCAGCCACATTCTTAGTGGTTGCCCAAGGCCCCCACTTGTCTCTGTTCCCCTGTGCCACTAAAACAACGAGCAATATTGGTCCATTCTAGCCCAAAACCAGGTGGCTTCTGTTGCCAGGACTGTTGTCTGGGGTCCATGCCCACTTCCAATGTGCTTGCACCCTGCAGAGGTGCAGGTCATGGAAGGCTGCAGGCTGGAGATCATGGGCTGGCACCCACACTGGGTTCTCTCAGGTGCGGGCGGGAGTGTGCCCAGTTCGAGCGGTGGTGCAAGCAGCGGAAAGCCACAGGCTTTCCACCTTATTTCATCAGTTGCCCCTTAAGATCTTTTGCTCTTTTTGAGTGCATTTAACCAGTCTCCAAGTTAAAGCTGGTCCCCAATCACAGGCCACTTTTGTATTGGGGTATTACTTTCCAATGGGTCCCTTCTGGTGGCTCCCTCTCTCTTCTGTTTATCCTGCAATATCAGTTCGAGTGTTCCCACTCCATGTTACCTCTTCACTGATGTCTTCTGCCCCTGCAGAGATCCAGACATGTATAATCTTACATCTCAGGCTGATTTTATGGGTGTTCAGAGTGTTTTGGTAAATATTTAGCTCACTTTAGGGGACCATTTGAAACAGGGTTTCCTATTTCTCCACCATCTTTCCCCTCCTATTTTTATATATTTTTTAAGTTTAATAAACAGTATTACTAACATTATGTACATCTTTAGGGTTATTGTCAAATTAGGAGAAGCCTCCCTTGCCTTTCTGCTGCATATGAGCACCACCAGTAGTCTTGCACACTGACTGGTCTCCAATAATAGTTGAGTAATGGTGCATACTAGCCAGTTGGTCACCATGTCCTCTTTAACAATGTATATCTTTTGTTATCAATGCATCTTTTGTTAGATACTTAGTTTTCCCCAATGTGGCCATATGTTCCACTCTTCTTTATTATCACATAATCCAAGGATTTATTTGTATTAGACATATATCTCTCAACTATACACTTAAATGGTTGAACCCACATAAATATATACTATTGAACCAAAACTGAAGGGACCCTCATGCAGAATTCCTATAGTCTTCAGGATGCCCATGGCTTCACCATTGTCTCAGGATGTGGGGGAAGGGGTGGAGATGGAGAGAAAGAAGGAGGGAGAGTCAAGCTTGGAGGACCCCATACTTGTTAGTTCCTTTCAACATAATTTCTCCCTGCCACCAGAAGCACTATGTGATCCTAGGTAAGTCACTTAAATGTGTACACCCCACTGTTCTCTTCTCAAACATGAGTATAAGGTTCATGTTTACAGTATGCTATGAGAGCCAAATAGGATCCATGCATTTAAAAGGCCGGGGGTTGGTTTTGGCACAATAGATACTCAACAAATAGTAGCTAGCTACCCCCTCAACTAGTTGTTGCAGTGATTTAATCAGAGCTTCCAAACAAGTGTATTATTACTCTTGGGCTGGCTATCCCCAGGGAATCCCTCTGGAAGCAGGAATTTGTTCTGCTGCTGTGGGAGTGAGGCTCGTCATTCTGTCTCTTATGAGAGAGACCTCATCCCCTGATGACCCAGCTGTCTCAGAGCTTTGCTTGAAGAGCTCTCCTGATGCCACAAACAATATAACATACTCTGGAATCCAGGGGAATTGATGAGCTGGGCTTCAGAGAGGAGCTCTTGCTGAACCTAGAGAGCATAGGCTGCCCATGCTATGAAATGATTCAAGGCTCTAAGCATACTCTGGACTTCACATTGCAGCTCAGCAGCCCCTGAGCATGAGAGAGTGACTGGTTCTCTGTGAGAAAAGGGTCTGCCTCATCGTCACTCTCTTGTCTCCAGCAAGGGAAGAGGGGTTATTGAAGAGCAGAGTGCAGCATGTTTTTGAAGTGATTTCACAGCAAAACTTTGCTTTTCATGGCCACTTATAGCCTATGACAGTTTTCTTTGATGTTATCTCACAATAACTCACAAGAAGCCCACAAATTGGCTAAGCAGGCCTTTCACAGAAGTAGAAGATGAAGCTGCAGGAAGGTAAAGAAGCAGATGGATGGCATAGAGATGACATTAGAAGAGGTAGCAGGGCTGGAATATAAATCCCCACCTCCCACCTCTCCCACCTTACCTCTCTGTCTTCACCAGAACCCCTTCCCCTGAACACTGACTGGACCCTGGCACATGGAAACACAGTGGTTTCTGCAGTTCTCCTTGTGGTCCCCAAGCCAGCAGTGCCAGCATTACCTAGGAATTGGTAGGAATGCAAACTCTCAGGACCCACCTCAGACCCACAGAATCAGGACCTTGATGACAAGCTCTCTAGGTGATTCTGACACACCCTTCAGCTTGAGAAGTATGGCTAGAATTAAAGCAAACCCTCATATCATCCAGTGTGCAACATGAGGAGAGTACCAGAAGATACTGGGTTAAGTTGATGCTCAGTGTCCATCCCTTTTCAGGTCCTCTTCATCCTGGAATTCTGTCCTGTTAATTCCTGTATCCACAAGCCTGTTAAGCCCCCAAGAGTGTGCTAATCATTGTTAGGAAGCCCTCCTGTCTTTGACTTCCTCCAACGCAGCTGTGATACACTGAGACTCTCAAAAAGACTTCCTTAAATGCTAACAGAATAAAAGAGAAATTGCCAGAAAAATTATAAAGGACATAAAGACAAGTGGAAGAAACCTAGTCTACCCATCTATTCAGCACTGGCCTGCCCAGTTCCATAACTTTTGCAAGGGTCCTATTGAGAAACTTTTGAGCTCTGCCCTTTCCCTGTCCTTTCTCTGCTCTCCTGTCTTGGAAGTAGAAGGGTATGACATTGGCCAGTGCCCTCAGTCTTTTTGGAAAAGATCATGGACAGAAGTGGAGCCAATGCTTCAACCATGAGTGAACAATGAGATCCTCCCATCTCTCCAGAGCAGTGAAAGAGCACTCTTGTCATTGAATACATTGTCCTTGCCAACCTACAGGTGGACTCTGAGTCATTTCTACATCAAGCTTTGTGTTTCTGCATTCACATAATTGTGCAAATCCCTTATCAAGGATGTCCCTGTCATTTAGCTAAATCCTACCTTGCTCCCACCCCAGCTTAACTCCTGTCCTCTACAAAGACTCCTGCATGACTTCATTACCTGTAAGATCTTACTATCTGCACTAATGGTTGTCATTTGATATCTGACATCAGCTACCACATGTGCCTAGTTATCTATCCTGTGTATATAAGTATAAGCTCTGTCTTCCTCAGCTGGGAGGCAAATTTGTTGCAGATAGCAATTGTGTTTTATTTCTGTTCGTATTCCTGGAAGAGTCTAGCAGAGTAGTTTTCAGCTCTGGCTAAAATTTGGGATCACGAGAGGGAGAGTTTAACAAACATTGCCTGTAATTTAACCATAGATATCCTGAGTTAATTGGTCAGGTGTGTTATATATAAGATTTGTACTTTAACAGGCAGGATAGAGAAATGCTGGCTGGCATCTCAAACAGATGATAGATTATCAATAAATGTCTGCAACAACAGTTGCTAATGATATTAGTGACTACAAACATGTATCAGAACTTTGGTATGTTGAATCCACATGAACAAATATTGCAAGGCTAAATGATGAAGAAATAACTCTTGGCCCCACCTGTCATGGTGGAAGGCACACAATGATCTTTTTAGCTGATGGAGTCAGAAAACACAGGGGTGCCTCCTTGCTTAGAAAGGTCTCCAACAAGCTCCCCCCATTGGGGGTTGCCCTTGGTAACCATGTTCTGTACACTCTGGCACCTGGGGGGCTTTGCAGTTCAAGATCAATCTCTGATTCTAAAATGAAGGTTTCTAGTTTGGGGAAAGAGTTTGTACCAGAAAAATCCATACCTTGGGGTAACTTAATTTATGAGAGAGAAAACTGAGAGCATTTTCTATGTAAGCTTTAGAAAATGAAGGATTAATCCTTTAATTAAGAAGAGCATCTTCTAGAGGCAACAATGCCAACACCAGCAACACTCACATTTGATGGTAGTCTATAATTTCCAAATTAATTCTCAGCCAGTAACTAGAATTTGATCTTCCAACACTGAAAGTTTAATTCTTGCCCTACTTTTATAGATGAGCAAGTAAACTTTGACTGGATTTAAGTACATGTAACCAGCAAATCCTTTGGCTTGGCCTACTCTCATCTTTTCTCTGTACCACATAATTAGTAGATTATCACAAAAAGTAGATTAGATGTGGAGAATGTGTTATTATAGGAAAACATTATTTATACTTCTATTAAAGAGGAAATCTCTTCTTTCTGAGCAGGGTATGTTGAAATTCTTCTTCCCACAAAGTGAAGACTGGACACGTGATCTCCAGTGCTTCTCTGCCTCATGATACTCTGACTGACATGGTCTTGATGATGGAACCGGCCCAAACTCTGGTTTTGTCCAGAGCGACCACCAGCAGAGGGGAACCAATACTGAGAAGTGCATCATCACTAATCTCATGGATACTCTGTTACCCTAGAATATTGCTGTTGCCCTTCCCCTGTGTTTACCAAATATCTTAATGATATTTTTTTGCATAAAGCTCATAAAAAATGTATTTATATTTGAAAGAAGACACTGTAGATAAATTTCACCCCTATATTCTACTGTCTCTTCTTCCCCGAGAAGGGATTTCAATGTCTTGACTTGTAACCAACTTAGTCACCCATGTTGAGCTTTTACAGTTCCAGAAGTTGACCATTCCAATGCTTAATCCAAACCTTGGCCTGGTAATTAATTCGTGGGACTCTTGGGTTGAAGCTCACCCACAGCTATCAAATAATGCCTCAGGCTCCCCCTACATGCACACAGACTAACCCTCCTTCTCTGTCCTTTGCTGGGCATCCTCGTATGCAGGTAAGTTTCCCTGTCTCCAAACCCATCTGATTTATTCACACACAGATATCCGGAGACCAGATCACCTGGTTTTGACCAGATCACCTCCCTTCAAAATTATTTTTTGATTGATTCCTTGTTGCCTGTAAGTTCCATTATTCAAGGTCTTCCATGATCTTTCTCAATCTACATGCAGTCTGGGGCAAGCAGTGAGGAGGTAGGCTCTGAAACCACAAGGTTGAACTCGAGATCTACATTTACTAGCTATCCATCCTGAGCAGATTTCCTAACTTTTCTGCACCCTATGTTCCCATTTATTAAATAGGAACTATCATAGAATGTACCTCATAAAGTTGTTAGAATTGCAAGAAGCATTACATATGAAGCACCTAGGTTAGTGCTAGAGTACAGTAAATGCAAAGTAATATTATCTGTGATTATATGTTATTATTATCTCTTCTCCTCAACTAACATCCTGCTGCAACCTCTCATGCTGTTCAATCCAGGCTGATAACATCCCTGGGTATTCCCATTGTTGACTTATCATACATGTGAGCACAACTTTGTGTTTCCACCTAGAATGCCTCTTGGATGCATATTCATATTTAACTCAAAGGGGGAAAATAAAATAAAATAAAATAAAATAAAGCAGACAAAACAAAACAACAACAACAAAAACCCTTAGTTTTATTCTGGGCTCCAGCCCTAACTGGTTAGTGGGTACTGTCTGGAGGAAGGAATGGAGTGAGATTCAGTGGCTCTATCATGGGTCAGAAAACATGGCTGTGGAGGTGTTGAGGGTCACTGGGGGCCCTGGGTGGATGTGGCAATGTAAGTGCCATGCCCCTGGCAAGCCTGACCATGTACGCGCTAAGTCAGGAGAAAGTTGAGCCAACTATCTCTGAGCAGAAAGCGGGCTCAACCTCCCAGTGGCAGCTGATTCTCTCTACTTAGCCAGACTTAAAACTGAAGATCTCTCACTCTTAGGACACTTGGCATTTCTACTTTGTGGTTAGCTTTCATTAAATTTTTCCCTTCTAGGCTGAGGCTCCTTATGGGTAGGATTCGTGGCTTCTCACAAGAAGAGTCTCTATTTATGGAGTGCCCAATATGTTCCATACGCTATTCTAAATATTCTTAACAGGTCCTGTCTGAGCTTTCTAAAATTAATCACATTTTATCGGTGTAAATACTCAGAAGAAAAAGTAATTTTCTCGTGCTCTCATGGGTGGAAAATTTTGAGGCTGATATCTAAATCCAGGTCCATCTAACCTTAGATTCTCTATTGTTTCTACCACTGTTCACTGCTTTCAATGTAGATTTTTTCCTCCATAGTGTCACGTAAGCAATAACAATATAGATTTAAATAGGGCTCACTCTGTTCCACATGCTCTTCTGAACTATCTACATACACTAAATTCATTGACTGTCACAATGTTCTTCTTCTAGATGAGGAAACTGAGGCACAGACAGTTTCAATCATTGCCCAAAACCCTCAGCTAGAGAACAGCAGAACCAAGATTTGATCCAGGCAATTTTCATTTAGAGCACACATATAGTAAGCCACCCTGATGAATAAAGCAGTATCTCCTCAGTGGAGGCTTTAGCATTATTAAAGACAGTTTGAGGGTCCTGGGGTTTCACATGGGGTTTCCCAGCATCCCTGAACCACTAACTTATTCTCCCCCCTCCCAGCCCCATGCACAAATGTGTGTGTCATGCATAATCCCTTCTAGGCACAATGTTCCTCTCCCTTTCTTGTGGATTCTTAGTGCTCCCTAGGATATCTTATATCTCTGAACATCCCTTGTTTGTGCTGTGCATGGGATAGCTTAATTTGAAAATCACTATGTTTGGGGGGACCTGGGTGGCAGAGTCAATTAAGTGCCTGATTCTTAGTCTTGGCTCAGGTTGTGATCTCGGGGTCATGGGATTGAGCCCTGTGTCAGGCTCTGTACTCAGCATGGAGTCAGCTTGAGATTTTCTGTCCCTCTCCCTCTGCCCCTCCTGCTCATGTGCATTCTCTCTCTGCCCCATCTCTCCAAAATATATAAATAAATCTTTAAAAAAATAAAATTAAAATTACTATGTTTTCTTGATCAGAAGGTCAGATGTCCATAGTCGTGAAAGCTCTATCGCCTCCTAAGCATAGGTCCTGGTCCCAAACCCAGAGGAATACAGCAGTCTTAGACCTTCCCTGCTGCCCTGGTGTTAAAATTCACAGGGGCCACAATTGCAGTGAATCTCTTGGGGTCCCTCAATCTACTTGATAGATGTATTTCTTTGTCCTGGGAACAAAAGTGAGCCAGTGAAACATTTCAAACAACGTGGCTATGGTAGGCCGAATAATGGTCGCCAAAGATGTCCACACCCTAGTGCCCAGAACTGTAAATATGCTTTAGATGGAAAGGGGACATTGCAGATACAATTACTGCTAAAGAACATGAGATGGAAAGCTATCCTAGATTACCCAATATTATCACATGGAAGTAGGAGAGATAGTCAGAAGTGTGGGTCAGGCAGATGCAACAGTGGAAGAAGGGTCAGGAAAGACTGGAAACATGAGAAGAACTCAACTTGCCACTTCCAGCTTTGAAGGGGCACAAGGGGCCACAAACCAAGATATGCTGTGGGCCCTGGGAACTGAGAATGACCCTCAGCTGACAGCCAGTAAGGGAACAGGCACCTCAGTCCTACAACAATGAGGAGTTGACTTCTGCTAACAAGTTGAATGAGCAAGGAGCTGGATTCAACTCCAGAGCCTCCAGAGAGGAACACAACCTACTAATATCTCAATTGTAAGCTAGTGAGACAGACCCATGTTGAACTTCTGATTATAAAACTGTCATATAATTTGTGCTAACACCACTCTAATTGTGGTGATGTGTTACAGCAACTATAGGAAAGTGATATGGTGGAGAATGTGGTCATTCTCATACAAGCATAGATAACCATTAATTCTCAAGGATAGCTTCTCTAGATCAGGTGGAAGACTGTCCTCATTTGGACTATGATTATAGTGGAGATGCTAAAAAATAGGTGGGTTTAGAGAAAGCTAAACCCCTAGCTTTTGGCTGCTGTTACTGGATGGGGTTGGTATCATTTGTTCTACTAGAGCACAGAGCAAAGGTGTTGGGGAAAGGGGGGGGTCAGAATTCAGTTTATGACATAAATTGGAGATTCCTTTGAGACATCCTCCTCATGGCCCCCCAGATATGTGGATTGATTAGAGCTTCTGTATAGGGTGGGCCCACAGCTCCGCCCAAGCTGAGAACTTCTTGTAGATAGGTCCTAAATGTATTTAAGACACAAAAGAGATGGTCTCATTTTTTTTTTTTTTTCCTGACAGCAAAGTAGCTCAGTGAGCTTGAGAGATGCCAGGCAGCCTGTGTTCAGCTGAATGAGAGGTATCTGTCTGAGAACAGACCAACTTTCAGGAGTACACCTGAAAGGTGCCAAAGGTCCTAGTGGCATTCAAGTTCTGGATCCAGTTACACTTTAAGGGTTGGCCCACCCCAACCTTTGCTGACATTTGGTTACTTAAGGTAATAAATAAGAACTTTAACCTAAGCTGTCAAGTTGTTTTGAATTCCAGGAGTTCCAGGCACTAAAATCAAAAATTTTCCTGGAACATGGAACCTAGGTGGCTCAGTAAGTTAAGTGGCAGACTTGGTTTTTGTTCAGGTCATTATCTCAGGGTCGTGAGATCCAGCACCATTTTGGGTGTCTGCTGGAGATTCTCTGTCTCCCTCTTCCTCAGCCCCTCCCCCCAACAGGTAAATAAATAAAATCTTAAGAAAAAAGTTGTCCTAGGACAGCTATGAACTCAGGGGTACAGGTCTGTGAATCTCCAGGTTTACACACTTCACAGCACTCACCATAGCAAATACCCTCCCCAATGTCCATAACCCCACCCCCCTCTCCCAACCCCCCTCCCCTCAGCAACCCTCAGTTTGTTTTGTGAGATTAAGAGTCACTTATGGTTTGTCTCCCTCCCACTCCCATCTTGTTTCATTTATTCTTCTCCTACCCCCTTAACCCCCCATGTTGCATCTCCACTTCCTCATATCAGGGAGATCATATGATAGTTGTCTTTCTCTGATTGACTTATTTCTCTAAACATGATACCCTCTAGTTCCATCCACGTCATCGCAAATGGCAAGATTTCATTTCTTTTGATGGCTGCATAGTATTCCATTGTGTATATATACAACATCTTCTTTATCCATTCATCTGTTGATGGACATCTAGGTTCCTTCCATAGTTTTGCTATTGTAGACATTGCTGCTATAAACTAGAATAATGCTTCTTGATGAAGGAGTTGTTTGCTTTTGACTGAGCTGAGCTGATAGTTCTTCATAACAATGATCTGACCACATGTTCATTGTTTTTTGTTTTTTGGTTTTGTTTTGTTTTTCCTTTTGGGGCAGTGTGACCCAAGCTTCCATACACGAAGCACCACTGGGCCAAAAGTCTCAGCTGACTTGGATGTGGATCAGCTCAAGCACTCAAATGTCTCTGGAGGGGAGCACTCTCACCCCTACTTTCTAGGTGAAGACACAAACTCAGAAAGACCTATGATGTGACCAAAGTCATCCTACTGGAGAGGCAGAAATTAAACTGGAACCTGGATCTTCTGACTCCAAATCCAGGCAAGTTGACCTCTGAGAGTCCTTTCACTTCCAGTATCCATGATTCTGTGAATCTAATAGCATTCTTCCTTGTGGGGAATAAAGTGGTCTTGTCAGTAACCAGCTGCCTATGGACCTTTTCCCAGAGCTCCTGCCTTCCCCAATCCTGGAGCCCAGGAACTACATGAAGGCAGAGCCTGGACCTTTGGAGATTCCTCAGCTGGAAGGTCCATATCACTCCACATTCCCAGACTACAGATGTCCTCAGGAAGCAAGGAGGAAGCAAGAGGGCACACTGTGATAGCCAATCAGAGATGCAGGGGCTAAAGGAGGCTGGCCCTCTGTCCTGTGCCATTTACTGCTGACAAGCCTTTTCCTCCCTTCTTCTATGATCACTGTTTGGAACCAATTGTCTCCTAGTGCACTCTTAATGCACCTAGTGGTCAACTCTCTCTTCTCTGGCTCTGTAGCCTTGCTCCTAGGCTTGCTTTCTCTCCCCTGGGCCTAGACCCTGAGGACAGCATTGGTGAGAGCCAACACATCTCAGAAGTGCTAAATATATTGACCTAGAACCCTGGTGTAGCTGGCCCAGGAGCAGGAAGGAAGGAAAATTCTATCTTTCTTCACGCTGACCATCCAACTCAGCTATGGTGTTTCTGAGTGGATGAAAATGTGGGGCCATCAGGAACAGGACAGCCTAGGCCCATCTGCAACAGCAAATGCAGTTTATCTTTGTGCTCAGATGATCTCTCTCTGCTCTTGCTGCCTTCGTCCCATTTGTAGACTCTCCATCTCCCCCAAAAGATTCTTATTCTTACCTTCTGTTTGGTTCCTCTGTCTAACTGAGACACTCACTTCAATCTGTCTACACCTTCATTCCCCACCTACCCTCTACTCTCATCTATATCCCATGTGGTCTGTCTTGCCTTTCCCCTCAGAGCCATCCTTCAGCCATGCTCTTCTCTCATCCTTCCCTCCTTTGTTCAAGCCATGTCATCTGTCATCTCTGTGTCCATAAGCCATCCCCCTGTCTCTCTCACCTGGACAGGAGCACTTCCAAAGACAATGCACATGGCAGCCACCTTGAGCCCCAGCTCTTCTAGGAAGTCAGACTGTTCTGGAAGGAAAAGCAACACAGGTTGGAAAGACCAGAGAGATATGCTTACCTTGCAAACATGGACCTCAGTCCTTACACATCCCAAATACAATCTCCCTGAAGCCTGGTTTACTAACTTAAAAAGGAAAAAAAAATGAGTGCACTTGGGGGAGGGCCACTGAACTAACACTTTCCTGGGCAGAAATTTGGCAATATGTGGTCAAGACCTATCCTTATGATTCAATTAAAGCCACCACCAGGACATTTTGTAGATAGACACCTGTCCTCTGTGGGGACTCTGTCCTCTGGGCCTCTGAGGCCATCAAGTTTATTAGATGTTTACTTGGAACCATCTCAAGACCACCTTCTCTCCTCACTTGGTAACAAGCCATAAGTCCTACAGGAAGTATGGCCAGGTTTGCATTCTGGATTTTCTTTCGGGGGTAAAGGGTGAAGAGGATTGGGCACATCTCCAAGAAGAGAAGTGAGAATAGACTATTTTTGTTTCAGCAGTTAGAAAACTACAGATTTCCTGGCACTTAAAAAAAAAAAAAATCCATCTACTAAGGAGGAAAACTACAGGCAAATGAAACCTTAAAGAAAGGCCCAGTCTAGTTTGGCCTAAAAATGAAGCCACATGGGCCTTTACTCAATCAATCTCCCTGGTTGCCACAGCCGCTCCTCTGCAGAACACAGTGCCATCACTGTCCCTCCCCCCACTCCCACCTGTCCCTCCCACATGGGGCACTGTTTGTCCCTGGGGTGCACAGCTACTGCTCTGTCATAGAAGTTCAGTCACAGTGTTCTCTTCATTTACAACTCTATTTCTTCCCAAACACATGTTTCTTTGAAGAAATCATTATTACCAGAGCTAAAGGTAATAGAAAAGCTGAAGTAATGTCCTCTAAGATATGGAAATCCTTCTCATTTGGTCCCCACAGCACAATCATCTTTTCCCTCTTAGACGCTGTGAACTATAGTACCCCAGCTTATTTATCCCATGGGGTGTGCCCAAGGTGTCAAGATACAACAAGCCATCCAGGGGAGCAGAGGCCCAGTGTGCACTCGGCCCTTCCCATTCCCGATGTCCAGGATTTAGGGAAGGATATTTCCTCTTTCACAGAGAGTAACATGGACCAGGCACCATGGGGGCCCATGGGGACCCTGTTGCTACACAAAGAGCTGTGAGATAGGAGGCAGAGGGAGGATAGAGGGTGCCATGAAAGGGTAACATTACTGGACACACAGAGGAACACAGGGCCTTGGCATGGGGGAATTCTGGCAAGGGTTGAAGACTGTATCTGTATCTGCTATTTCCCTCAAACCCTTTCCTCAAATTCTGGGAAAGAAGAATGAATAATGGGTGAATAGTCTAAAGAGGGAACAAGAGAAAAGCCACAGGGGAGAATCAACTGAAAGTGCTCTACTTGTCAGGCACTTCAGACAGAGACCCCAACCATGGTTCCTTGAGAAACAAAGAGTGCTTTTCCATCCCCCTTCACAGATCAGAAAAGAGGAAAGGCAAATTCCAATTAACATTCAGACAGGCACACATTTTCTTCACATCCCTGCCCTTCTCTTACTCAGGCAGAGATGATAGTCTCAGAGAGCTCCAGAAAGCATCTCTTCACACTGGCCCTGCTTGCCTAGCTACTTGAAAGGCCAATTCACTTCTTCTAGAATCAGGTAGCTCCTAAACCATTCAGAAATATCCTCATTCTGTAATGGAAACAAGGCCAGAACCAGGGATGGCAGCTGGACTATGAACGGCTGGCTGCCAAGAGTCCAGAGTACCTGTGTTGAGAAGTTTATAGGAAAACCAAACCAAACAAAACAAAACAAAAAACACACAAAAAACCTCTAACTGTGGAAGTTCCTCTAGAAGAAGACTTGAGCAGTCAGAATTTAGCCACTCAGAGTAGGTGGCTCATCATGACAAAAAAGGCAATAGAGAAAGGATGTAAGAAAGAGTAAGGATGAAAGGGGCAGGGATTAGGACCTTGAACCCCTATTGTCAATTAATTAGCATGGAGCTTCCGTGCCCATGATGGCCATACTGTTGCCTCAGGACTGAAAAACTAGCATGCCTCATATGCAATATCCTCCTCCTTCTCACCCTCACTCTCTTCCTTTCTTTGCACATATATGTCCAGATGCTGTGCAAGGCTCTGAGGTGTGGGGCATAGCCTGGGTTTAACCTCTGCCTGTTCAACATATTAGCTAGGAAGCTTTGACCAAAGAATTTAATGACTTTGACTGTTTTTAACTTTAGGAAGGACCCAATAACACCTGCTTCATACCTATGGTCATCACGAACACTTATAGTGTCTGGCAAACACCCAACAAATAGAGGAAATGGCAACAGAGCTCAAGAACAGTGCATATCCTCATGATGCTCAGGGCATAAGTCACAGTTCCCAGGAGGAAATAAATGGCTGTGGCCAAGGAGGGAGCTTTGTGGGC
The DNA here is from genome assembly GCF_002288905.1 of Enhydra lutris kenyoni. Taxonomy (NCBI): domain Eukaryota; kingdom Metazoa; phylum Chordata; class Mammalia; order Carnivora; family Mustelidae; genus Enhydra; species Enhydra lutris. Next base: position 383,935 of record NW_019154118.1, read on the forward strand.
CTGCCAGGTCCTGCCACAGGCAGCAGTCTGAGGACAGGCCCTGGATCCCAAACTCTGGCCTGTTCCCAGCTAAGGAATATGCATGACAAGAGGTGAATTCAGAGATGGGTCAGACCACTTGTGATTTAGGCCACCATTTCCCATCTCCTTCTTGCACAAAACAGGCTGCTTTTGCCAAGCATGTGATAGCATTTCCATGGAAACCGTTTCATCAGCTGGGTCCCATCTCACTGACACTGCAGTAGAATTGTGTTGTTCTTGGGAAAATGGACTGGATTACCAAATGGGAGAGCATGGGCACTTGTAAGATGGTATGTTTGCAAGCAAATGCATGACTTCCTCCACATATTTTTTTCTTCCTGGAGCTTTTGACTAAGCTGCTTTGTTGCTGCTAACAAGCTATGTGTCGTGATGCTTAAAAAGCAGACACTTTTATTCTGTCAAGGGCTTTGTTCTCATTCAAACAGGTCACCTAAGGAGGCAGAAAGGAGGGCTTAGTGATGAAGAGATAAGGAGAGACCAGAGGGTGCATGCAGTTCTTAAGAAAAGAAAGATAGAGGGGAGAAAGAAGAACAGCCTATGAATTGTCCATAGATTACACAGTGAATACAGAGATGACACAGGCTTTGTGAGCTAGGACACAGGTGCTGGGCTTGGCACACCCCTAAGCCGCCTTCTGGCCCTGCTCCCTGTACTCATACCATATACACATCACACAAATCACAAATCACACACACACACACACACACACACACACCCCTAACACAACTCATATATCCCCACATCAGACACTGTGTCTCACACACACCACATACACCATATACACATGCATCACACACATACACATACCACATCACATGCATACCACACATGACACACACAATCACACACATGGACACATATATAATACACACATCACACACATCATATATACCCCACAAACACACATACACACACAAACCACACAACCATATACACATATGCACACAAATCACACTACTTTCACATACCACACACCTATCACAAATACATACAGTACACACATGCACAAATCACATGCATCCTACGCACAGAGGCACACATACCACACATGTACAAATACATTATGCATACCACACCAGACACATACCACACCATGCACACACCACACCCTACACACACACCACATATTACACACATTGCATACACACACACAAACACACATTCCACACATACCACACCAGACACACACATACCAGGCACACACGCATACACTGAGTGCATAGATTTATACAGTTAATCAAAGCACATTGAACATACCCATGAGTAAGACTATAAGAAGTATTGATGAGCAAGATATAGTCCTTTCCCAGAAACTTTTTGAAAGAATGGAGAATGTAGATGGGTACAGAGAAAACAGCCATGTAAGTTGGTATGTGTGCTGAGTATTAATATTGTCGAGGCTGGAGCTATGAGGGCCCCTCCATCTGCAAGAAGAATCAGAAGCTCTGGCTCTGTTAGCCACAGAGTATTAGGCGATCACCAGTCTTTCTGTTTCAGTTTTCTCACCAATAAAATAGGGACAAGGTGATCTACCTCATAGGATGGCTGCAAAGAACAAATGAAGATTGCCTGTAAAGTGCCATCCAACTGCAAGGATTGCTATTAACAAATCTTACAGGAGTTCTCAGACAAGGCCTAGTAGAAGAAGATGTGCATAAGATAGTCCCTGAATTTCAAGAGGCAGATTCAAGCAGCAAAAACTGTGAGGACAATTATAGCAAAGGGAGTAATGTGAGCAGAGGTAGGCAGGAATCTGCTGTCCAGCTTGGGTAACCAGTGGTAGAGAACATCTGGACAGTGTTTAGCAATGAGTGTGGAATGGAAGACACAACGTTGGACATATACTGTGAATGACTTTTATTGTCCACGGAGAACTGATTCAGGTGCTCAGAACCAGCTTAAGCTGTCCCACAGGGAATCAAAGCAAATAAAGAAATATTGACTGAGGACTATTATTTGCTGGAAATATGCTGGGAAACAGGATCTACAGACTTGTTGACAATACACAGGCCCACCTTACAAATACTCATGACTTCTCCTTCAGATGGTAAGACCAGACAGCAAAGCAAAGCTGAGGCAACTAAGTGTACAGATATTCAGGCCAAATAATGCAAATCAAATGAAAATTTGTCTAGTTTTCATTTTTTTTAATTTTTATTTATTGTTTAAATTTCTTTTTAGTGTTCCAGAATTCATTGTTAGTTTTATTTTTTCATCCAAACATTTAATGCAGAAGTCTTCTACAGTCATTGTTCTAAATTCATCAAGAACCCCACCAAACATGTCACAATGAAAGGCTCATCTCTGGCATTCTCAAACTGCTATTCTTGAAAGGGAGCCTAGATTTCTAACGTTGAAAATATTTCCTTAATACTGTGTTTAAGTAAGAGACACTAGGTCCCAAATGCTAATCCTCGAGCCACCAAAAGAAGACTTACTACCTAATTTAAATACTTCAGCCCCTCCCTGAAATGGAAATGAACCAGTCAATCTACAATGAATTTACCAGCACCAGAGAGGTAGTCTGCCTGATGATAAGACCCTGCTGTCCTCTAAAGAAATGTGACCTTGTCACAAACAATCAGCTCTTTGCTAGTGTAACTCCCTTGGCCTGCCCCCTTCTGCCTATGGAAGTCTTTCATTTTGTTCAGCTCTTCAGAACTCCCTTCTATTTGCTAGATGGGATGCAGCTTGATTCATGAATCATTGAATAAAGCCAATAAGACCTTTAAAATGTACTCAGTTGAATTTTGTTTTTTAACAATTTCAATAGCTAAAAGAGTCTTGGAATAAAGGGTTGGTTTCTCCTGATACTAACTGGTAATGTCTTTCTGACATTGTTGTAGAATAAGAATGAATAGCTTATTCCCAAAGGGACTTTGGAAAACCAAATCACAAAGTGTCGCACACCACATTGAACCCTTAAAATAAGCTGCCTCATTCTGTTTCATAATAACTTCAACTGCGGTTATTACTGAATCCGTTTTAAAAAGAAACTGAAGGTCAGAGGGGCAAAATCAGGATTGGAAACAGGCTTCTGAACTCCAGATCCATGTGGTCTTGAACCATGCCTGCTTATGATACAAAAACCACCACTACCACAATATATACCACCAACAAAAACAGTTATCTTCTGTTGAGTGCTGACTTTGTGCCTCCCTGTAAGGCTGAAAAGGGCCTTTTGAAGACTGTGCTGATTCCTTGGCCCTCAAGTTTTGGAGTAACTTTCTATAACTCCTAGGACCAGTAGACCCTGACAGTGGAGACTTCAGACCTTCCCACGTTGACTGTTTCTGGGTCAGAGGGGATCAGATGACCAGCCAGTTAAGTGTCACAGTATTAGCCAGGGCACATTGAGGATATTTGAGGAAAAACTCTACAGTAAAGAATAAAATATGAGTGCTTAGTGCTGAGAAAGATGCAAATTGCCTCTAGGAGAAAGGACCAAATTTCTTCCACTGAGAATGATTCCAGTCTGCCTGTCTTCTTCTTTTTTTTTTTTTTTTTCAGCTTAACAGTATTCATTGTTTTTGCACCACACCCAATGCTCCATGCAATCCGTGCCCTCTCTAATACCCACCACCTGGTTCCCCCAACCTCCCAACCCCCGCCCCTTCAAAACCTTCAGATTGTTTTTCAGAGTCCATAGTGTCTTATGGTTCACCTCCCCTTCCAATTTCCCTCAACTCCCTGCCTGTCTTCTTTAGATGCACAAAGGTCTGGAGGGGAAAGCCAGCTATTAAAATGACTATCTACTTGTTAAAATGTACCAGTGTTCCTGGGGACAAGTCCATCCACATGTGAATTAGATGTCTAGAGTAGTTAAAACCATCCAATTATGTGATCAAGATGGAGAGTCAATTTAAGAGAGAAACAATGAAACTGTCTCAGGTCATGTGGATGTGTCTTTTAGAAAACTAGGAGAGTGGTAGGATTGTGAGCCTCAGGAAGCAGATCTGAATGGCAGACAGTATAGAATAATACTCTACCTACTAAGAAAAGAACTGTCTATTGACTGTCTATGATAGACCAGGAAGAGTGTAGGGACTGACAGTATGATTTTGAGTAGGCATTTTGGAAAACCAGAGTGTTATAGGAACTTATGAAGACAGGGGAAGGCAGGAGGGAATCTTTTGATATGGCTTGCTGAGTGAAAAAGCCTGTGAGGGAAGAGAAGTCACCATCTCTCTCTTCCTTCATCTTCACCCCTTCCAAGAGTCATATGCATGATTTCCATGGTCCAGGAACTCGTTGGATTCGTGACCATCTGACCAGCAAACCTAGCAAGAAAGATAATACAGAGAAAGGGGAAAAACAACAAGTCACTGAAGCAGATTGTAGAGCCTTAGCACACTACTAAATCCTCCTGCAGTCCTACCTGGGGAAGATAACACACTGGACTCCTCAGTAGAGGCTAGTTTTATTTTTCTGCTCACCTTAAACATTGTATAAAGAAATAAAACACAACTATGCATACTTCCAAAGAAGGCTTCAGAGTGGCATTCCGAAGACTGCTAAGCCAATCTGGTGTTATATAAGACAGATTCAACATCTGCTTCTCTGTAGCATGGCAAATGGCAGGGGAAAGAGCACAGGAATGGGAGTGTGTTAAAAATTGGGAGAGCATATGGCAGTCAGCAAAACCAGCCCAAAGTCCCATAGATCTTGGTCTGTTCATTCTAATGAGTTCATAGGCACTGAAATGCAGCCCTCTCTTCTCCTTATGGAATCATAAACAAATTTATCAAACCTTTTTCCATAAACTGGCTTAAATGGGAAAAAAGAATCTAAGTTAGTGCAAAGCCAGGTTTTTTAATCAAAATTAATTCATAGATTCATTGCAACCCCAACAAAAATGCCATTATTATTTATATAAATTAATGAGATGATTCTAAAATTCTTATAGGAATGCAATGGTCTGAAAATAACTAAAATTATCCTGAAAGACTAAAACTAAAGAACTTATACTAACAGCTACCAAGCCACATTATAAGGATATATTAATTCATATAATATGTTATTGACTCAAGAATGAGCAAACTAGGGTGACTGGGTGGCTCAGTGGGTTAAAGCCTCTGCCTTTGGCTCAGGTCATGATCCCAGAGTCCTTCCTCTCTCTCTGCCTGCCTCTCTGCCTACTTGTGATCTCTGTCTGTCAAATAAATAAATAAAATCTTTAAAAAAAAAGAATGAGCAAACTAACCAATAGAATAGAAATAAAATTCAGAAAACATAAAATTCAGAAACAAGGGTCACCTGATTTATGACAAAAATGGCACTGAGTGGAAGGGGAAGATAGTCTTTTCAGTGAATTATGTTCAGACACTGTGTGTGTGTGTGTGTGTGTGTGACTTATAACCATATACAGAGATCAATCCCAGATGGATTATTGCAGAGGTAAACACAGGAGATATCTTCATGACTTTGATATAGGCAAATTTCTTAAATTTCTTCTATAGGACACAAAGGGACTAACAATAAAATAAAGAAAATTGAAAAATGGATAACTTAGTTACTATTATTAAATTAAAGCATCAGGTAATGACAGAGTAACCCATATCAGACTAATCATCCTGCCAAAACAGTCGAAAGCTCAGGAACAAAGACACACACACACACACACACACACACACACACACACACCTGAAGGCACTGAAGAATGTTACAAAGCAGGCAGAAACTGGAAGAGATATGACAGCTGGAAAAAGGGAATTATACTAGGTGAGATCACCATCAATCCAGCTTTACCACAAGGATACTTTCCTACTTTATACAGAACATGGCAGATATAGCTCCAGCAGAAACCAGAAGTCTTGAGGCAATGTGCCAGATGTTAGCTAAGAGACATTTCTCCATGGTGCTCTAGCATTGCTGCACAAATTATGAGAGAAACACTGACCAACATTTGTTCCAGACAATATTTGCAAGGATGTTAGTGCAGCAGACAACCTTGAATGATAAATATGTATCACCCTCCAGAGCAAAGGGCATGTGTGCTTACAGAGATAATGTGTCTTTCTGGAACAAAGCATAAGTATGCTTTACCCATTTTGAAAAGATTCAAGGTCTCAGGGCACCTCAGTGTCTCAGTCAGTTGGTTAAACATCCAACTCCTGATTTGGGCTCATGTCATGATCACAGGGTCCTGAGATCAAGCCTTGCATCAGGCTCTGTACTGAGTGTGGAGCCTGCCTGAGATTGTCTCTCCCTTTGCCCCTCCTCCTGCTCATGCTCACTCTCTTTCATAAATAAATAAATAAATAAATAAATAAATAAATAAAAGATTCATGTTCTTTGAGTTCAGAGTTTCTCTCCTTTGACCTAATCTACTGGATGTGCAGATATCATCTGGCCCTTTTCACAGCATGCTAAAGGGAATTGGGGCTAATGGAATTACACAAAAATGCTGATATTCTGACTACTGCTATTGCTATGTGTAATAACCTATCTTTTGTCTCTGACTCAGGAATCCTGTATCTTCTACCACCATCCTTGAAATTAGGTTGAAACTGAAGTGTGCTACCTTTTATTGCAAGTAGAACAAAACCTCAGACCCCCTACAGTTCTTGGCACTTGTTGTAAAGAGGATGGGATGTTGACTAAAATGTGGCTTTCTGTAAGAGGAAGTAGAGCATCTCAAGGGTCTATTGACAGGATTTGAAGGAAGTCCATAAGAAGTGTTAGCAAAGATGTTCACTAAATTGTATGGTTCACCAGGTAATCAATGGTCGTCCACATCATTGCCTGAAAATAAAGAATTGGGGAGGGTCTGTAGGCTTGAAAAATGGAAGTAGGTTCAAATTGTTCAAAGGCAGCTGCCTGAACAGTGTGTTGGTCATTGATAACTCCCCTTAAGATGGAGGGACTTGGTCACCAATCTGGCAGTGAAACTTAGTGCTCCCCATTTCAACAGCTAGTACTTACATTCATCATTGTGAATGGGCAGATGGTTTTGCCCCTTTCACACAGTAGTTAGAGACAGATACCTGCACTACATGTCAGAGGAGGGAAGGCAGCAAAGCAAACTCTTAGAATTCTGGCTGATCTGTGGGGAATAAGGAATGTGGTATACGATGGTCAAAAGGAAGAGGTCAGTAGCTGGACTCTCTTGCCAGCTCAGTCTCTCATACAATCTCTCATGCCAACCTGAATTCATTTGGAGGTCACAGGACTCTTATTGTTTCTTCCTTTGCTCAGTGGGTTCTGGCTGCTGTAAGGAAGTTTTGTCCCTCTCAAGATTTTCCCCTGAGACCCCAAACTCTCACTGGAAAGCACAGATGAAATACTGGCTAGTATCGGGGCTCTTAGTGCTGACAAAGGTAATAAGGTAGAGAATGAGAAAGTGACCTGAATGAATCTGGATAGATTGTTAAAGGTCAATTCCAACCCCCCACCCCCATCGTTCATGTTAAAAGAAGACACACACACACACACACACACACACACACACACACACACGAGATATTATCGTCATAACAAGGCAATCAATGCCCCAGATTAAGGTGGACTCTTTTTGTAAAAGCAACAGAGTGCTAGTCAAGCCACTGTGAGGCAAGAATAGAGTAGCTGTGGCTGCCTAGTGAGGACATCCCCAGAGCTAACATGGATGGTTTCAAGTAGGGATGATGAAGCTGTAAACAGCCTCTGGGCCACTCAGAACTAAACGTAAATACTCACTGGCTCAGATCTGTCCTCCCTCTTAGTTCTCCCTGATCAGATGCTCTAGAGAAGAAGATAATTTAAAGTGAGGGGAGGTCACTGCCCTGAGGGCAACTGTGGATCATAGGTACCTGTATGCCCTGAGGGCAGCTGCGGGTCATAGGTACCTGTATGGGAGCTCTGGGAGGGGAAGAATGCAAACTTTTATAGCTTTGTTGGGCATAGGCACACACATCACCATCCTACCTAGTCTATGGGTTGAAAAGTTGAAGGGAACCCAAATTCAACTAGTAGAGTTTGGAAAAGGCTCATAGGGCAAAAGACAAATACAGTGATGTTGTAAATGGGGGACTGCAACCACCACAAACAATAACTGGAAGCATGATTTTAGTTCTATTCTCTTTCTTTGTTCCCCTATCTTTTCAGATCTCAGTTATCCTAGCTGGTGACTTGGCATTGTATATTGAGCTCCAGCTATGCACTACATGCTAAATTGGAAAAGCAATTCATACCTTGATTCACAAAACTATCAAATCCAGAAATAAGAGAACAGATACAAAAGTGCTTTGAAGAATACTTGTAGCAGGGAGGGATTACTAATATTAGGGTTCTGGGATGGGAACGTAAAACTGCTTTTGGCCAGCAAATCATGCTTACAGTATACCAGGGAAGCAGGAAGAGTTACCAGGTCAAGCCTGTTCTTAGTGGTCATTGCATAAATTTTAGTGGCCAGTGTTTATATCTTAATTGATCAGCAGTTACATCCTTATGACTTCTTTGCTTCCCCCACCAGTTCCACCCAACAGATGTCTGTTAAACAATATAAGTGAAAGCAGTGGCTTGCCCTACCCAAAATCTGAGCCAGAGTATCTGCTCTTCCTCATCAGGCACTTCACCCTGAGACTAGTTTGGCAGGACTGAGTAAGTACAAAGAGACAGGTCCAAATAAATGCATAAATACAAAAATAAAACAGAAGAAAAGGGGAAACCAAGACATATTAAAGTCAGATCTTTTAGGGGCTCTCATAGGAACAATGAGGGCAGATGCTGTGGAAGTGCTATGGCCAGAGCAAATGAATTTCATTATTGATTGATTGATTTTTAAATAATTCAGTCAGAAAAAAAGTGAGTGGGGCCTGTTGAGTTGATTTTCAATATCTTACTATGTGTGAAATTATCTAGTCATGAAAAAAGAATGCTCTGGTTTTCTTGCTAATAAAAACACACCGTGCATATTGAAAGCCACAGTAATTTGTTAAGAACTGTCACATTTCATTATATGGTTGTTATTTCTTGCCACTATTATTGTGTATGTGTGTTTCTGTGTATCCTTCTTACTTTTCTTTTACATGGTTTTTCTAAATTTCTTTCTCTCTCTCTCTCCCCTGTGATTTTCCCCTCCTGGAGGACATCCTCATTCTGTCTGCCCACTTCTCTGGGTAGCTTCTTTTCTTCTGAATTTTCACTTCTCAATTTCTTTCTTCTATCTTCTGCCCTCTCTCTTTATCACTGCCTCTGCTGAGCTTTCAGAGACTAAATCTTGTGTCTCAATGTCATCTCTCTCCAAAAGAGAGGAGAACCCAGGGACCAGAGACTCCCTTAAGTCTCTCTGGAAACCATGCAGGGAGCTAGACTCAATACTGAGATGAATGGACTGTGGAAGGAGGAGCTGTGATCAGAAGAGACAGTTGAAGGCAGCATACAGCACCTACAAGTCAGGGAGCAGAATGGTCCTCATGCCCATGAATTCCACAGCAATTTTACTCCTGACAAAAGAGATAAACTAAAAGCTAAATTTGGAGGGAGAGAAAAATGTTCCATTCAAAAATAGATACTTCTTCCTTTTAAGAAGAGTTTAAACCTAACTCAAGCAATTCAGATATATTGTATCATATCTTTATAAGAAGAACACCAACCCTAGGTTCTAGCGTAAGTGTTACCACTTATTGCTTCAGGAATTCCATATTCCTAGCATAAAACCAAGAAAATTGCCCACTAAGTGCTGCAGAATTGTGATCTCTACCCAGATCTGGATTTCAAATATTGTATATGATATCCCATATATAATGAATTTGACTGCCTTTGCATAACCCTTGTGGTGTCCCACTGGCACAGTCTCCATGACTCATTATTTTACCCTTAGTGAAATAGGGTAATAGCCCACAGAAGACTGGAACTCCAGAAATGGGAGCATCATCCCTGTTCTGGGGTGGATAGGAGATAGGAGACATGGAAAGGGACAGAGAAGGGAGAAGAAAACAGGTAGATGCATATTTGATGCAAATCTGGCTACTTGGGGAGCCTGGGAGGGAGTGGTTTGCTACCACATCACAGATCTGTAGCCTGACACCAATCCTCCTGCTCCAAACTTTCCTAATTAGATCTCAAGGGAATGGGTGGTGGTGGAAGGGGGGGGACTATCAGTATTTTAAATTTTGCTGTGCCAAACATATCACTGCTTATTTAAGAAGTCAGAATGTGGTAAATGAAAAGAGAATAATTCACACAAAGTAGGATGAGTGGTGCAGTGTGAAGTGGGAATAGGCTCATCACTCATGGAAACAGTGGAGTTGGAAGTAGAAATGGGGAAGGAGTAATAGGGAGAGGACAGAAGCTGATCTTCACAGATTCATGGAAATGCCACAGACTTCAGAGACATTATAGGCTCTGGAGGTTCAGGATCCTTGAGACAGTGATTTGTTTTGGCCCAATAATTTCAAAGCCTTATTATACAATGCCTACCATGTAGCACTCTTTCAATAAATATTTGTAGATTGACCAAATGATGTCATATATGTGTTTCCCCAGCACCTTTCCTATGCAAATAATTGACCATATTTTTGTATAAAGATGCGTGAGCGTTTGAAAAAGTTATATGCAATTCCATTGCTTTTGAGATAAGACTGATGTCACTGAGGCCCAGAAGAACACAAGTCTGGGAAGCATCTGATGGAATGTGAAGAGCATGTCCATCTATAGGACAGCCTGTTCCTGCAGGAATCTTCTGTCTGCTCACAGCACTGCTGGTAGCTTTGCAGGTTGGCTTCCTCATTCACTTCACCATGTGTTTCTTGGGTAGAGCCCAAGATAGGGTTTCATATACCTGTTGGAAGGAAATCAGATGCTCAAGAGAGAACATCTTACACTTGGATAAGCATAAATCATGGTCCACAGGAGAAATGTCAAGTTGGTTCTACCATTAACTAACTGTGCAACTGTAAGCAAGTTTGGTAATTTCTCTAAAGTTCAGTTTCCACATCTCTGCATGGAGATAATAACACTTTCCCTGTGGAGTTACTGTGAGGGTTAAATCAGTGTTCAGGAATGGAGTGCTGCCTAAATGTCTGGAACACATTCAGAACTTCATTAAAGTGGTGGTTCCTTCCTATCACCAGCTTTGGAAAACCTTATTCTCAGCACAAAGAGCTTCCAAATGGTGATGCTGCCTATGATGACAATGATGAGAAGGAGGCTCTGATTGGACTTAAAGGCTCCAAGAGGTTAAAATTCTCACTCTAGGTCACACACTAGTTAATTATAAAATTGGGTGACAAATGTTGTGCTTTCTGATTCCAAAGCCCATGATGTCATCTCTTGCCTTTATGTGACATGGCATTCTCAAGCAGACTTCATCACGTGTTCTGAGCAAAGGTTTTCTCTTCAGATGTGAAATGAGCAAAGAGCCCCATTCCATGCTGGTATTTTAAGGCTGGAAATAGTAGAACAAGCCACTGTGGGGTTACACTCTAGCTGAACCATCATCTACCCCTTTAAAGGCCAATCTGGACTGGAGAGATGTTTTGTGCGTTCAGTTTAGAAGATAAGTCTTAGTCCTTGGGGTTAGAGGTGACATTGGATCCAACTAACCCATTAGACACACTATCCCAGCCTGAACTCTCCCTTCTCTGAATGTAGAGAACATTTGGTATGGCTGGGGAAGGACTTGGTTTGTCAAAATGGCAGTAAGGATTTGTCTGAAAGCCTGTAAAAACATTCATTTTATAAAGGAGCTGAATCATGATTACCAGGAGGCTGGAAAGGAGTTACTGGGGGAAATTAAAATGTATAAGCCACAGAAAAGAAAGGTTCTATAGAGAAAATAATATCCCTACTTTGGTGGATAGGATTTACATATATTACGTCATTTCATCTTCAGGACCACTCTGTCAGGTATGATTTTTATCACCATTTTATTGATGCCACAAAGAGGCACAGTGTAGTAAAGTGATTTGTCCAAGGTAAGAGTAATATTGCATGGTCCCAGTTACCCTGCACAAAGGTGCTCTGACAGGACTCCCATGAACATTTCAAACATGTGTCTAGGCATACAGGGACACATGCAAGTGCCCACCATCTGGTGTTTTAAAAATAAACTATGAGAAAAGAAGACATGTTGTGCTGCAGAATATAATAAAAAGGACTCAGGCCTCTCTCACATGTTGGGCACCCCATTTATTCTCTCTGGGGGTGAGGGGAGAGGGTTGATCAGTCAGCAGGAAGAATTCTGTTTATGGCTCAGCTACACTAGTTTATGATGCCCTTCAACTTCTCCCTGCCTCACTGCTCCTGCTCATTTCTAGATCAGCTCTTCTTAACATCTCAGATAACCCTGTTCCATCCAAAAGACACACAGACCCCCCCCACACACACACTCCATTGCTATTGAGTGCTCAAGGAATGCAAATGCATTTTAATATTGATGTAGGCACAATTCCATTAGGAAGACAAATCTCATGACAAAAATTAATCTAGAATAAAGTCAAATCAGAGTCTCTTCTGGATGATAAATTTGGGTGTTTCTCACAGCAGAATGCACATCCTTCTAGTGGAATGTGTCATGCTGTCCAGGGACCAACCTTACACCTCTAGAAGGAATTAAGTCTAGTGATTAACAGTGTGAGATTTAAAGTCACATTTCAAGATGTATGACCTTGGACAAATCACTTTCCCTCTCTGTAGCATTGATAAATGGGCATAAAAATCACATCTACCTTGCAGGGCAGTCCTGACAATTGAATGATGTAATACACATAAAAAATGTAGAAAAGTACCTGGCATGTAAAATGCCACTTAAGCATTAACTCATTACAATTTACACTTGTGCCCTGCTTAAAAGTCTGGTGGATGAAACTCTGGCTTTCATTTCTTAGTATTTTTCCCACACCACTAGGAGCTGCAAAGTGGGAAGGAAGGCCACAATCAGCACAGCTCAGTGCTGAGGCATTGAGGCAGAACCAGTGCAAACCTCTTAGGCTGGACTAGGAAGAGGTCAGAGGCTGTATTTTCTTCCTTCTGTTGACCTGAAGATAGAAATCTCCCCACCTCCCCAGCCTCAGACTAACTGGATCTGCCTCATCTTATGTTGCCACCAAAAGTACCAGGAAGTTCAGAAACCTACTATCTCATATACTTGAATATAAACTTGATGAAAGGAGGTTACTGGGTAGGAGAATCAGCCTAAAGGATACCAGACATTTTCTCAGGTCCTAGGGAAGAGAGAGGAGGAGAAGCCAACCCATAGATGACCAATTCACAGGAAAGTACAAGAACACAGAGGCCTGGTCTGCCTGAGCCCCAGGAGCCCTAGAAGGAAGCAATGGTTCTGCACATGAGGTTGAGGATGTGGAGGTGCTCACATGGTCATTGTGAGGACCCTTGGCCCCAACAGACCTTGGTGCACATCTAGATTTTACCACTCCTTAGCTGCAAAGCCTTGGGTGAGTGGCTTCTTCACCTCTGCATCTCTGTCTCCTCCTAGAGAAAGTGAGGCTAGGGATATAGATGTATTGAAGATTATGTTGGCATCACATGGAAGAAAAGTGTGCTGCAATCCCATAAAGGACACATCTGAGCTGGGAGGATGGGAAACAGCTCTTGGTGAAGTCTCAGCTGAGGTGGGAGAATCTCATACTGCTGCAAACAGGCTGATGGAGATGCAGAGAAGGACAAGGAGAATCTGGAAGGAAGACAAGCTAAATGGTCTCCCGTGATAGCAAGGGGAAATAGACTCAGATGGCCAGACATCATGGAGGGGATGAAATGTACTCTGTCAGGGAAAGAGGGACAGATCAGGGTGGCTCCTGTTGAAGGTCAATCCTTCAGAGAAGTGAATTCGGGGCCAGAGGGAGTAACAATGTCACTTAGCATAAGCCCCAGACATGGGAGCAATGAGCTCACTATAAAACTCAGAATGCAAAGCACACATCCAGGACAGACTCTTGCCACATGTACAGCTGTACACAAGAGGGAGGAGGTATCCTCCAGAACCTCCCACTGGAGTCAACTTAAAGGAGGATAAGGTGACAGTGCTGTTTGCTGTTTTTCCTACACTTCCATAGCTCATTGGCTTCTTCAGAACCATTACACTATCCAGAAAACCCTGACTCAAGTAAGTGGTTATTCCCCCAAGGTCACAGAGCTAATAACTGAGCCAGGATTCAGATCCAGGTGTCTTACTGTGAGATCCCATAGTCATTCTTTCACATGTCATGCCACCAGGAAAACCTGTGGAAGTTCCTTTCAGGGAGAGATGCTTATGGTTCGTCTTCAAGTAGTTACAGCAATGGTTTTCAAAGAGAAAGGGCACCTCCTCAGGGGACATTTGTTGGGGTCTGGAGGCATTTTGTACTGTCACAACTTAAGGACAGGTGCAGGTGTTTCTGGTATCTAGTAATCTAGGAGGTAGATGTCCAAGATGTTGCTAAGTACCCTACAGTGCACAGAACAGCCACAACAAAGATCATTCGGTCCAAAATTTTGATTGTGCTAAGGTCAAGATGCTCTGGCATACCATGATGCATATACTTGAGATACTTCTAAAATATAGAAGCAAAACATAAAAATGTCCTCCTCTGATGAGTCGGTCAGGAAGCCTTCATCAGCTCATCTCTCTGCTTCCCCATAAGTCCCCATCCCTATAGTCCTTCCAGGAATCATTCATCCATGAATACACTCCTTGTTCTCAGCATGCTCCTGGTTTACCCCAAGGAGTCAGAATCCATGGTCATAGAGCCCACTATCAACATATGTCATTAAAGATCAGCTGGTTGTCCTCCATACTTTCCTGGACAGGCCCAATAGTGAGACAGCTGACCACACAGCAACACTCTGCATACTGAATCCCAAATTCCCATCTAGGTGAAAGCCCTCTAAAGGCACTGCAGGGGAGTCCCTCTCTACATAGTCATCAGTCTTCTGAATCATTTTCTTTCCAAGAAGGCCAAGCATCAATCATCGCTATGGAAAAATCAGAATTGCAAAATGAATAAAGGACAATGGGCTCAGTTGAGTGACAGAAGACAATAATGGTGCAATGTCTGACAAAACTGTAATGACACCTCTGATAGCAGACCCATGAGGTTAGCATCTTCCTCCCAAATACAGCAAATTACCCAGCAAGGGCACAAAGTCTTGGCAGAATTAATCACTACCTGGAAAACAATTTCACACTACAATAAACAGAAGAGAAAGAGAATAATAAATGCATTGCATTGTCCAGTTCTTAACCTGGGCCTTGATATATATTAAAAAACAAGTCAATTATTTTCAGCCATGACAGAAACTCATCTTGTTTAGCAAAATAAGATAAAGAAGTCTGGGGGTGGAGAGCCAGCTCTCTGAGGAAAGACATCCTGAGATGATAAATATCTAATGTCAAGCCTTCGTTCAGCCGCAGGCTTCTAAGGGACAGATGCAGCCAAGTCAGTTACGTCTGAGAGAGCAGAGGAAAGAGAAGCAGCACAGAACATTAGAAAAGGAAAGAGTATCAGTTACTAGGGAGTTGTTATAAAACATAGAAGCAAAACATAAAAAAATGTGGTTATTTTTCAATAAAAGCTTCCTGTCTCTCTGTGGGATTTAGTTCCTGCTTTCACATTCTATGCAGTGTCTTGGAAAGGCATTGGCTTTCTGTGAGGAATCAGAACATGAGAGAGGGAAATATGCTTATTTCCCAAGACAAAGCTCTGTTGCTTTTCTACATCGTCTACTGGACAGATGGACTTTCTTCATTGATGTTAAACCACTCAAGAGGCATTTAAAAGAAAACACTTTAATCCTAAAGTAAATGGGCTTTCATACCTATAGATCCTGATGCAAACAAATAGGAACCATTCTACCTTTGTTTCCTGGGACTGAAATTGTATGTGCTAAGACTCCCGGGCTTTCTGGAACAAGACACCAGAGCATGTGGCAGGGGAAATGATCAAGTTACATTCTGGGCAGTGGAGGTGTTTTGTAATAAACCAGAATTGCTTTTTCTGTCTAAGATGATGGTTGCAGTGCTCTCTGGAGTGTAGAGGGTGTCCTTGAAAACTGCTTACATTCTGCAGAGCCTGTAATTCTCTTATGCCTTGTAATCCATGACCCTTTTGCTTCCAGGGATCCACAAGAAGTGTAGAATGATGCATTAAGTCACAGTTAAACATCTAGTTGGTCCTAGATGGATAGCCATTAACACAACTGCCAAGACATTTCAGATGTTCTTGAGCATCACTTATATGACCCGTCTAATTCACACATGAAAATGTACAAAGAAAAATATGTCATAAGCTTCTCCAAAGTAAACATGTTTATGTAGACAAAGGTTATGTATTTGTGAAAGCACACACTGTAAGGAGAAAAGCTCCCTTGCTCATTCTCTACTGTGTCCTGAGTACCAACTTTGGGCTTTGTTCAGAGTAGCCACATCATCAATAGTTAGTAATTAAATGAATAAATCTGTTTTATTCATTACAGGAAAGTCTTCTCTTTTCTTCATCCTGTATCACCTCATCCAACTCTCTAGCTCCCCGAAGTGACCAGTCCAGGAGGAGATGATAGAACACAGAGTTGGTCCTTTGCCTGAGGGTTCTGGATCATGGAGAAGGGCCAGCTGGGATCTGGTCCTTCTGAAGCACATAGTTTTGGGCTCTCTTGAAGCCTTCCCAGGGACAGGATGAAGCAAGAGGGGAGGCTGAGCTTGGGAGTCTAGCCTAACAGAGCATGGAAGGTGCCTGTCTAATGGAAGCCCATGTATAATTTTAAGAGATTAAGACAGAGAGAAACCACAGAAAAACTCAGTCTGGAAGCTGGAAAGCAAGAGTCTCTCTTAATGGTAAGAATTGCAATGTTACATACCAAATATTTCTTTTCTAGCCTGCCACACTGCATCAAATTCTTCATCAGAGTTCAAGGTTTGATTTCATATCTTCCTTCTCCAAGTGTCTGCAACTCTCAGGGCTAGATAATCCAGGACACCCTATGCCTTGAACTGGCTTATGAATTATGCATTCATTTTTCCCCACTGAGGGTCAGCAAGCTGAGAGCAGCCTCCTGCTGGGATGGAACATAGAAGAAATGTCCTCTACAGTGGGGGGAGAGCAGCTAGAGAAAAAAACAATAAGGATGTGGCTCAAAAATCCAGACCCTAGAAAAATGAAAGTCCCTGGGCATCCGAGCCACCCTGAAATTAAGTAGCTACAGAAATGTGAAGGAAAAAGGAGACAGGACAAAGTGCCCCCCACACCACCCATGTTGGTGTGGCTGCAGCCCTCCAAGTCCCTCTCTTCCTTCCTTTCCTCCCTTTCTGCTCACAGGGCTCACTGAAACCCAGGGCCTTACCCCTGGAGCACCAGGCCCATATGGGATGACAGACTAACTAACATGCCATTTCTCTGCTGTGGCCTTAATTCTGCTCACTCACCACCTCCCCACAGGCAACCATGTGTGACTGTGGAGTGAAGATGAATAACATTATTATTACCTAATAAAAGCACTTGTAAAAATTTGCTGTGCATGGACACGTGAAAAGCTTAGGAGCCACAAATCTAAGTACTCCTGATTTTTCAGAAATTTGAAACACTATGTTTGCCCAAGGAATGTGGACAAGGATGATGAGACCACTATTTGTGGATCAAATGGGAAGGCAGGGGAGGGTTTTTGTTTGATTTCCATGGAGATTTTGACCATGAAACAAGGTCCAAAGGATCAATCATCTACTGTCATCCTCTGAAGGAAAGTAATAAACAAATGAATGCACCAGGGCTCAGAAGGGAGAAGTTCATCCAAGGGCAAAGTACTAGCCAGGTCCCAAGGCCTTTAGCCAGTGATTTCTAGCTGCTAAGAGAAAGGCCAATGAAGGTTAGAACCCTCTCCAAAACCAGCTTCTCATCCTCCTGTGGAGCCTTGGCCCTGTCTTTGCCAGGCTTTGACTGTGCCTCAGCACCTCAAAGTTCCTGTGTGTTTGCCTCTGTTGAGAAACCCTGGCCTCCCTCCATCTGCCTATATGTTGCTGAGAGCAAGAAAGGCCATTTATCATTTTAACGGGATTCTTACATTCAGAGAGTACAGGCCTCTAATTTATTGGTGCTGCAGGATGAAAGATGAGGAAATCATTACTGACTGGTTATGTGAGGCCTTTTAGTGTAACCCCAGAGACAACCTCAGATAATTCATCTGGTTTTGCTATAGCTTCACCACTGTTCCTTGCCCTGTTTCTAGTCGAAGCAGCTCCCTGACCTGCAATGTATGTTCTGCATCCTCTGGGTACTCTGTGGACCATACTTCCTCTCTCTTACCATAATCTGCCTCTCATACTCAATTTGTACAACTCCATGACTGAGTGTGGCTGTCCATTGTAGGAGCTATGGGGCCACAGCAGGTGGCTGTACCATTATGCATAACTTTCTGTCTCTGAGGTCTTCCTTCACCACCAAATTACTCTAGTGGATGAAGGCAGCCCTGCTGTGCCAGCTGGTCTGACTCCTACCTACTATTTGCTGACAGCCTGCTCCCAGACAGTCCACAGATGGTCCAAGGGTCCTGAATTCAAATGACTCAAGAATGGACACTGAGACAGTAGACCATGACAGTACCTTTGGTTCCCCTAGACTGGAGTGGACCTGGAGCAGGGCAAGACCCCAGGGTTTACTGCTGGGCCATCATCCAGCAAGGGTTGGAGAGCAGGAGAGATGTCTTACCAGGAGAGATACTGCCATACAGGGAAAACTGTGCTAGAAGGCAAATGTTCTTACCACAGTTTCATTACATACAAGCCACATCCCTCCCAGTCTTGCCAACCACTGCAAATCATGTTATTTCTGAGTCTTAATTTCTTTGATGTGATATCCCTCCCTAGCCAGTTACTACACAAAGAGGTAGAGAGCTAAATTAAATATTATCACTTGTAAAGCTAAGCATATGAGTGTTTTTCAGATTTCACCCACTTATGAGCACCAAGGAAATCACATCCAGTTATCTGGACATTCCCTGACTCAGCATTCCCATCCCTTATGTTACTTCTGACACTGGAAGGACAATCTTCATGCCCCCAGAATCTTCCAGCTCTTCCATGTTGTCCTGGGAGCCACAATCCCCTGATATCAGTTCAGCTGAGGTGGGACATACCTGGGCAACAATGCATTAAGATTTCCTCCTGCTGCTATAACTCATGATGCTAGTCCACTGCACAAAGGCACTGGTGAGTCTCATCTTATTTAATCCCCACAGTGATCCTATCTGTATTGTTACCCTTATTTTTAGAGATATGCAAAACTGAGTCTCTCTCTCTCTCTCTCTCTCTCTCTCTCTCTCTCTCTCTATATATATATATATATATATATATATATGCCTCTCAGGATTGGCTGTTCTTAGAGCCCATGGGGCCTGGTCTTCTTCCCCAGAATGTCTCACAGAGAGATATCCATGCTAGTCAACACCCACTGTGTCTGGAAGAAGTCAGCCTCTCCTTGACCCCAGAAAGGGCCAGTATGCTCATTTAGAGTACTGTCAGCATCCGGAACCAAAACCACAAGTTTCACAGAGAGACACTTCCTTGTTCACACCTGAACAAAAGCCCACATGGCAGGCATGGTTTCCTGCCTCACAGTCAGCCTTTTCTAGGGGAAGGGTAGCTTGGCCTCCTTCAGGGGTCACCTCACCAACTGTCCCCAAGGTCTGACCTCTCTCTTCATCAACAGCACAATCATGAGAGAAACTAGTACCAAGATCAACACAACAGTAATGGAGAGTTCATTCCTCATAGTCATTTCCTATAAATTTAAAAACAAAGGTAGCTCTTGTCATTTTTTTATTTTTCTCTGACCCCGTATTATTCAATTTCTAAGTATACTTAAGTTGAACTGGGCTTAGGAGCCCCAGCATAAACTTTCTGCACATCATGCTCTGCGATAGTTTAAGCAGAGACAATGACCTGGCTTTCATGAATGTTGTGTACTATAAAATTATCACATGAGAATCACAAGGAATGTAACGAGAGGCTAGAAACAAGAATGCAATTCTCTTTTAAACTTATTTGGCCACTGTGTGTAGTCTTGAGCATCAACTTTTTTGAATTTTAAAAATCTCTTTTGTTGATTTACTTGCTTATATGTATGCTGTATCTTTTTGGTTTCTAAGTTTCCTGAGTTAATTTTTGATAGCTGTCATTTATCAGGCTACTTCCACATGCTAGACAATGTCATTGATAATATACCTGTTCTATTTATTTAATCCTGATGGCTGCCCTGTGAATTCTTCTGAGGTGTTATGTGACTTGTCTAGTGTCACAGGTTGTGTGAGAGAGTTCTGACTCCGAGGCCTGTCTGACCACTAGGACATGGTGGGTGCTTTACAAGGGCTTGTCAGAATACTGCCAAGCCCAGTCCTGCCTTAGCTAAGTGCTATGAGCAGCTGAGTCTTTTCTGAAGAATTCCATATTCTTATTAGAAAAAGGGAATGAATAGGAGGTGACCAACTGTGCCAACCAGGTGTCCTCCACTTTTCCTTTTCTACATGATTTCAAAGATAAATCTATAAAAATAATCATTAATCTGTGTTATTGGACATAGAATTTATAGAAATGTAATTTTTGAGACCACCAACAGAAAGAAGGGATATAGAACTATATAGAAATAGAGGTTTTTTATTATAACAAAGTTAAGTTGGCATAAATTCATATTACTTTGTTGTAGCTTTAGACTATTAAATATAATATCGATGGAAAACACAAAAAAATTACATATAAAATACATAGAAAATAAGAAAAAAAGACAAATGTTTTACTACAAAAAAAGCAACTAAACACAAACGAAGAAGGTAATGGAAGAAATGAGGGGTCAAAATCGATGAATCATATAGAAAACAAATACCAAAATGGCTATTTTTTTCCAATTTCAGAGGTTTTATTTTTTTTTAATTTTTTATTTCTTTTCAGCGTAACAGTATTCATTGTTTTTGCAACACACCCAGTACTCCATGCAAACCATGCCCTCTCTAATACCCACCACCTGGTTCCCTCAACCTCCCACCCCTCACCCTTTCAAAACCCTCAGATTGTTTTTCAGAGTCCATAGTCTCTCATGGTTCAACTCCCCTTCCAATTTCCCTCAACTCCCTTCTCCTCCCCATCTCCCCTTGTCCTCCATGCTATTTGTTATGCTCCACAAATAAGTGAAACCATATGATAATTGACTCTCTCTGGTTGACTTATTTCACTCAGCATCATCTCTTCCAGTCCCATTCATGTTGCTACAAAAGTTGGGTATTCATCCTTTCTGATGGAGGCATAATACTCCATAGTGTATATGGACCACATCTTCCTTATCCATTCGTCCACTGAGGGGCCTCTTGGTTCTTTCCACAGTTTGGCGACCATGGCCATTGCTGCTATAAACATTAGGATACAAATGGCCCTTCTTTTCACTATATCTGTATCTTTGGGGTACATAGGGAAGGGTCATAGGGAAGTTCTATTTTTAATTTCTTGAGGAATCTCCACACTGTTCTCCAAAGAGGCTGCACCAACTTGCATTCCCACCAACAGTGGAAGAGGGTTCCCCTTTTTCCATATCCCCTCCAACACATGTTGTTTCCTGTCTTGCTAATTTTGGCCGTTCTAACTGGTGTAAGGTGATATCTCAATGTGGTTTTAATTTGAATCTCCCTGATGGCTAGTGATGATGAACATTTTTTCATGTGTCTGATAGCCATTTGTATGTCTTCATTGGAGAAGTGTCTGTTCATATCTTCTGCCCATTTTTTTATATGATTGTCTGTTTTGTGAGTGTTGAGTTTCAGGAGTTCTTTATAGATCCTGGATATCAACCTTTTGTCTCTACTGTCATTTGAAAATATCTTCTCCCATTCCGTGGGTTGACTCTTTGTTTTGTTGACTGTTTCCTTTGCTGTGCAGAAGCTTTTGATCTTGATGAAGACCCAAAAGTTCATTTTTGCTTTTGTTTCCTTTGCTTTTGGAGACATATCTTGAAAGACGTTGCTGTGGCTGATATCGAAGAGGTTACCGCCTATATTCTCCTCTAGGATTCTGATGGATTCCTGTCTCACGTTGAGGTCTTTTATCCATTTTGAGTTTATCTTTGTGTACGGTATAAGAGAATGGTCGAGTTTCATTCTTCTACATATAGCTGCCCAGTTTTCCCAGCTCCATTTATTGAAGAGACTGTCTTTTTGCCACTGTATGTTTTTTCCTGTTTTGTCAAAGATTAACTGATCATAGAGTTGAGGGTCCATATCTGGGCTCTCTACTCTGTTCCACTGGTCTATGTGTCTGTTTTTATGCCAGTACCATGTTGTCTTGGTGATCACAGCTTTGTAGTAAAGCTTGAAATCAGGTAACGTGATGCCCCCAGTTTTATTTTTGTTTTTCAACATTTCCTTAGCGATTCGGGGTCTCTTCTGGTTCCATACATATTGTAGGATTATTTGCTCCAGCTCTTTGAAGAATACCGGTGGAATTTTGATTGGAATGGCATTAAAAGTATAGATGGCTCTAGGCAGTATAGACATTTTAACAATGTTTATTCTTGCAATCCAAGAGCATGAATGGTCTTCCATCTTTTTGTGTCTTCAATTTCTTTCATGAGTGTTCTGTAGTTCCTCGAGTACAGATCCTTTACCTTTTTGGTTAGGTTTATTCCCAGGTATCTTATGGTTCTTGGTGCTATCGTGAATGGAATCGATTCTCTAATTTCCCTTTCTGTATTTTCATTGTTAGTGTATAAGAAAGCCACTGATTTCTGTACATTGACTTTGTATCCTGCCACGTTACTGAATTGCTGTATGAGTTCTAGTAGTTTGGGGGTGGAGTCTTTTGGGTTTTCCATATAAAGAATCATGTCATCTGCGAAGAGAGAGAGTTTGACTTCTTCATTGCCAATTTGGATACCTTTTATTTCTCTTTGTTGTCTGATTGCTGTTGCTAGGACTTCTAATACTATGTTGAACAAGAGTGGTGAGAGTGGGCATCCTTGTCGTGTTCCTGATCTCAACGGGAAGGCTGCAAGCTTTTTCCCATTGAGGATGATATTTGCTGTGGGTCTTTCATAGATAGATTTGATGAAGTTCAGGAATGTTCCCTCTATCCCTATACTTTGAAGTGTTTTAATCAGGAACGGATGCTGGATTTTGTCAAACGCTTTTTCTGCATCAATTGAGAGGACCATGTGGTTCTTCTCTCTTTTCTTATTAATTTGTTCTATCACATTGATTATTTGCAAATGTTGAACCATCCTTGTAGCCCAGGGATGAATCCCACCTGGTCATGGTGGATAATCTTTTTAATGTGCTGTTGGATCCTGTTTGCTAGGATCTTATTGAGAATCTTAGCATCCATATTCATCAGTGATATTGGTCTGAAATTCTCCTTTTTGGTAGGGTCTTGCCTGGTTTGGGGATCAGGGTAATTCTGGCTTCATAGAAAGAGTCTGGAAGTTTTCCTTCTGCTTCAATTTTTGATCACTGCTTCAATCTCGTTACTCGATATTGGTCTATTCAGGTTGTCAATTTCTTCCTGGTTCAATTTTGGGAGTTTATTCTTTTTCAGGAATGCATCCATTTCATCTAGGTTGCTTAGCTTATTGGCATATAACTGTTGATAATAACTTCTGATGATTGTTTCTACTTCCTTGGTGTTCGTTGTGATCTCTCCCTTTTTATTCATAATTTTATGAATTTGGGCTTTCTCTCCTTTCTTTTGGATTAGTGTGGCCAATGGTTTATCGATCTTATTGATTCTTTCAAAAAACCAGCTTCTAGTTTCATTGATACATTCTACTGTATCTCTGGTTTCTACCTCATTGATCTCAGCTCTAATCTTATTTCCCTTCTTGTGTGTGGAGCTGGTTTGATTTGTTGTTGATTCTCCAGTTCTTTAAGGTGTAGACACAGCTGGTGTGCTCTGGATTCTTCAATTTTTTTGAGGGAGGCTTGGATGGCTATGTATTTCCCCCTTAGGACGGCCTTTGCTGTATCCCATAGGTTTTGGACCGAAGTGTCTTCATTCTCATTGGTTTCCATGAATTGTTTCAGTTCTTCTTTGATCTCCTGGTTGATCCAAGCATTCTTAAGCAAGGTGGTCTTTAGCTTCCAGGTGTTTGAGTTCCTTCCGAACTTTTCCTTGTGATTGAGCTCCAGTTTCAAAGCATTGTGATCTGAGAATGTGCAGGGACTAATCTCTGTCTTTTGTTATAGGTTGAGTCCTGATTTGTGACCCAGTATGTGGCCTATTCTGGAGAAGGTTCCATGTGCACTTGAGAAGAATGAGTATTCTGTTGTGTTAGGGTGGAATGTTCTGTTCATATCTATGAGGTCCATCTGGTCCAATGTGTCATTCAATGCTCTTGTTTCTTTATTGATTTTCTGCTTCGATGATCTGTCTATTTCTGAGAGAGGCGTGTTAAGATCTCCTACTATTACTGTATTCATATCAAAATGACTCTTTATTTTGATTAACAGTTTTCTTATTTCTCTTTATTTCTGATTAACAGTAATTGGCTGCTCCCATAATGGGGGCATAGATATTTACAATTGTTAGATCATCTTGGTGGATAGTCCCTTTAAGAATTATGTAGTGTCCTTCTGTATCTCTGACTACAGTCTTTAGTTTAAAATCTGAATTGTCTCATATGAGAATCACTACCCCGGCCTTCTTTTGAGGCCCACTGGCATGAAAGATGCTTCTCCATCACTTCACTTTCAGTCTGGGTGTATCTTTAGGTTCAAAATGGGTCTCTTGTAGACAACATATGGATGGGTCCTGTCGTTTTATCCAGTCTGCAACCCTTGCCATTTTATGAGCGCATTTAGGCCATTCACAATGAGAGTGATTATTGATAGATACGTTTTTATGGACATCGTGTTACCTTTGAAGTCTTTCTTTCTGTAGATTTTCTCTATATTTCTGTTCAATGCTATTCTTAGGATTTTCCTCTTTTATAGAACCCCCCTTAATATTTCCTGCAGTGTCGGCTTGGTGGTTGCATAGTCTTTTAAGCCTTCCCGATCTTGGAAACTCTTTATCTCTCCATCCATTTTGAATGTCAGTCTTGCTGGATGAAGTATTCTTGGTTGCATATTTTTCTCATTTAGTGCCCTGAATATATCTTGCCAGCCCTTTCTGGCTTGCCAGGTCTCTGTGGACAGGTCTGACATTATTCTAATGGGCTTTCCTCTGTAAGTAAGGAGCCTCTTTGTCCTAGCGGCTTTCAAGAGATTATATCTACAATTATGATTCCTCAATTTGACTATCAGGTGCCTTGGTGTTTTTCTGGGATCTATAATCTTGGGTGGAGACCGTTCGGCCTCTAGTACATGAACGCTGGTTCCATTCACGAGATTTGGAAAATTTTCATGAATAACTTGTTCCACTATATCTTCTAGACTTCTTTCTTTCTCCTACCCTTCAGGGATTCCAATAATTCTGATGTTGGAATGTTTCATGGCATCATTTATTTCCCTGATTCTGTTTTCATGGCTTCTAAGCTGTTTGTTCCAGGCTTCCTCCTGATCCTTTCTCTCTATCTGTTTGTCCTCCAGATCACTAATTCCATCTTCTGTCTCAGTTACCCTATCTTTGAGAGAATTTAGATTAGATTGGAACTCATTGAGAGCATTGTGAACCTCATCTGTGGTAGCTTTCAGCTCTGTCCTAACATTGTGAACATCATCTCTGGTCGCTTTCAGTTCTGCCCTAATCAATTCCGTTTGGTCATCCATGGCTTTCTCCAACCTAGCTATTGCCTGGATAATTGTTAGCCTGAATTCTCTTTCCGACATATTGTCTATGTTGATAGCCATTAGCTCTGTTGCAGAAGGCTCATCCTCTGTATTTTTCTTCTGTTGGGCATTCTTCCTCCTAGTCATTTTGTTGAGAGATGACTGAACAGATTTAGCTGGATGTCGACCGTGGTGCAGTCAAGGTGCACCCTGGAATGCTTCTGAGCAATCAGGTTTCCCCACTCAAATGAGAGAAAAAAGAAAAGAAAAAGAAAAAAGAGAGATAGAGAGACAGGAAAGAAAGGGAAGATAAAAGAGAAGGTTCAGCCCAAATGGGCCCGAAGGTAAGATTTATGAAGTATACAAAGAAAAACAGACAAACAAAAAGACTGATAAAAGTATATGACAAGAGAGGGAAAAAAAATATATATATAGGCAAATAAAGGAGGAACCTCATCAAAAAGAACCCCAAGTGTAAGATTTATATACTATCAGGACTAACACAAAAACACAGAGACACTGGAGGAAGAAAAAGATGGGAGAGTGGTTAAAAATTCTCAGTGTGGGCGAGGAAGGTTGTTTTGATTCTTCCTGGATGTATCTTGATATGTTTGTTAAAGGCTTCAACTTTCCTAAGATAAAGGGGGGTTAAAAATTGGTGTACCTATAGGGGTAACATTGATTGGGGAAAGGGGATTACCTTGAAGTTTAACTCTATATGAATATTAGAAAATAAAAATAAAAAGGAATAAACTAGACCAAACTAAAATTTTTTAAAAAATTAAAAAAAATAGAAATGCAAAAGAAAAACACAGGTGTATGTATCAAAAAGTTCAGGTTAGAAGGTTATTATGGAATTTGATGTACTGGACAGCTCACTGTTATGGTAAATAGGTTAAATATTATCTATATAAAAAAATGAACCAGAATAGTGGGAACGAGTTAAAAATAAAAGTTGTCCTATGAAGTAGCGGTGGTTGTTCTCTTGTAGTCTTTTTTTTTTTTTTTTTTCCTTTCCTGGTTGGTTTTCTGGGGGAGGGGCCTGCCACGTGGGTTTTCAGTCAATGATGTTCCCTGAGTTAAGTCCTCCCACCCCCCTCAAGGGGGTAGGCTCTGAGGAAACCAGTTTTTTCAGAGTTTTGTTCTCTGGAGGTTTTTATGTTTGTTCACTTTTTTTTTTCCCTCTCGCCTTGACCGCTTTTAGAGGAAAGCAAACTTCACCCTCAACTCCCTCTCAGAGAGAAGCCTCAGTATGGTTCCCTGTGGGTGCTGCAGAGCCCATATAAATTCCCCCTTGGCTGCTGGCATAGCAGGTTCCGAGTCGAGGTCACTGGGAGTGCAGGATCTTCTGCTTGTACCCAAAACCACGGCAGCTGCGGCTGTCTGGGTAGCTCCAGACCGCCAGAGAGGTTCTAAGCAGCGATCACACACTGAGATTTTCAAGCTGGCCCAGGCTGGGAGTGCCTGGTCTTTCTGTGTCTAAGAGCACCCGACTTGCGCGCACCTCTCTCAGGGTAGCTGTGGGTCGTGCGTGCATCTCAGGCTCTGAGAGCAGGGCGCGGGTCTGAAAGCACCAGGCTGGGCCTTCCCACACCTCTCTCAGGGCAAGGTTTGGGGCGCACGCGTCTCAGGCTCTGATACAATGGCGCAGGCCTAAGAGCACCAGGTGCGCCTTCACGCACCTCTCTCAGGGGAGGGTGAGGGGTGCTCGTGTCTCAGGCTCTGTAGCAAGGCTTGGCATTCTGCCATCTGGCGAGGCTCCCAGCCCCTCACAGGAGCTGGACCCCACATTCTCAGGTGCGCTGGTGGCTCAGGGACCAAGACCTTGTTTCTCTGCAGCACTCTCTCTGGCTCAGCACCAGGGGAGGCTGTCCTGGGTCCAGGGACTTAAGCCCCTGTCCCTAGCCACCCGGATGCCCACAATTTCCCCTCACCCCCATGATCATTTGCTCTTTTGGAGTGCTTTCAACCAGTCTCCAAGTTAATGCTCATCCCCAGATGCAGGACACTCTCGTATTAGGGGTATTACTTTCCAATCGGTCGCCTCTGGTGGCTCCCTCCCCCTTTTGTTTATCTTCCCATATCAGTCCGACATTCCCACTCCACTTTACCTGCCCACTGGTGTCTTCTATCCCTGTAGAGATCCAGACATGTATAATTCTGATCTCAGGCTGATTTCATGGGTGATTGTAGTACTTTGGTAGTTAATCAGATCACTTTAGGGTACAGGTTGAAATGGTGCCTCCTCCTACTTCCCCGCCATCTTTTCTTCCCCCGCAAAATGGCTATTTTCTTCCTTACCAGTAGTTACTTTAAACGTAAGTTGATTAACTCTCTTATCAAAAGACAGAAATTAGAAGAATTTTTTTAAGTAACACACAACAATGCATTCTTCAAGAGACTCAAGTTATATCCAACATGCAGATATGTTGGAATAAAAGGGAAATATATTTTGTGCAAATAGTAAACAAAAGGGCTCAGTGGTTACTCTAGTATCAGACAAAATAAGCTTCAAATCAACAACGGTTACAAGAGGAAATGACATTATTGTTAATAGAAGTTTTGCTACGGAAAGAAGATATAAAAATTATAAATAATCATACATCTAATAGCACCCTCAAAATATATGAAACTAACACTGACAAAATTGAAGGAAATAATAAACAATTCTATGACAATGGTTAGATATTTCAATACCTCACTTTCAATTTTGGCTAGAACAGACAGAAAATAAGTGAGGAAATAAAGAACTTGATAACACAATACGTAAAAAAGACCAAACAGGCATATATGAAACATTCTATTCACAAACATCAGACGGCACATTCTTCACAAGTGCACTGTGGGTAAATTTTCAAGATAGATCATATGATAAGGCGACAGAACAAGTCTTAATACATTTAAAAACATAGATATCATACAATATGTCTTCTCTGATCATATGAGATTAAGTTACAAATTAGCAAAAAGAAAATCAAAAGATTCACAGATACATGAAAATTCAGTAACACACACTCAAATATTAAATAGGAAACTACAAAAAAAAAAAGTATCATAAGAACTTTGGAAATGAAAACACATCACACCAAAAGTTACAGGGTGCTGCCAAAACAATATAAGAAGAAATTTTTAGATATAAATATTTACATTAAAAGGGGCACCTCGGTGGCTAAGTGGGTTAAAGCCTTTGCCTTTGGCTCAGGTCATGATCCCAGGGTCCTGGGATTGAGCCCGCCATCGGGCTCTCTGCTCAGCAGAAAGCCTGCTTCCCTCTCACTCTCTGCCTGCCTCTCTGCCTACTTGTGATCTCTGTCTATCAAATAAATAAATAAACTCTTAAAAAATAAATATTTACATTAAAAAAGAAGAGAGGCCACAAATCAAAACCTAACTTTATATCTTAAGGAACTAGAAAAAAGAAGAACAAACTAAACTCAAAGCTGGAAGAAGGAAGGAAATAAAAATTAGAATAGTGACAAATAATAGAGAATGGAAAAACAAGAGAAAATCAATTAAAGTTGGTTCTTTGAAAAAATCCACAAAATTGACAAATCTTTTGCTTGCTTGCTTGCTTAGGAAAATAGAGACAAAACTCAAGTAACTAAAAGAGAAAAGAAAAAAAAATACAATTTTACAGAAATATAAAGATTATAAAAGAGTACTATGAACAATTATATAGCAAAAAATTGAAGATCTGTATACAATCCTGAAAGTCTTAGAAATGCACAAGACACCAAGACTGAATCATACAAAATATACAAAATCTGAACAGACCTATAACTAGTAAGGAGGTTGAATAATCAAAAACCTTCCAACAATGAAAATTTCTATACCAGAAGAATTATACCAAATATTTAAAGAGTTAACAATTCTTCTAAAACTCTTCTAAAAAGTTAAATAGGAGGAAATACTTCCTAACTCATTCTCTGAGACCAGCATTACCCTGACACCAAAACCAGATAAAAAGAAAATAGTAGAGAAATAACCCTTATGAATATAGATGCAAAAATCCCCAACAAAATATTAGCAGATTGAATTCAGCAGCATATTAACACACACACAGAGACACAGACACACACACATATATACATACATATATATATATATAATTTTTATTTTATTATTATTATTTTTTTTTACTATGGCCAAGTGGGCTTTACCCTAGAATGCAAGGGTGGTTCAATATAAGAAAATCAACTCATGTAATGAATCTCATTACTAGAATAAAGAGGAAAAAACACATAATCACTTCAACTGATGCAGAAAAGTCATATTATGGTATTCTACACACTGGAATAATAAAAGCTCTCAGAAAATTATAAATAGAGATAAAATTCTTTAATATGGTAAATAGTATCAAAAAAACACAACTAACATAATACTCAATGGTGAAAGACTGAAACTTTTCCTCTAAGTTCAAGAACATGATAAGAATGCTGACGTGGAATGCTTCATTTTAACATTGTACTGGGAGTTCGAGCTAGAGCCATTATGCAATAAAAGAAATAAAAGGAAATCAAATTGCAAAGGAATATGAAAAACTATCTCTATTCACAGATTACATTTTCCCATAAATAGAACATTCTGGGAATCCATAGGAAAGCTACTAAGACCAATAAACAAATTCAGCAAAATTACAGAGTACAAGACCAACACATAAAAATAAGTTATGTTTATCTACATCAGCACTGAACAGTCCAAAAAGGAGGAAAAAAGCAATTTCATTTATAATAGCATCTAAAAGAATTGAATACTTAGAAATAAATCTAACCACGGTGGTAAAAGACTTGTATGGTATAAAAAAAGTTGTTAAAAGAAATTCAATGAGATGCAAGTAAATAGGAAGGTACCTAATGTAGACTTAACATTGTTAACATGTCACAGCTTCCCAAAGTGATCTGCACATTCTTCACAACGCTTACCAAAAATCCAACAGCTTTTTAAAGAGAAATGAAAAAGTCAATCCTCAAGTTCATATGAATTGCAAGGGAACCTGATAGCCAAAATAATCTTTCAATAGAAGAATAAAGTTGAATTGCACATCCCAACTTCAAAACTTACAGTAATTGAAGGTACAAAGCTACAATGATTTAAAAAGTATGGTACTGGCATAAAAACAGACATATATCAATGAAGTAGAATAGAGATCCCAGAATAAACCTTCACATGCATGATTCATTGATTTTCAACAGGATGCCAAGATGAGTCAATAGGGGAAGGGCAGTTTTTTCAACAAACAGTGCTGGGAAAACTGTATATATGCATGCATAAGAATAGGTTGTCCCTTTGCCTTTTATCATATACAGAAATTAACTCAAAATATGTGAAAGGTCCAAACTCAAGGGCTAATACTATAATAAAACTCTTAGAAGAAAACTTTGGGGATAATTTTTAAATATATTTGGCAATAAATTTATGGATCTGACACCAAAAGCTCAGGAAACAGAATAAAATATAGATAAACTTTATCAAAACTAAGAACTTTTATGTATCAAATGACATTATCAAGAAAGGAAAGAGACAACCCTCAAAATGGAGATGATTTCCTAATCATATATATGGTTATGATATATATATATATATATATAATATCCAGAATATATATATATATGTATGTATGTATATACATACATATATATATATATATAATATCCAGAATATATAAGGAACTCCTACAACATAAAAACAAAACAACAAAAAAGCAACCCAACTTTCTTCAAAATATTTGAGGGATTTGAATGAACATTTCTTCAAAGAAGATATACAAATTAACATCAAGCACATGAAAAGATACTCAATATGATTAGTCATCAGGGAAATACAAACCAAAATTACAATGAGATAGTACTCCATATTTCCTAGATTTGTTATAATTATTAAAGAAAACAAAAAAGTGCTGGAGAATAATCAGAAAAAAATAAAATAGTCAATTATTGCTAATTGTCATGTAAAATGACCCAGCTACTGTGGAAAACTTTGGCTATTCCTCAAAAAGTTAAACATAAAACTACTACTTAACAGTAATTCCACTGTTAAGTATATATGCAAAATAATTGAAAGCATAGGCTCAAACAACAATGTTAATTTCAGCATTATTCACTATAGCAAAAAGGTAGAAACAACAGAAGCATCTGTCAATAGATTAATGGGTAAGCAAAATGTGGTATATGCATACAATAGAATATCATTCAGCCCTAAAACAGGAATGAAATTTTGATAAATGCTACAACATGGATGGACCTTAAAAAACATATGTAAAGTGAGATATGCCAGGAGGAAAAATATTATGATTCTGCTTATTACAGTTACATAGAACAGGCAAATTTATAGAGACAGAAAGTAGAATAGAAGTTAACAAGGGCTGTGGGGAAGGTGGGAAGAGGAGTTATAGTTCAATGAGTACAGTTTAAGTTGGTGATGATGAAAAAAATTTGGGGTATGGTTAGTGGTGATGATTATACAACATTGTGAATGCATTTAGTGCCACTGAATTATATGCCAACAAAGAGCTAAAATTGTAAATACTTTTATTATTTATATTTTACTATAATAAAGTCATTAAATTAAAAAATAGATATTTTGCACTTCTAGAATGGCAGAATGGGTACTTAAAATAATCTGCCTCTAGAAAACAATAAGAATATTGATAAGAAATTGTCAAAGTCAGCTATATTATTTAGTTATTTCAGTAACTAAATTCTTAAAATCATCTGAGGAATGTTTATCCAAGAAAAATATCTGAATATTTGTCAAGAACAGCCAGCTTCATGATATTTCAAAATACCTTATTCCCATCCTCCTTCACCCAGCTCTGTGGAAATTTGAATATCATCTTCCTTTTATCCCTAGTAGATGTGAAGCACAGCAGTCTTTGACTTTGGAGCTCCTGAAAAATCTTCACCTCCAGGATTGTAAATATTTGGCCTATCTAGCTGTGCTTTAGAAAAGTCCCATTCATGGTCCTTAATAATATTTGACCTGAACACTTTCTCATTGGGAAAATTCCTATCCTCAGGACATTTGTTAAAAACAATTAGTAGCAACCATTTAATATTACGTCTTCCTGAGGCAGTAACACAAGTTGAAGCAAACAGAAATTCCTCCTTAAAAAAAAAAAAAATCTTATAAAGAATATCTGGGGAGAAAGATGTCCACAAGAGGGTTTTAAATGCTCCAACATATTCCTGATGATCTAAAAGCCATGCACATTTGCACATAAACCAGAAAATTGGAGAGTCCTGATATCTTACCTTTTTCTTTCTTTGAGCCCCTGTGCAAGAAGTAAGTGAAGACTAAGTTAGAGCTTTGAATGTCCAGAGTGATGAAGGAATGCCCAAACACAGTGTCTAAGCAAAGAACAGAAGGCTAGTTCAAGCATTTAAGGAAATCTATGTTCAATAATTAGTTGGCCATTAAGCTAAGCAAACATACTAGGTGGTCACACAAGACAATAAAAGTAGAGTTTACAGAATTAGTTCAGGAAAGTCACTAATCAAACAAAAACCAACAGCAACAAAGTGGAACAACAAATCCTGGGGAGCAGAGGTCTGACTCCCAGAGATGCCATATTGTATGATTTAAAATGTAGAGTTTTCAGGGTATGTGTGTGGCTCAGTTTGTTAAGTGTCTGACTCTTTTTTTTTTTTTTAAGATTTTATTTATTTATTTGACAGAGAGCGAGAAAGCAAGAAAGGGAATACAAGCAGGGGTAATGGGAGAGGGAGAAGCAAGCTCCCCACTGAGCTGGGAACCCAATGAGGGACTTGATCCCAGGACACTAGGATCATGACCTGAGCTGAAGGCAGACACTTAATGACTGAGCCATCTAGGCACCTAAGTGTCTGACTTCTTGATTTCAGTGCAGAGTCTGCTTGAGATTCTCTTTCTCCCTCTTCCCCTCTTCCCATTCTCTCTGTCTCTCAAATAAATAAATATATCTTTAAAATGTAAAATAAAATGCAGAGTTTTTTGATGAAAAACTTACAAGATACACAAAGAAGAAATAGGAAATAAGCCCTATACACAAGAGAAATAGCAGTCAGTAGAGACTATTCCTGAGAAAGCCCAGATGTTAAGTTTACTGCAGAAAAGCTTTAAATATGTACCTATAAATATGTTTAAAAACTTGGGGCACCTGGGTGGCTCAGTTGATTAAGTATTTGTCTTCAGCTCAGGTCATGATCCTGGGATCAAGCCCCGAATCAGGTTCTCTACTCAGCAGGGAATCTGTTTCTCCTATTGTGAAGATTATCTTTATTTGACCTGACTCAGAGCATACCTAATATGAAAACCCTTGCTCCAGGAGCATTTGTTGAAAATCTCTGGAGGTAATTGTTCAATATTATGGCTCCTTACGTGGTAAGCAGTTGAAACAAATCATAAACTCACCAAAAAACTTAAAATAAATAGCTGGAGATTTAGATGTTGACAGTACCATTGAAAAGCCATGGCATATTCCAGAGAAATTGAAAGATTACAGGCATATATAGGACAGTGCTCTTGCCAGGATGTGTGAATGTTCAGGAAAGATAGGAGAATACCCTAAGAACTCATGTCTACCTGATATTAAGGTTCTGAACAAGCAAGAAGTGAAGGCTGATGCAGTCATCAACTGCCTGGCTAAATGCTGACAAACACAGAGTATCATAGCAAAGACTGAAAGAGTTCAGTTTCATGTATTTAAGAAAATTTCTGTCCAAATTATTAGCTGACCACTAAACTAAATGAGGAAAGACTTCAGTGTCCAGACGCTACAAGGAATACAGATTTTAAAGAATTATATGGAAAAAGTCACTAAACAAATAAATAGCAACAACAACAACAAAACAGCAGCAAAACCAAATTCTAGAGGGGGAATAGAACTTGATCTCCAGAGTTACAACATATTATTTAAAATATACCAGTTTTCAAGAACAGCACAAAAAATATGAGACATGCAAAGGAACAAAAACATATGGTACCTATATTGGAAAAATAATCAGTCTACAGAAGGTGTTCCTGAGGAAGCACAAATTTTAGGCTGATCACACAAAGACTTTAAAGCAGCAATTTTAAATGCCAAACAACCAAAGGAAATGATATCTTTTTTTTTTTAAGATTTTTTATTTATTTATTTGACAGAGAGAGATCACAAGCAGGCAGAGAGGCAGGTAGAGAGAGAGGAGGAAGCAGGCTCCCTGCTGAGCAGAGAGCCTGATGCGGGGCTCGATCCCAGGACCCTGAGATCATGACCTGAGCCGAAGGCAGCGGCTTAACCCACTGAGCCACCCAGGCGCCCCAGGAAATGATATCTTAAAAAAAAAAGAATACTTGAGGACAATGTCTCACCAAATATAAAGTATCAATAAAGTGATAAAACAATTTTTAAAATGTAAATTCTATAGTTAAAAAACAAAATAGGAAAAACTTCACTGGAGTGTCTGCACAGATGCAAGTAGGCAGTATAAAGAATAAGGAAATGGTCAGCTGGGGGTCAGAATATGAGTCAGTTAAGATTATCTAATCCTAGAAACAGAAAGAACAAAGAAAAATTAACAAAGCCAGCAAAACTATCCTTGAGGGGAAAAAAAGTCATTCCTGAATCAAAACAGAGAAATTTTTTCCTAACAAACCTGTTTTATGAGAAATAGTAAGGAGAATTCTCTATGTTTAAATAAAAAGACAATATATAGTAATTAGGATCCACATGAAGTAAAAAAGAGCATTAGGAAAGGTAACTACATGTGTAGTATAAATTTGTTTATTTTTAGTAGTCATACTATTTTCTCTTATCTGATTTAAAAGAAAACTGCACAGAGCAATAATGACAGAGTCAGAGTGAATACAACATATAAAGATATAAAGACCTCTTTGGAAGCAAAATTTGTATACTACTAATATTAAGTTGTTATTATTCCAAACCTCTTATAATTAGTTACAATGTTAATTGTAATCCCTAGAATACCCACTAAGAAAATAAATCAAAAGAAATTTTTAAAATAATAAAAGAAAAAGGAAATTAAAATGGTGCATTAGAAAAAAGTCTACTTAACATAAATGATAATCATAATGAAGTAGAAGAATTTTTAAAAAGTTTAAACTGAGGAGGGGCAAGATGGTGGAGAAGTAGGAGACCCTGTTTCAAACGGTCCCCTAAAGTGAGCTAATTATCTACCAGAACACTGTGAACACCCATGAAATCAGCCTGAGATGTAAAATTAAACACTTCTGGATCTGTATGGGGTCAGAAGACATGAGTGGAGAGGTAAAACAGATTGGGAACAATTTGACTGATATCTGAGGACAAACAGAAGGGAGAGGGAGTCACCAGAAGTGACCTATTGGAAAGTAATACCCCAATACAAAAGTAACCTGTGATTGGGGACCAACATTAACTTGGAGTCTGGTTAAAGGCACTCAAAAAGAGCAAAAGATCTTAAGGAACAACTGGTGGAATTGGGCAGTCACAGGTACATGCCTAAGCCCACAGACCCAGGACGGACACCACCAGCAACCACCTGTGTCAGAGAGAGTGCAATAAAGCCTCCAGGCCCTGGTCCCTGAAACCCTGGCTTTTGGCTGCTTGCACCACAGCTCAGCTAGGTGCACTCTCATTGGCAAGTGTGAGGGAGTCTGGTGTGGGCACAAGACACAAGCTGGCACTCTCTAGAACCACAGCCTTTTGCACTCTGCACGACTGGGGTCTGAACTGTGCTCCACACCGGCACCTGAATGAGCTCTGTGCGGATGCTATCCAGTGGTCTCTATGACTGGCTGAGAATCTGAACACTCCCAGCCTGGATTTGAAAAACTCAGTGCTCTATCTCTGGTTGGGATCTTGCCATGGGCAGTGGCCTGTGAAATCGTGAGATCTGGCAAAGGCAGCTACCGGAAGCTGGCTCCCTGGACCAATATCACTCCTGGTTTAGTGGCACAGAGACAAGTGGGCCCTTTAGGTGACCCCTGGGACCATGGCTGGGGATGTGCACTGCCTGTGGGAGGATGCATGGCTCAGTGGAGTTTGCAGAAGGGGAGTCTGTGTGTTCTGGGCTACCCAGAAGGGAAGCAGACTGAGGCTTCTCTCTGAGACGGAGGTCTGGGTGCAGTTTGTTTTCCACTAAACCTCTGAAAAGCTGCAAAAAGCTGCCAAAGAACAAAAACCTCCAGAGAACAAAAGCCTGAGAAACCAGTTTCAACAGAGCCCAGCCCCTTGATAGGAAGCAGGAGGACTCAACCCAAGCAAGACTGACTGAAAAACAATGCGGCAAACCCCCCCAAGAAAGTTACCCAAAAGAATGAGAGGACAACCACTACAGGTCCCCATAAAACTGTAAAACCCCAATATCAGGGGAAAACAAGATATTAAGCTCCTGGTATTGCCCTAAAACCTGTATATTGCATAGATACAATTTTTATTTTTAATTCATTCTCACTATTCTTGTTCTTTTTAATTTTGAACCTATTTACCATTATAACTATAGGTTCAATACAACATATTCTTTCATACCCTTTTAATTTGAACTTTTTTCATATATATCTGTGTTTTTCTCTTGCTTTTCTATTTTTTAAATATACATAAAGATATGAGCTTCAAGGTAATCCAATTTCCCTAATCAATACTACTCCTATATATAAACCAGTATAAATCTCCCTTTACCTCTGGAAAGTTGAGTCCTTTAGCAAAGATATGAAGACATAACCAGGAAGAATCAAAATAACCTTCCTTGCCCACATTGAGGATTTATAACCACCCTCCCATCTTTTTCTTCTGTGAGTGTTTCTGTGTATTTGTTTTTGTTCTGGTATTATATAAATCTTATCCTTAGGGTTTATTTTGGCTGGCTTCTTTTTTTTTTTTCTTGTCATTTACTTTTCTTGTTCATTTTGTCTGTCCATTTTTGTTCGTATACCTTATAAATCTTACCTTTGGGGCCCATTCTGGCTAGACATTCCCTCTCTCTCTCTCTCTCTCTCTCTCTCTCTCTCCTTTTTTCTTTTTTCTTTCTTTTTGATGGTGACTTCTGATTGCCCAGAAGCATTCCAGGGTGCACCTTGCCTGGACCACAGTTGATATACTCAGCTACACATCCCCTCAACCTCCTCTTACCAAAATGACTAGGAGGAGGAACACCCAAAAGAGGAAAAATTCAGAAATTGTACCCTCTCCATCAGAACTATTGGATACGGACATAAATTGTAACAATTATCCAGGCAATGGCAAGGTTGGAAAAAAATATTAGTGACAACATGGAATCTCTAAGGGGAGAAGTGAAAGTCACCTGGGAAGAAGTTAAAAATGCTATCAATGAGATCCAATCTAATCTAAACTCTCTAACAGCTAGGGTAACCAAGGCAGAAGATAGAATTAGTGAACTAGAGGACAAACTGATAGAGAAAAAGGATCAGGAGGAAACATGGAAGAAACATTTTAAACCATGAAAACAGAATTAGGGAACTAAATGATGCCATGAAATGCTCCAAACTCAGAATTATTGGGATTTCTGAGGAGGATGAGAAAGAAGACTAGAAGATATAGTTGAAGAAATTCTCAATGAAAATTTTCCCAATCTGAGTAGTGGAACCAGTGTTTGTGTCCTAGAGGCAGAAAGATAAACCACCAAGATCAATTAATCTAGAAAGACCTCAAGGCACTTGATTATGAGACTGATGAATCATAATTTTAGACAAGAGGTTCTGAAGGCAGCTAGGGGGAAGAGATTCCTTACTTACAGGGGAAGGTCCATCAGAATAATGTCAGACCTGTCCACATAAACCTGGGAAGCCAGAAAGGGCTGACAAGACATATTCCAGGCACTAAATGAGAAAAACAGGCAGCCAAGAATACTTTATCCAGCAAGGTTGACATTCAAAGTGGATGGTGAGATAAAGAGCTTCCAAGACTGGTAAGGTTTAAAAGAATATGTGACTATCAAGCCCACACTACAAGAAATATTAAGGGGGGGGGGTGGTTTCTATCAAAGAAGAAAGAACCCAAGAGTGACGTAAAACAGAAATTTACAGAGACAATGTATAGAAACAAGAACTTCACAGGAAACATGATCTCAAAAAATGTATCTTTCAATAATCATTCTCAATGTGAAAAGCCTAAACACTCCCATAAAAAGGCACAGGGTTGCAGATTGGATAAAACGACAGGAACTGTCCATATACTGTCTACAAAAGGCCCATTTGGAGCCAAAAGATACATCCAGACTGAAAGTGAAGGGAAGGAGAAGCATCCTTCATGCAAATGGGCCTCAAAAGAAAGGTGGGGTAGTGATTGTCATATCAGATAAATTAGATTTTAAGCGAAAGACTATAGTCAGAAATAAAGAAGGACACTACATCATTCTTAAAGGATGTATCCACAAAGAAGATCTAACAATTGTAAATATTTATGCCCCCAATATGGGAGCAGCCAAGTACATAAGACAACTGTTAATCAAGATAAAGAGTCGTATTGATATGAACACATAAATTGTAGGGGATCTGAACACACCACTCTCAACAATAAACAGATCATCTAAGCAGAAAATCAGTAGAGAAACAAGAGCTCTGAATGACACATTGGATCAGAGGGACCTCATAGATATATACAGAACATTCCACCATAAAACAACAGTATACTCATTCTTCTTGAGTAACATGGAAATTTCTCTAGAATAGACCATGTACTGCCCCACAAATCAGGACTCAACCAATACCAAAAGACCGAGATTATTCCCTGCATATTCTCAGACCACAATGCTTTGAAACTGGTACTCAACCACAAGAAAAAGTATGGAAGGAATTCAAACACTTGGAAGCTAAAGACCACCCAGCTCATGAATGTTTGGATCAATCAGGAAATCAAAGAAGAACTTAGACAACTCATGGAAACCAATGAGAATGAAAACATTTTGGTCCAAAACCTATGGGATACAGCAAAGGCAGTCCTAAGGGGGAAATACATAGCCATCCAAACCTCAATCAGAAAAATTGAAAAATCCCAAATACACCAACTCTCTTAACACCTTAAAGAACTGGATAATCAAGAACAAATTAAGCCAACCCCATGCACAAGAAGGGAAATTATTAGGATTAGAGCAGAGATCAATGAGATAGAAACTAGAGATATAGTAGAACACATCAACGAAACTAGAAGCTGGTTTTCTGAAAGAATCAATAATATTGATAAACCATTGGCCAATCTAATCAAAAGAAAAGAGACAGGACCCAAATTAATAAAGTTATGAATGAAAAGGGAGAGATAATGACTAACACCAAGGAAATAGAAACAATCATCATAAATTATTATCAACAGCTCTATGCCAATAAGTTAAGCAAGCTAGATTAAATGGATACATTACTGGAAATCTATAGACTTCCAAGACTGAAACAGGAAGAAAATGACAACATGAATAGACAAATATCTAGTAAGGAGATTGAAGCAGTGATCAAAAACTTTCCAAAAAACAATATCCCAGCATCTGATGGATTCCCTGGAGAATCCTACCAAACATTTGAAGAAGAAATAATACCTATTCTCCTGAAGCTGTTTCAAAAAATAGAAACAGAAGGAAAATGTCTGGACTCTTTCTATGAAGCCAGCATTACCCTGATCCCCAAACCAGGCAAAGACCCTGTCAAAAAGGAAAATTTCATAACAATATCCCTGATGAATATGGATGCCAAGATTCTCAACAAGATCCTAGCTAAGAGGATCCAATGGTACATTAAAAAGATGATTCACCGTGACCACTTGGGATTTATCCCTGGGATCCAAGAGTGGTTCAACATTCACAAATCAATCAATGTGATAGAACAAATAAATAAGAGAAGAGAGAAGAAACACATGGTTCTATCAATTGATGCAGAAAAAGCATTTGACAAGATAGAGCACCCATTCCTGATTAAAATCTTTCAAAATATAGGGGTAGAGGGAACATTCCTCAACTTCATAAAATCTATCTATGAAAAACCCACAGCAAATATCCTTTTCAAGGGGGAAAAGCTGACAGACTTCCCTTTGAGGTCAGGAATATGCCAAGGATGTCCACTCTCACCACTGTTGTTCAGCATAGTATTAGAAGTCCTTGCAAGAGCAATCAGACAACAAAAAGAAATAAAAGGTATTCAAATTGGCAAAGAAGAAGTCAAACTCTCTCTCTTCACAGAAAACATGATACTTTCTATGGAAAACCCAAAAGACTCCACCCTCCAGCTACTAGAACTCATACAGCAATTCAGTAATGTGGCATGATACAAAAATCAATGTACAGAAATCAGTTGCTTTCTTATACACTAATAATGAAAATATAGAAAAAGAAATTAGAGAATCGATTCCATTTACTATAGCACCAAGAACCATAAGATATCTGGGAATAAACCTAACCAAAGAGGTAAAGGATCTGTATTCAAGGAAATACAGAATACTCATGAAAGAAATTGAAGGAAAAAAAAATGGAAGAGCATTCCATGCTCATGGATTGGACGAATAAACATTGTTAAAATGTCTATACCGCCTAGAGCAATCTATACTTTCAATGCCATCCAGATCAAAATTCCACTGGCATTATTCAAAGAGCTGGAACAAAGAATCCTAAAATTTTTATGGAACCAGAAGAGATCCTGAATTGCTAAGGAAATGTTGAAGAAGAAAAACAAAACTGGGGGCATCACGTTGCCTGATTTCAAGCTTTACTACAAAGCTGTGATCACCAAGACAGCAGGGTACTGGCACAAAAACAGACACATAGACCAGTGGAACAGAGTGGAGACACCCAGATATGGACCCTCAACTCTATGGTCAAATAATATTAGACAAAGAAAGAAAAAAAATATACAGTGGAAAAAGACAGTCTCTTTCATAAAGGGTGCTGGG
Source organism: Enhydra lutris kenyoni (assembly GCF_002288905.1). Classification (NCBI taxonomy): domain Eukaryota; kingdom Metazoa; phylum Chordata; class Mammalia; order Carnivora; family Mustelidae; genus Enhydra; species Enhydra lutris. The sequence goes on from NW_019154118.1 coordinate 425,468, forward strand.
AAAATTGGACAGTTATGTATAGAAGAATGAAACTAGACCATTCTCTCACACCATACACAAAGACAAACTCGAAATGGATAAAAGACCTCAATGTGAAGCAGGAATCTATCAAAATCATAGAGGAGAACGTAGGCAGTAACCTCTTCGACATTGTCCACAGCAACTTCCTTCAAGACATGTCACCAAGGCAAAGGAAACAAAAGCAAAAATGAACTTTGGGGACTTCATCAAGATCAAAAGCTTCTGCACAGCAAAAGAAACAGTCAACAAAACAAAGAGGCAATCCATGGAATGGGAGAAGATCTTCACAAATGACACCACAGACAAAGGACTGATGTCCAAGATCTATAAAGAACTCCTGAAACTCAACACACACAAAACAGATAATCACGTCAAAAAATGGGCAGAAGACATGAACAGACACTTCTCCAAAGAAGACATAAAAATGGCTAATAGACACATGAAAAAATGTTCCTCATCATTAGCCATCAGGGATATTCAAATCAAAACCACATTGAGATACCACCTTACACCAGTTCAAATGGCAAAAATAACAAGACAAGAAACAACATGTGTTGGAGAGGATGTGGAGATAGGGGAACCCTCTTACACTGTTGGTGGGAATGCAAGCTGGTACAGCCACTGTGGAAAACTGTGGAGATTCTTTAAGAAATTAAAAACAGAGCTACCCTATGACCCCGCAATTGCACTACTTGGTATTTACCCCAAAGATAAAGATGTAGTGAAAGGAAGGGTCATCTGTACCCTATATTCATAGCAGCAATGGCCACACAGCAAACGCCAAACTGTGGAAAGAGCCAAGATGCTCTTCAACAGATGAATGGATATATACAATAGAGTATTAATGCCTCCATCAGAAAGGATGAATACCCAACTTTTGTATCAACATGGATGGGACTGGAAGTGATTATGCTGAGTGAAATAAGTCAAGCAGAGATAGTCAATTATCATATGGATAATGAAGCACAAGGAATAACACGAAGGACATTGGGAGATGGAGAGGAGAATTGAGTTGGGGAAAATCCTAGGGGGAGACAATCCATGAGAGACTGTAGACTCTGAGAAACAAACTGAGGGTTTTGGAGGGGAGGTGGTGGGGGGTTGGTTGAGCCTGGTGGTGGGCATTATGGAGGGCACATATTGGATGAGCACTGGGTAAGGTGCATAAACAATGAATCTTGGAACACACACACACACACACACACACACAATTAAATTTAATTTAATTAAAAAAATTAAAAATAAATTTAAAAAATAAAGACCTATAGAAAACAAATAACAAAATGGAAGACACAAATCCTACCTATAAGTAAATTCATTAAATGGAAATGGATTAAACACTCTAATCCAAAGCAGTGACAGGCAGAATGGATTTTATTTTTTTAAAGTCAAACTCTTGTGGCACCTGGGTGGCTCAGTCAGTTAAGAATTTGACTTTGTTAGCCATTTGTATGTCTTCTTTGGAGAAGTGTCTGTTCATGTGTTCTACCCATTAAGAGAAAGAAAGGAAAAGTGAAGTGGGGTAAATCGGAGGGGAGATGAACCATGAGAGACTGTGGACTCTGAGAAACAAAATGAGGGTTTTGGAGGAGTAATAGGCGAGCCTGGTGGTGGATACTAAAGAGGACACATATTGCATGGAGCACTGGGTATGATGCATAAACAATGAATCTTGGAACACTGAAAAAATAAAATTAAATAAAAAAAATTGACTTTGGCTCAGGTCATGATCTCGGGGTCCTGGGATCCAGCTTCATGTCAGGCTCCCTGCTCAGTGGGGAGCCTACTTCTCCCCTCTCCCTCTGCCATGCCTCCTGCTTGTGCTCTCTTGCTCTCTCTCTCTCTCTTTCTCTCTCTCTCTTAAATAAATAAATAAAATCTTTAAATACAAACTCTTAAATACAGAGAATGAACTGGTGATTGCCAGAAAGGAGTTGTGGGGAGAATGGGTGAAATAAATAAAGAAGATTAAGAGGAACAAATTTTCAGTTATAAAATAAATAAGTTAAAGAGATGAACAGTACAGCATAGGGAATATAGTCAGTAATGTTATAGTAATGTTGTATGGTGACAGATGGTGACTACACTTTTCATGGTGAGTATAAAGTAATGTACAGAATTGTCAAATGAATATGTTGTACACCTCAAACTAATATAATATTGTGTATTACTTATACTTCAATTTAAAAAAATGATTATCTCATATATGGCCTGCAGGAAAGGCATTTTAGATTAAAAACCACTAGTAGCTAAAAGGTATTGGAATGGAAAAAGATATACCATGCAAACAGCAACCAAAAGAGAGCTGGAGTGGTTATACTAATATCAGGCAAAATAGATTTTAAGACAAAAATTATTACTAGAGACAAAGAATATCTTATGATGATTAAATGGTTAATCTATCAAGAAATTATAACAATTACAAACATATATATACCCAACAAGAGGTTAATCAAGGAAATAAATAAAAAATCTTTCAGCATTTGAGGGAGAAAAAAGTAATTCAGCAAAATAACCAGAGACATCAATACTTCCAAAAATGAACAGAAAAAAAAACAAAAACAAAAACAAAAATGAGTCTACCTATTATAGTGGAAATAGTAGCTTTTAATAACACCACATACCAGATATACTTAACAGACATCTAGATGTAGAACACTTCACTCAACAAAGAAAAATACACATTCTTATATGCCCATGGAAGATTATTTAGGGTAAACAATATGATGGGTCATAAAATAAGCCTTAATAAAGTTAAAAGTTTTGAAATTATGCAAAGTATGTTTTTCAAAAAAAAAAGTGGAATAAAATTACTAATCAATAACAGAAGAAAATTTAGAAAATTCACAAACATAAAAATTAAACAACATACTCTTAAGTAACTAATGCCTCAAAAAATAAATCAAAAGGGATATCATAAAATAGTGAGGCGAATGAAAAAAGCGCAATGTGCTAAAACCTCACGGGCACAGTAAAAAGTGATTGGAGGGAAGGTTATGGCTATAAACACTTATATATGTATTTTAAAAGAAGTACCTCAGATCAATAACATAACCTTACACCTTAAGAAACTATAAATTAAGAGCAAACTAAATTCACAGTAAGCAGAAAGATGGAAATAATAACAATTAGAACAGAAATACAAAGTAAATAGAAAAACAGTAAAGAAAATCAATCAAACTAAAGGTTGTTTCTTTGAAAATATTCACATAACTGACAAATGTTTAACTAGCCTGATCAAAGAATAAAGAGAGGATGCAAATTACTAAAATCAAGGAGGAAAGAGAGGGAATGATATCATCAAAAATGGCAGAGTAGGAAAAAAAATTCTCAGTATAATTCTAAGGAGCCAAATCTAGTGATATATAAAGGACTGTATACCATGACAAAGTAGAATTTATTCCAGGAATGCAAGTTTGGTTCCAAAAAACAAAAATCAATTAGTCTAATACACTACATTTATATAATAAAAGATAAAAATTGCAACATCAGCTTAATAAATGCAGGGAGAAAATACTTGGCAAAATGCAAAATTCTATACTTGCATGATGAAAGCACTAGGAAAATATTAACAAAATTATGTATAGAAGGGACTATCATGAGCTGATAAAAGGTACATATGGCTAATGTCAAAATAACTGTGAAAGAAGGAAAACTTTCTTCCTAAGATCAGGAAAAATAAGATTGTGCACTCTCATGACCTTTGTTAATCATTGGACTGGAGTTTCTAGCTGTGACAAACAGCAAAAAAGAATAAAATACATCTAATTTAGAAAGGAAGAAATAAAACTGTTTCTATTTGTTGATGACTTGATCTTATACATCGGAAACCTTAGAAATAGCCCCAGGAAAAAATTACCCAAACTCATGAGTTCAGCAAAATTGCATGCTACAATCCCAACATACAAAAAATCAATTAAATTTCTATATACTGGCAATGTACAATCCTAGAAAGACATTAAAAAAGAAATTTCACTTAAAATAACATGAAAAAGAATAAAATATTTAGGAACAAATGTAAAAAAGAGAGGAGCAAAGCTTGTACTCTGAAAAATACAAAAGATAATTCAACAAATTAAAAACCTAAAAGACATCCATATTCATAGATTGAAATGCTTAATATTTTTAATATGGTAATTCTCCCCAAATGATCTAGAAAACCAATGCAACCTTCATCAAATCCTACCTGTCTACTTTGTTAAAATTGGTAGATTTACCCAAAATTGTTATGGAATTGCTAAGGACCTGGAATGGCCAAAACAATCTTAGAAAGGAACAAAGTTATAAGATTCACTGGTACTTCTCAACTTCAAATTTTCCTCAAAAGATAGAGTAATTGGAACTATGCGGTACTGGCATAAGGACACACGTATATATTAATAGAATACAATTTAGAGTCAAGAAAGAAACCCTTACATTTATAGTCAACTGATTGTTAGATAGCCTGTTAAGGCATTTCAATGGGGGAAAGAATAGTTTTACCAACAAATGATGTTAGGACAACTGAATATCCACAAACAAAGAATTGAAATTGGACTCTCACCTCACCTTGCATCATACATAAAAATCTACTCAAAATTGATCAAAGGCCTAAATGTAAGCGAGCAGACATAAAATTTTTAGAAGATATGGATATCAGTTCCTGGGCTCTTGGATTAGGAAATTACTTTTTTATTTTTTTATGCCTTTTTTATTTTGTATTCATTTGTCGGAGAGTGAGAGAGCAAGAGAGCACACACAGGGGAAGACAGAGGGAGAAGCAGCCTCCCTGCTGAGCAAGGAGCCCAATAAGGGACTTGATCCCAGAGGTCCTGGCAGGGGTCCTGCAGAAGGTAGACGCTTAACCAACTGAGCCACCAGAAATTATTTTTTTAGATAAGACACCAAAAGCAGAGCAATAAAAAAAAAAAAAAGGTACATTGGATTTCATAAAAATCAAAAGCATCCGTACTTCAACAGATTATCAAAAAAGTGAAATGACCACCCACAGAATGAAGAAATATTTTCACATCATGTATATAAGGAATTACTATCCAAGATTACAACTTACTAATAGAAAGGCAACTAACCCAATTAAAATATGGGCATAGAAATTTCTCTTATTTTTATTAAGGCACAATTGACATACAACATTGTATTAGTTTCAGATGTAAAACATAATGATTTGATATTTGCATATATTATGCGATGATTACTACACAAGTCTAGTTAACATACAAGCATACACAATTACAGATTTTGTTTCTTGTGATGAAACTTTTAAGATCTACTCAGCAGTTTTTAAGTGTGGAATATAATATTATTTACTATAACTAGCATGATTTATAGTATATCTCCATGACTTATTTATTTTGTAACTAGAAGTTTGTTCCTTTCCAGTCTTCTTACAAATTTGACTCTTTCCCCACGTGCACCTCTGAAAACCAGCAATCTGTTCTTTATGAGCTTTTTTTTTTTAAGATTCCATATATAAGTGAGACCAATATGGTATTTGTATTTTTCTGATTTATTCCATTTAGCATAATGCTCTTAAGTTTCATCCATGTTGCCACAAGTGGCAAGATTTCATATATTATATGATTCATATATAATGTTTTCTTTATCCATTCATCTGTTAATGAACACTTAGAATATTTCTATATTGGCACATTGTAAATAATGCTGTCATGAACATGGGGGTGTAGATAATTTTTGACTTAGTGTTTTCATTTCCTTTGGATATATTCCCAGATGTGGAATTGTTGGATCATACTTTTCTATTTTTTTCTATTTTTAATTTATGGATAAATCTCCATACTGTTTTCCATTATGGTTGCAACAACAATTTACATTCTTACCAACAGTGCAAGAGTATTTCCTTTTCTCCACATCCCTGCCACACTTGTTATTTCTTGTCTTTTTGATAATAGCCAGTCTAACAGGTGTGATAGGAAATCCCATTGCGGCTTTGATTTGTTTTTCCTGATGACTATTTTTTTTTTAATTTCTTGTTTCATTTTTCTTTTTTTATCTTTTTTTAAATTGTGTTATGTTAGTCACCATAAAAATACATCATTAGGGGGGGCGGAGTCAAGATGGCGGAGAAGTAGCAGACGGAGACTACTTCAGGTAGTGGGAGATCAGCTAGATAGCTTATCTAAAGATTGCAAACACCTACAAATTGAACGGGAGATCGAAGAGAAGAAGAACAGCAATTCTAGAAACAGAAAATCAACCACTTTCTGAAAGGTAGGACTGGCGGAGAAGTGAATCTAAAGTGACGGGAAGATAGACCGCGGGGGGAGGGGCCAGCTCCCAGCAAGCGGCGGAGCAACGGAGCACAAAATCGGGACTTTTAAAAGTCTGTTCCACTGAGGGACATCGCTCCAGAGGCTTAACCGGGTTGAAGCCCACGTGGGGTCAGCGTGGCCTCAGGTCCCGCAGGGTCACAGAAGGATCGGGGGTGTCTGAGTGTCACAGAGCTTACAGGTATTAGAACGGGGAAACCGGCTACAGAGACAGAGCTGAGGAGTGAGCTCTAAGCTTGGGGTTACCTTGAACCGGTCGCAGGCTTGGTCAGCTCAGAGCACGGCCGGAGGCAGGGTGACGGGAGTAATTGGGCGCTGTTCTC